>NC_064817.1:44464353-44713835 GCF_023721935.1 Panthera uncia
TTTTTTTATTTTTGGGACAGAGAGAGACAGAGCATGAACGGGGGAGGAGCAGAGAGAGAGGGAGACACAGAATCGGAAACAGGCTCCAGGCTCCGAGCCATCAGCCCAGAGCCTGACGCGGGGCTCGAACTCACGGACCGCGAGATCGTGACCTGGCTGAAGTCGGACGCTTAACCGACTGCGCCACCCAGGCGCCCCGAAATAATATTGATTTAAAAGGCCAGGTATATTTACTGGTTTTCAACTTTTATAGTCAACCGCTAGTTACTATAGAGTATTTATCACAAGAAAATGTAAATGCTAACAACCTTGACAATGTAAACAAAAATGTGCAGTTCATGAGAAGTGGGAAGCAGGAAGGAGTACTAATGTCTGTATCTTAGAAAGTGGATAATCAAGACAGACTGACAGAAGCTGAGAGACAGAGAAATAGAGACTAAGTTGGTACATCAAGAATGGTGGTATAAATAAACCCTATTATCTTGAATTTTGGAGGTAACAACCAGAAAAAAAAAAACTATGAGGTTGCCTCTCAGGCACAGGATTGGAAGTGGGGAAAGCAGGGGCAAAGACCACTGAATTTCATCCTAAACTCCTCTGTACTATTTGATTTGCTACCAAATATACACATTAATTTGATTAAAAGACAAAAAAAAGCTTAAAGCAGGATATAGGCCTGTCTCTACACAGTGTAATTTTAACCATAAAAAGAAATACATAGGAAAAACAGACTTGAAGGAAACGTGTCAAAACATTAACACAGTGGTTGCTTCCGGGTAACTGGATCATGGGTGGTTTCTTCTTTACACTTTCCTCTATTTTCCATATTTTCCCACTTTTCTATTTTGCTAATCAGCCAGAAACTATATGAAAAAATACAATCAGAAAATAGGACTTAAAAAAGAAAAAAGTAACATTTGCTGACTGGCTCACTAAGAGAACACTTCCTAGGATTACTCTGCCACCCTTGTCCCCCAACCCCAAGCCAACAGCAGAAAGGCCAAATAAGGATGGGTGGGGCCAGCAGGATCTTTATTTCCTGGGGAACCATGGGTAACTGAGATGCCAGCACCCTCTGTGATAGACTGCTGCAGTAATGGCTTTCAATTTGCTCTCATCTCCCTGTAGCATAGGATTCTGCAGTTGTCTCTCTCTCTCTCCTCTCTCTCTTGAGATGTAATGTATTTCTCCAACCCTGGAATTGAGACTTGACTATGTAACTTGCTTTGGTCAGTGGGACAATTGAAAACATGACACAGGCTGAGGCTTGAAAAGTGCTGGTAAGCTGGGGCTTTCCTTCTCTTACTACTGGACATGCTTCTGCTATCCTGTGAAAAAGCTCAGGCTGGCTTCCTGGTAGACCAGGAGAGACCACATGGGGAGGCCCTAGCCACCCCAAATTAGGTCAAGACCCCTGAGGAAGATCTTTTTAGACCATCCAGCCCCAGCCAAGCCAGTCCAGACTAGGACAATAGCTTAGCCAACCTACAGAATCATGAGAAATGATCAGCCGTTACTGTTCTGAGCCGCTAAGTTTTGGATAGTTTAATAAGCAGCAAAAGCTAACTGACACAGACTCCACTGTGAAAACCACCGAACCAATGAGATGAATAAAATTACCCTCTAAATTCCATGTTCAACTCAATGACCATTCTTTTTTCCTTCCTCAGAGCTGGCCTCTGAGCCAGTATAGGTGACAGTCCAAGGAGTCTTGGGCCTTGTGGAGTTAGGCAGTCAGCAGAATTTCCTTCATTTGACAAAATTATTTATTACCAAAGGTCTGGGATGACAGTAGCAGAATGTTCTCAGAAGTCTGAGACTGCTTGTTGGAATATGCTCAAGATCTTTTTTTGAAAGTTTATTTATTTATAATGAAAGAGAGAGTGTGCACAAGAGTATGAGTGGGGGAGGGGCAGAGAGAGGGAGAGAGAGAGAGAATCCCAAGCAGGCTCTGCACTGTCAGCACAGAACCCTATGTGGGTCTGGAACTCACAAACCGTGAGATTGTGACCTAAGCCAAAGTCAAAGTTGAATGCTTAACCAACTGAGCCACCCAGGTGTCCCTCAAGGTATTCTTTTCACTTCAAGCCATATAATATCAGAAGCAACATGGTTCGTTACCTCTGGCTATGCTGAGCTGAGTGCATGAAATGTGTCTTACTGATCATTTTTACTCCAGCCCCTAACACGGTACCTGGCACACAGATGGTAATCAACAAATGTTTACTGAATAAACAAATGAATGACTGAATCATGTCTCCTTATGTTAAATATCCCAACTACCCCCAGCCTATTTTCCCCAAACCATACCTACAGAGTTTAAGGACAGAATACTGGGTCACCTTTAGGACTCCATGGAGCATCATCTGAATTTTTCTTTTTCTTGGGTCGAGATTTCAAAGCAGGGTCATCATCGTCAGACTCCAGGGAAGGATAAACTGTAGTGAAAGGGAAAAGCAGGGTAAACTGAGATTTCATTCAGAAGCATGAAGACAGATGGATACCTATATTTCAGCTCCTCCCACTCCTACCAGTAGACTCTTTACTTAATTCATATACAAAGGCAGGAACCCCTGAATGTGCCACATATTTTTCATGTCTTTCTACCTTTGTACTTTTGCTGCAAATGTCCTTCTCCAAGCATCACCTAATTCTGATTCATTCTCAACATCCATTTAGTGAGCAACCTTATGAGTTACTTTACTGACCCTGCAAAATTCAGCTCCAGATTCACTACCTAAAGAAGCCTTCCTTGTTCTCCCAGTCTGACTGAAATGCCTCCTCAACTCTCCAGAGCATCCTGGGTATACCTCTACTGGAGTTACTTGTTATACAGCATTTAAGAGTTGATAAGTAAATAGGTCACCCCTGATTTACCCTGAGGACAGGGATATGTATTATTTGATTTCAAATTAAGGGAGCCTAACAATGCAGAGTGGGCAATCAATAAGTGTTGGCTGAAATGGAAAAAGAAATGCTATGCACATTATTTACAGAAAGGGAACAAAAAGACCATCTGGGCTGAGTGACAACTGAACTGGCAACAAGATTACTGGAAATGAATTATCTGAATGACAAAACACACATATACAAGTATCTCATCCTATACACATACATACAAACATCCAGTTTTATCATACTCTCCTCATAAACCACATGTAACACCTATAGGATTTAATGGGAAAATGGTCTAGATAGATCCTACTGAAGTCAACTCTGTTACTACTGCTGCTAAACCTAAAAGAGAAGCAAAGTGAGAGTGAAACTTCTTCCTAATGATCCTACTCCCACATCTTCTAATGACCAGCTTCAAATTTCTGTAGAATTCTACTTCATCAGAGGAATACAGTCTTGTACTTCCTTCTAGTGGGACCTCTTTTTTTTTTTTGTAACTACATGAGATCATGGATGTTAACTAAGTATACTGTAGTAATTATTTCACAATATATGTAAGCCAAGTCTGTATACTGTATATGGTATACTTTAAATTTATACAATTCTGTACACCAATTATTTCTTAATAAAACTTAAAAAAAAGAAAAAAAGGATTTTTTAAAAAATTGTGTGAAAGAGAAAATTAAATTCATTTAAGACTTAATGACAAAAATATATTTTCTAGTTCCTAAAAAAGGAAAGTTGATATAATACACACATTAATAAAATGAAAAGACATGATCATCTCAGTTGAAAAGAATGTGACAAAACCCAACACCCATCCAAGATAAAAAACACTCAGATAAAAGGGCACTTCCTCAATACAGTAACAGACATTTATGAAAACCCACAACTAACATCATACTCAAAAGTGAAAGGCTAAAACTTTTCCCTGAAGATCAAGAATGAGACAAGTATGCCCACTTTCACCACTATTATTCAACATTGTACTGGAAGTTCTATCCAGAACAAATAAGAAAAAGAAATAAAAGGCATCAAATTAGAAAGGAAGAAATAAAACTCTATTTGCAGATGACTTTATGCTATGTACAGAAAAATCCTAAAGAATCTTCAAAAATCTATTAGAGCTAATAACAGAAATCAGTAAAGTTTAAGGATCATGAGAGCTAATAACAGAAATCAGTAAAGTTTAAGGATTATGAGATCAATGTAAAAATCAGTTGTGTTTCTAGAAGAACAATATGTAAAGAAAATTAAGAGAACAATTCCATGTACAATAGCATCAAAAAGAATAAAGCAAATAATAAATTTTAATCAAGGAGGTATGAGACTTATATACTGAAAACTACAAAACATTACTGAAAGAAATTAAAGAAGACCTAAACAAATGGAAAACCAGCCTATGTTCATAGATTGAAGTTCTTAATATTGTTAAGAGGCAATAATATCCAAAGCATTCTACAAATTCAATGAAATGCCTATCAAAATACTGATGGCATTTTTTTGCAGAAATGGAAAAGTTGATCCTAAAATTCCAATGGAATTGCAAGGTACCTGGAATTGCCAAAACAATCTTGAAAAAGAATAGAATGATGGAATAAAATTGAGAGTCCAGAAAGAAACCCCAACATCTATAGTCAATTGAATTTCTGACAAGGGTTCCAAGAACATTCTATGGGGACAAGACAGTCTCTTTAAAAGTGAGCGTTATACAAAGAAACATAGTAAAAAACTCATTGATAAATTAAAATCAAATATTAAAAATTATTCAAATAATCCAAATGAGGGGAGGAAATGAGAAAGAGAAACAAAAAGAGAAAACAAATATAAATGACACAATAAAATGGTAAGCCTTCATCTGAACATATCATTAGTTACATTAAACATAAATGGTCTAAAAATAGATAATCAATAAGGATTTTTTAAAACACCATATAACTCAAGTAAATGGTTACAAAAAAACTCACTTTAAATGAAATCATATAGGTAAGAAATAAAAGGACAGAACAATAACTTAAATTTCCCCTGAAAAATACCTACCATTGTGTGCATTTTTAATTTGTTGAAATGCCATTGTTTCTTAGTTTATTCAGTACTACATCTAAAATCTGTATGTTTCTGTGTGTAAATCTAACTCATTATTTCTGACTGTGCTAACATTTACCACCCATGACTTCTCCTTTCCCCAAGGGATGGCATCAAGGCCCCCTATAGGAATATTAGCATACCTGTCTCCTGATGGATTTGTGGGAGACATTCTCTGGGCTACATGTTCCACAGTAAGATTTCATGATTAATATTCTTGCCACCAGACTGCACCAGTATGGTCCTGCCACATCCCTGTAAGCACTGAAGTCAGAATTCTAAATTACACTAAGTGATTATGTGGTTGTATCCATTTGCATTTTTCTGCAAATAAGTGAAGTGTACAGCGGTTTCCTGACCTCCAATGAATCAGTTCAATCTTAGAAGCTTATTTTCCTTTCTTTTTTTCAAACAGTGAATACAAGTTTCCTCTTGGTTCAGTTTAGAGAAATGAGGCTTCATCTTATTCTAAATTATTTCAGTGAATAGCAGTGAGAACAGATTCAAGTTTTTTTTCTCTTAATTCTGTATGGATGTGAATCAAATATCACTTGGGAACCAAAGATAAAGGATACAGGCTGAGTTCTGGGTCATGGTAAAAATAAATGAATCAATGAATAAATGAATGAATACACAAATAAAAAGGAAGAAGGGAAGAAAATGATATATCATACCATTAATTAAAGAAAGCTGGATCAACTATATTATCAGACAAAGTAACTTCAGACCAAGAAAAATTACCTGGAACATAAAGGGAACTAACATAATGACAAGAGGTTGAACTCAATAAGAAGGCATAACAATCTTAAATGTGGATGCACCTAATAGCAGAGCTTCCAAGTACATGAAGTAGAAACTTATGGAACTAAAAAGGGATATAGACAAATCCTTAATTTTAATTGGGAGACTTCAACACTTCTCTCTCAGTAATTGATACAAGTACACAGAAAATCAGCAAAGATATAGAACATCATCATCAATCAGCTTGATCTAATTGAAACTTTTAGAACACTCAACCCAACAATAGTTGAATATACATTCTTATCAAGTTCACAGTGCAAAATTATCAACATAGACTAAATCCTGAGTAATAAAAAAAATCATAGTAAATATTAAATAAAACCAAAAGTAGGTCTTTTGAAAAGATCCATTAACTGATAAAATGCTAGCAAGAATGACACAGGAAAAAGGACAAGACACAAATTACTAATATCAAGAATAAAAAGGGAGATACTAAAGACATCACAGACATTAAAAGGATATTAGGAGAATACTACAAACAATTCTGTTTGTAGTATTAATACTATTACTACTAGTAATAATACCTACTAAGGAAAATAAAACCATAGTTAAAACTTGAAAAAGAAGTCTCTAGGCACAGATGGTTTCATTTACAAATTCAACTAAACACCTGAAAAAAGAAAAAAAAAAAAACCACTAATTCTACACAACCAGTTCCACAAAATAGAAGAGAAGGGAGTATTTCCCAGCTCATTGTTTGAGGCCAGCATTGCCCTTATACCAAAACTGAAGTCAGAGAGTAAAAGACAATTACAGACCAGTATCAATCATAAACATAGACACAAAAATCCTCAGTGAAATTCTAGTAATTGAATCTGGTAATATATAAAAATATTAATATACCATGATCAAGTAAGGTCTATACTGTAATTTTAAGTCTGGTTCAATATTTGAAAATCAATCAATGTAACCTACCATATTAATAGACAAAAGAAGAAAAACCACATGATCATATCCATTGACAGAACAAAAACACTGGGCAAAATTCGATACCCACTCGTAAACAAACTCAGCAAAAGAGGAATAGAAATGAACTTCCTTAACCTGACAACCTATGGCTAATATTATAATAATGAAAAGACTGAGTGTTTTCCCCCTTACATTGGAAACAAGGTAAGGTTGTTCACTCGCCATACAGTGCTTCAAGTTCTAGCCAAAACAAAAAGGCAAGAAGAAATAAAAGACTTACAGATTAGAACGAAATGAATAAGACTGTCTATATTTGCACATGACATAATCATCTATACAAAAAATCCCAAGAATATATTTTTGAAACTCCTAGAATAAATTAATATACCAATATTGCAGGATACAAGGTCAATACACCAAAATCATATTTATGCATACTGCATTTAACAATTGGAAACCAAAAGTTAAAAAAGGTACCATTCATGATATCTCCAAAAATACAGAACTTTGGGATAAATCTAACAAAACATGTACAGGGTCTGTATGTAAAATCTATAAAACACTGATGAAAGATATTTTAAAAAGATTAAATACAGAGGAACATACCATATACATAGATTAGAAGATTCAATATATCTAAGATGCCAATTGTCTTACAGTCATTGTAGAAATAGTTTGGTGATTTCTCAAAGACTTAAACATAGAATTATCATATGACCTAGCAATTCTACTCCTAGGTATATGCTCAGGACAAATGAAAACATAACATATCCACACAGAAACATAGACGCAAATGTCTATAGCAGCATTATTCATAATAGCCAAAAGATGGAAATAACCCAAATGCCCATTAGCAGATGAACAGATAAACAAATTGTGGCATATCCATACAATGAAATACTGTTCATCCATAAAAAGGAACAAAATACTGATATATTCTACAACTTAGATGAACCTTGAAAACATTATGCTAAACAAAATAAGCCAGACACAAAAGGCCAAATATTACATTATTACTTTATATGAAATATCTATAATGGGCAAGAAAGAAATCAGACAGAAAGCAGATTAGTGATTAACAGGAGATGAGTGTTACCAGCAGGGTAACAATCACTTAATGGATGTGGGGAGTTTTTCTGAGGTGTTGAAAATGTTTTGGAAACAGAGAGAGGCACCGGTTTCATAACACTGTAAATGCACTAAATGCCACTGAATTGTACAATTTAAAATGGTTAAATTACATGTTTTGTGAATTTTACCTCAATGAAAAATAAAGATGCTAATTTTCACCAAACTGATCTATACATTTAAATACAATTCCAATCAAAATTCCAGAAGAAATGTTTGTGGCTTCAGATAAACTAATTCTAAAATTTACATGGAAAGGCAAAATTGAACTCATAGTACTTGATCTTAAGAATTGCTATAGGGCTATAGTAATCAAAACAATGAAGTACTGGCAAAGGCACAGATACATAGATCAGTGCAAAAGAATGAAACAATTCAGAAACAGACCCACACAAATTTGGCCATTTGACGTTTTACAAAGGTGTAAATGCAAGTCAATGGTGAAAAAAGTCTATTAAACAAATGGTGGTGTTGTGACAACTGGACATCCATATGCCAAAAAAGGGGCGAGAACCTCAACCTAAACATGCCTTATGTAAAACTTCAGTCAGAATAGATCATGGATAGAAATGTAAAACCGTAACATTTTTAGATGAAAAGAGACAACTGTTATGACCTGAGTTTACATAAAGAATTGCTAAAGGAGACATCAAAAGCATAATCATTAAAAGATAAAATTGAAGGGCGCCTGGGTGGTTCAGTTGGTTGAGTGTCCGACTCTTGATTTCAGCTTAGGTCATGATCCCAGGGTTGTGGGATCGAGTCCCATGTCAGGCTTAAGATTCATTCTCTCTCATTCTCTCTCTCTCTCTCTCTCTCTCTCTCTCTCTCTCCCACCTTCCCTCCCTCCCTCCCTCTGCCCCTCTCCTTCGCTTGTAGTCTCTAAAAAATAAATAAATAAAATTGAGACACTGGACTTTTCTAGAAAATGTAAGTGCTTACTTTAAGAAAGAAAGTGTTAAGAATGAAAGACAAGCTATAGACTAGGGGAAAATATATCTGATAAGAGACTTGAACTCAGACTATAAAGAAATTTCAAAGCTCAACACTTAAGAAATAAAAAGCACAACTAAAAAAAGGAGCAAAAGTTAGAAGATGGAGGAGTAGGAGGATCCTGAACTTGCTTGTCCTACAGACGTACCAAGGTAACAGCCACATCAGTGCAACTGACACTGAAAATGACCAAAGGCTGGTAGAACAGACATTACACAGTTAATTGTAAACAGGAGGCCACATCAAAAGGGTAGGAGGGATGGAGATGAGACTAATCACAAACAGAAGGGACACTACAAGCACAAAGAAGTGAGAAGATCAGACCCCACCCGAGGCACAGAGGACCCACACTGGAAAGACGAGTTTCTGTAACATTTGGCTTTGAAAACAAGTGGGGCTTCACTTTGAGAGTTTTTACACTCAGCAGGGCTTACCTCCAGGTACTTTAAAAACCAGTGGGCTTAGATCCTGGGAAGAGCTATATTATATTCTGGAGAATTGGAGGGCAATAGGGAACTGGGACCCAGCCCTTCAAGGGCCAGTAAAACAAATAACCTGGCCAAGATACAGCACGGAAGCAGCAGTTTGAAAAGCACCTGGGGTATACTGAAGAAGATTTATTTACTAATCTCAGAACTTGCACTAGAGGAGCAGGAATTTTTAGGAGACGTCTCCAAGAACAAAACTGTTGGTAGGCACCATTTCTCTTTCCCTGTCCCCAGTGTGGATAGCAGGTCACTTGTGGGAACCAGTGTAAACACTGTCTACCTATCTTGCTAGCACCATGTGCCCTTCCCCCATGCTCTCCTGCCAGTCGGTCCATCCAACCTACCCCACTGAAGAGACAGGTCTCCCTCCAAAGCTACTCCTGTCCCAATATGCTCTGCAAGGAACCCCAGCAGAGAAAAGCACCAGTCCAAAGTGACTACTGTCTGGGAGAGAAGGGAAGATAACCATACACATCAGTATGCCCTCAGTCCCAGTGCCTGAACCTTAGAACTGGCAGCACAGAGATAGTGCCCTGCCCATCAGTCCTAGACTGGGGGTAGGCATCTTGTCCAACTCTCAGCTCCACGGATCAATGAAAGCCTCTGGGAGTACAATATAGAGACTGCCCTGTGGGTCAATGTGACTACAGCCCCAGGAGATGAGCTGAGGGCAGGCAAGTAACTACTGACACCACCCAACTTATAAGCCCATGGCAAACCCAGACAGGCCCTTTAACAGCACAGGGACCAAATCCTGCCCTGTGTGCCCAAAGTAGGCAGAGTAGGTCATTGCAACCAAGTGGACTGAAGGTATACGTGGCTCAGTTACAATAGTAGAGGCACACCCACCCACAAAAGAGACACCTCTAACTTGTCTGGTTCTGGTGAACAGGGGACATTGTGCTAAAGGGCACCACAGGACCACTTCTTCATAAGGTCACTACTTTCAAGATCAGGAATTGTAGCCTAATTTCCTAATAGATAGAAACAAAGACAGAGTCAGACAAAATGAGGAGACAGAGGAATATGTATGAAATCAAAGAACAGGACAAAACCACAACAAAACAGCTAAATTAAATGAAGATAAGTAATATGCCTGTTAAGAGAATTCAAAGTAATGGTCATAAAAATACTCACTGGACTTGAGAAAAGAATGAAGGATCTCAGTGAGACCTTTAACAAAGAGCCAGAAAATATAAAAAAGACCCAGTCAGACGCCAATAACTCAATAACTGAAATAAAAATATACTAGAAGGAATCAATAGCAGATTAGAGGAGGAAGAATAATGGATCAGCAATCTGGAAGACGGTAATGGAAAGCAACCAAGCTGGGCAGCAAAAAGAAAAAAAATGAGAATAGGTTAAGGAACTCAATAACATTATCAAGTATAATAACATTCACATTATAGGGATCACAGAATCAGAAGAAAAGAGAGAGAGAAGGGAGCAGAAAATTTACTTGAAGAAATAATAGCTGAAAACTTTCCTAATCTGAGGTAGGAAACAGATATCCTGATCCTGGAAGCACAGAGAGTACCCAACAAAATTATCCCAAGAAGGACCACAGCAAAACACATGATAATTAAAATGGCAAAAAGCAGTGATAAAGAGAGAATTTTAAAAGTAGCAAGAGAGGGGCGCCTGGGTGGCGCAGTCGGTTAAGCGTCCGACTTCAGCCAGGTCACGATCTCGCGGTCCGTGAGTTCGAGCCCCGCGTCAGGCTCTGGGCTGATGGCTCGGAGCCTGGAGCCTGTTTCCGATTCTGTGTCTCCCTCTCTCTCTGCCCCTCCCCCGTTCATGCTCTGTCTCTCTCTGTCCCAAAAATAAATAAAAAACGTTGAAAAAAAAAAAATTTAAAAAGTAGCAAGAGAAAATGAAACCGTTACATACAAGAGAAACCCCGTAAGGTTATCAGCTAATTTCTCTGAAGAAACTTGTCAGGCCAGAAGGGAGTGGCATCATATATTCAAAGTGCTGAAAGGAAAAAACCTGCAACCAAGAATATGCAAACCCACCAAGGACATCATTCAGAACAGAAAGACAGATAAAGAATTTCCCAGGCAAAAAAAAGTTAAAGGAGTTCATCACCAATAAACCAGCCCTGCAAGAAATGTTAAAGGGAATTCTTTGAGTGGAAAGAGAAGGCCTTAATCACAAGTAAGAAAATAATGGGAAAAAATTTCACAGGTAAATGCAAACACATAATAAAAGTAGTACATAAATCATTTATCAAATCAGTATGAAGGTTAAAGCCCAAAGACAGTAAAATCAATTATATCTATAAAAATCAGTCAAGGGATTCACAAAATAAAAGGATGTAAAGTATGATGTTATATAGAACATGGGGAGTGGTAAAAATTTAATGTTTTAAGTGGGTACCAACTTAAGCAACCATCAACTTAATATAGACTGCTATAGGCATAAGATGTTATTATGAACCTAATGGTAACCACAAATCAAAAACTTGTAATACATACACAAAAAATAAGAGAAAGGAATCTGAGCATATCACGCAAAAATGCAATTAAACTACAAGGGAAGAGAGCAAAAGAACTACAGAAATAACTGAAAAACAAATAACAATGGCAATAAGTACATACCTTCCAATAATTACTTTAAATGTAAATGGACTAAACGATCCAACCAAAAGGCACAGGGTGGTTGAATGGATAAAAGAGCAAGACCCATCTATAAGAGGCTCACTTCAGACCTAAGATATATGCAGACTGAAAGTGAAAGGATGGAAAAACATTTACCATGCAAATGGAAGCAAAAAGAAAGCTGGGTATCAATACTGATGTCAAACAAAATAGACTTCATTTTTATAAGTTTACTTATTTATTTTGAGAGTGAGAGAGTGCAAGAGTATGAGCAGGGGAGGGGCAGAATGAGAGGGAGAGAGAATCCCAAGCAGGCTCCGTGATGTCAGCGCAGAGCCCGATGCAGGGCTTGATCCCATGAACTGTGAGATCATGACCTGAGCTGAGATCAAGAGTTGGACACTTAACTGACTGAGCCACTCAAGCACCCCTGATATCAAACAAAATAAACTTTAAAACAAAGACTGCAACAAGAGACAAGGAAGGGCACCACCTAATGATAAAGTGAACAATCCAACAAAAGGATAGAACAATTGTAAATATTTAAGCGCCCAACATGGAATCACCTAAATACATAAAGCAACTATTAACAAAGTAAGGATCTGCAGTAAGGATCAATGCAAGGATCATTCAGACAGAAAATCAACAAGGAAACAATGGCTTTGAATGACACATTGAACCAGATGGCCCTAATAGATATATTCAGAATATTCCAACTAAAAAGAGAATACTCATTCTTTTTAAGTGCACATGGAGCCTTCTTCAGAATAGAACACCTGTAAAGCCATGAAACAAGTCTCAATAAATTTAAAAAGACTGAAATCGTATGATGTATCTTTTCTGACTACAACAGTATGAAACTAGAAACCAACCACAAGACTAACTCTGGAAAAAGCACAAATACATGGAGGCTAAATAACATGCTACTCAACAGTGAATGGATCAACCGAAAAATCAAAGAGGAAATTTTAAAAACATATGGAAACAAGTGAAAATGAAAACACAATTGTCCAAAATAACTGGAATGCAGCAAAAGGTGTTCTAAAAGGGAAGATTACAGCAATACAGGCCTACTTAAACAAACAAGAAAAATCTCAAATATACATCCTAACCCTACACCTGAAGGAGATAGAAAAAGAACAAACAAAGCCGAGTAGAAGGAAAGACATAATAATGAGTAGAGCAGAAATAAATAAAATGGAGACCAAACAATAGAACACATCAATGAAACAAAGAACTGGTTCTTTGAAAATATAAACAAAATGGATAAACCTTTAGCCAGACTCATCAAGAAAAAGAGAGAACTCAAAATCAGAATGAAGGAGGAGAAATAACAACCACACCACAGGAATACAAAAGATTGTAAGAGAATACTCTAAACACTTATATGCCAACAAATTGGACAACTGAGAAAAAATGGATAAATTCCTAGAAACATATAACCTTACACAACCGAATCATGAAGAAATACAAAAATATGAACTGACCAATTACCAGCAATGAAATTGAATCAACAATCAAAAAACTTGCAGCAAACAAAACTCCAAGACCTTCAAAGGTGAATTCTAGGCTTCACAGGTGAATTTTACCAAACACTTACAGAAGTATTAATACCTACCTATTCTTCTCAAATTATTCAAAAAAAAAAAAAAAAAAAAAAAACAGAAGAGGAAGGAAAGCTTCCAAATTCACCCTGCAAGGCCACTATCACTCTGATACCAAAACCAGATGAACACACTAAAAAAAGAAAACTACAGGCCAGTATCTCTGATGAACACAGATGCAAAAATCCTCAACAAAATAGTAGCAAACTAAATCCAACAATACATTTAAAAAATTATTCACCACGCTCAAGTGGGATTTATTCCCAAAATGCAAGGGTGGTTCAATATTCACAAATCAATGTGATACATCATATCAATAAGAGAAAGATTAAAAACCATTTCAATAGATGTAGAAAAAGCACTTGACCAGGTACAACATCTATTCATGATATAAATTCTTAACAAAGTAGGTTTAGAGGGAACATATACTTCAACATAATAAAGGTCATATATGAAAAACCCACAGAGAACATCCTACTTGATGGAGAAAACTGAGAGCTTTTCCCCTAAGATCAGGAATAAGAAAAGGATGTCTACTCTCACCACTTTTGTTCAACATAGTACTGGAAGTCCTAGCCACAGCAGTCAGACAAGAAAAAGAAATAAAGTGTATCCAAATTGGTCAGGGAAAGTAAAACTCTCACTATTTGCAGATGACATAATAAAACCCTAAAGATATCACCAAAAATTCACTAGAACTGATAAATAAATTCAGTAAAGTTGTAGGATACAAAATTATATATAGAAACCTGTTGCATTTCTATATACTAAAAATGAAGTAGCAGAAAGAAAAATTAAGGAAATAATTCCAGTTACAACTCCACCAAAAATAACAAAATACCTAGGAATGAATTTATTTAAGAAAGTGAAAGACCTGTACTTTGAAAAACTATAAAATGCTGATGAAAGAAATTGAAGAGAACACAAATAGAAAGATATTCCATGCTCATGGATTGGAAGAACAAATATTGTTAAAATGTCCATACCACCCAAAGCAATCTACAGATTTAATGCAATCCCTTTCAAAATGCCAACATTTTTTCACAGCACTAGAACAAATAACACTAAAATCTGTATCGACCCACAAAAGACCCTGAATAGTCAAAGCAATCTTAAGAAAGAAGAACAAAGCTGGAAGTTATCACAATCCCAAAGTTCAAAATATGCTACAACGCTGCAGTAGTAATCAAAACAGTATGGTACCGGCACAAAAACAGACGCATAGATCAATCAAACAGAATAGAGAGGCCAGAAATAAGCCCATACCTATATGGTCAATTAATCCACAACAAAGGAGGCAAGAAGATACAATGGAGAAAAGACAGTCTCTTCATTAAATGGTGACAGGAAAACAGGACAGCTACATGCAAAAAAATGAAACTGGACCACTTTCTTAGACCATACATAAAAATATACTCAAAATGGATTAAGGACCTAAATGTGTGACCTGAAATCATAAAACTCCTAGAAAGTAAACATATGCAATAATCTTGACAATGGACATAGAAACATTTTTCTAGCTATGTGTCCTTGGGCAAGGGAAACAAAAGCAAAATTAAACTATTTGGACTACACCAAAACACAAAGCTTTTGCAGAGCAAAGGAAGCCAGCAAAGGAAACAAAAAGGCAACCTACGGAATAGGAGAAAATATTTGCAAATGATATATTCAATAAGGGATTAATATCCAAAAAATACAAAAACTTAAACAACTCAACACCAAAAAAAGTAAATAAATACTCTGATTTAAACATGGGCCGAGAACCTGTACAGTACTGTTTTTCCAAAGACAACCTACAGATGGCCAACACATGGAAAAAATGCTCAACATCAATAATCATCATGGAAATGCAAATCAAAACCACAATGAGATATCACTTTATATCTGTCAGAATGGCTAAAAATCAAAGACAAGAAATAACAACCATTGGGCAGGATGTGGAGAAAACAGAACTCTTGTGGACTGTTGGTGGGAATGCATATTGATGTGGCCACTGTGGAAAACAATATGAAGGTTCCTCAAAAAAATTAAAAATAGAATTACCATATGATCCAGTAATGTCACAATGTCACTACTGGGTATTTACACAAAGAAAATAAAAACACTAATTTGAAAAGATATATGCACCTCTATGTTTACTGCAGCATTATTTATAATAGCCATGATATAGAAGCAACTCAGCCACAGATAAGCCCATCCACAGATCAATGAATAAAGAAAATGTGGTATTACACACACACACACACACACACACACACACACACACACACAGAACTATTACTCAGCCATAGAAAAGAATGAGATCCTGCCATTTACAACAGTGTGGAGGGACCTACAGAGTTTAATGCTAAGTGAAATAAGTCAGAGAAAGACAAATACAACATGATTTCACTCATATGTGGAATTTAAGAAACAAAATGAAGGAACAAACAGAAAAGGAGACAAACAAAAAACTAGAATCTTTATAGAGAACAAACTGGTGGTTGTCAGGGCAGGTAGTTATGGGGAATGGGTGAAATAGATAAAGGGGATTAAGAGAACACCTATCTTGATGAGCAGTGAGTCACGTACAGAACTGTTGAATCTTTATATTGTATACCTGGAATTAATATAACACTCTATGTTTATTATACCTCTAAAAAAATATAGGCAAGTCATTCAAAGCATCTATTTAAAGACATCTCAAAAGAGAGATGCATGAATGGTCAATAGATATATCATTAGACATTAGAAAACCCATTAAATGAGATATCACTATACACTTATTAGGATGGCTAAAATAAATACAATGACAATACCAAGTGCTGAAAAGTATGTGGAGCAATTGGAACTCTCATACATTATTGGTAGGAATGTAAAGTGGCACAACCACTCTGGGAAACACCTTGGCCATTTCTTATCCACTGCCCATACAGTCCAGGAATCCCATTCTAAGGCATTTACCCTAGAGAAATGAAGACTCATGTTCACACAAAAGCCTGCACATGAATGTTCACAGCAGCTCATCCAAAGCTATAAACAACCCAAATGTCCTTCAACAGGTGAATGGATAAAGAAACTGTGGTTTACAATGGACGAGAGCAGTAAAAAGGAAACATCTATTGATACATAAGAACATCTATACTGAATAATAGATGCTAATCTGAAAATATTATATACTGCGTAACTCCACTTACATGACATTCTGGCAAAGGCTAAAACCACAGGGATGGAAATGAAATCGGTGGTTGCTAGGCGTTAGGGTAGAGGGAGAGCACGGTTACCAAGGGACAACATAAGGGAGTGTGAGGAGGTTCTGTATGCTCATTGTGGTGGTGGTTACAAGAATCTAAACATGTGTATAGCAGCAAAGCCAATTTTACTTCATGCTGATTTGAAAAATAAAATTAAAAAAACCCTTTATCAAAAGGGAAAAGAGACTGAAAAGAAAGGAACAGAGCTTTCAACTTGAGGTGTTGTGCAAAGAGCATTAAGAAAAAGGACTAAAATAAAACCAGAAATTAATAGTAAACAAACAAGATGATTAGTAGTCAAATGAACTAAATAAACAAACTACTGTTAAACACCATGATCAAGTACAGCCAATCCCAAGAAGGAAATGTCAACTCAAAATCAGTAACTCTATTAACATATATTACCATTAACAAATTAACAGAGAAAAACTATGCACTTATAATCAAAAGATGCCAAAAAAAAACCCATTTGCCAAAACCTAATTCTGTTTCTGATTAAAACAAACGAACAAAAACCTCTCAAACTAGAGATCGATACTCCCCCCTGAACTTCGTGAACACCGCCTATCAGAGACCTACAGAGAGCCCTATGTATCGAGTGGAGAAATACTGGCAGCATTACCTTTAAAGTCAGAAACAATACAAGGATGCCCCCTATCACTGTTACTATTCAACAGTGTGATAAAACTAGAAAAATCTAGAGCTATGGAACACTAGAAAGAAAAGGGATATTATGAGCTAAATTGTGTCCTGCCCCCCCAATTTCATATGTTGAATTCCTAACCCCTAGTACCTCAGAATATGTCTATATTTGGAGATAAGGCTTTCAAAGAGATAATTCAGTTAAAATGAGGCCACTAGGGTGCGCCCTGATCCAATTTGACTGTGTCCTTTTAAGAAGAGATTAGGATATACATAGAGACATCAGGGGCCTATGTTCACAAAGGGAAGATCAGGTGAGGAAGCAGTAAGAGGGAGATTATCTGCAAGCCAAGGAGAGGCCTCAGGGGAACCTAACATTGCTAGTACTTTGATTTTGGACTTCCAGCCTCCAGAACTGTGAGAAAATAAATGTCTGTTGTTTAAGCCGTATAGTCTGTGGCATTTTGTTATAGCAGCTCTAGCAGACTAAGATAGGGGACACAGATTATCTACCTCAAGAGCCCAAGACCATTAACTGAAACAACTAATAAGAGCATAGTAAGGTAATCCAATACAGGATCAAAATAGAAAAATCAATTATTTTCCTGCA
Organism: Panthera uncia; assembly: GCF_023721935.1. NCBI lineage: Eukaryota > Metazoa > Chordata > Mammalia > Carnivora > Felidae > Panthera > Panthera uncia. The sequence continues at coordinate 44,482,342 of NC_064817.1, forward strand.
TACTAGCAGCAGCCAAATGGAAAATGTAATAGATGAAAAGATGCCACTTTCTATAGGAACCAAACTTTAAAACACCTAGTAAATAAACTGAACAACAGATATACAAGAAAACCCATGTGAATAGAGATAGACCATGTTTGAAGACAGAAGGACGAGATGGCCTGTTTTGTGACTGCTCATGTCCAAATGACGTCAAAGTCATCCAGAAGTTACACTGGTTCCAAAGCAATTTTCTTTGGCATGTTATTTTTAACCAATCAGGGATGAATTTTCTCACAATTACAGAGAAAGCCCTAGCAATATATGAATACCTACAGACAGAAGCTGAAAATCCTGCAATAGTGCCTCCCACTAGAGGAAGAGAAAATGGTGCCTTTGTTTCCTACAAAATGAAGCTCCAGTGGGAAGAGGATAGCTAAGAAAGCAGATGAGGAAGTTGTGAAGACATTTGCCCTATGTTTAAAAAAGACAAAAAGACTGCTGAAGACTAGGCCCTGAATCAGATTTTAATTTGATGAAGCTGGTATCTATCTTAAGCAAATGCCCTCAAGAACCCACATCTTGAAGGAAAAAGCCTGAGCCCAGGGTTTAAGGCTACAAAGAAACCACTGATTCTGATGCTGGGTGCAAATGCCAATACCTTGCTAACTGGGCAAGGATTATTATTAGGACTGCCATTATTTGGGTGTTTTGCCTTCAAAGCCACAGAGACTTTGAGGAGTGTGCCCTTAACCCTCTTTTTCTTGTAAGCCCTATTATTTTTAGTGTACACATTTTCAGGACATGAAGTTTTTCAAGAATATATACATCCCATTAGAGCAGAAAGGCCTCTCTGATGGAAGATGTCAGTCTCCATAAATTTATCTACAAATGCATGCGATCCTAATTTAAACAATCCTAATATAATTTTCCATGTAATTTGACAAGCCGATTCTAAAATCCATCTGGAATAGAAAAAACTCAATAATGGCCTGGAAGTTCAGGAAAAATAAGAACAAGTAGATCAGTATCTCCTTATTAAACTGCCTTTCTCGTGTTGCTGGGTAAAGCAGGGAACAAAAGGAAGTAGTTAGGCCAGGGGCAGATGTCTTAGCTGTAGGCTGATGCGACTGTCTCCTGAAGGTATGGTGGGTGGCCAGGGGAACTTGGAAGGCCCCTAAGACCAATCACAGCTCCACTCAGAGATGATGGGCTTGCTGAGCATTTGTGCTCTCTTTAGGTCTAAAGCAAGTTCTGCAGAGGGGATCTGTCCTACCAGACACAAGGCCCATAGTAACTAACCTACGTGGTATTACAAAAGGAATGGACAAATTTTATAGAACAGAAAATATTAATAATATCTAACACTTATCATGTGCTGGGCAATGTTCTGAGTGCTTTATGTAGATTAATTCATTTAATCCTCACAACAATCTATGAGGTAGGTACTATTAGAGAAGCACAGAGAGGTTAACTAGTTTTCCCAATGTCATATAGCTATTAAAGGTCAGAACTGGAAATAGAGTAGAAAAACAAATCCACATACACATGGGAATTTAGTTTATGACAAAAGCAGAACTTCAAACCAGGGGGATAATGATGAACCAGTCAATAAATGGTGTCGGAGCAAATAACTATCCATATGGGAAAAAATTACATTTACATTCTTACCTCCCACAATTCATAAAACTTAATTTCAGAGAAAGAGATACAATTTTGACTTCTACACACGCTTTAGGTAAAAATATAAGAAAGTTTTCTTATACAAGACATAAAATACAAAAAAAAATCGATAAAGATGACTATGGAAAAACTGAAATCTTCTACATGCTAAAAGACACCATAAATAAAATACAAGCAACAGACTAAAAGAAAACATTTTGCAACATTTCCAGAATATAAATTAAAAAAAACACTCTAGGGGTGCCTGGGTGGCTCAGTTGGTTGAGCGTCCGACTTTGGCCCAGGTCATGATACCACGCTTTGTGGGTTCGAGCCCTGCAATGGACTCTGTGCTGACAGCTCAGAGCCTGAAGCTTGCTTCAGATTCTGTGTCTCCCTCTCTCTCTGCCCCCCGCCCCCCGCACTCTGTCTCCCAAAATAAACATTAAAAAAAATTATTTAAAAAAAACACTCTAACAAATCTAGAATATATAAAGAACTCCTACATATCAATAAAAAAATCAACATCCTAATAGAAAAATGGGGGAAACAATGAATCAATTCACAGAAAATAAATTTAAAAAGAGCCAATAAGCATATAAAACAAACTGAAACACCATTTCTTTTGCTACCAGATTTGCAAAAAATTACGAAGACTGATGATATCCACAGCTGGTAAGGCTGTGGGGAAACATGTATGTCTCATACACTGCTCATATACTGGCCCTTTTGAAGGGGAAATTTGGCACTATTAACATTTATTTTATACATACCTTCCAATCCAGCAGGTCTAGCTACCCTATAGAAATGTTAGCTGGCACATGCACACCAAGAGTTATTTACATGCATTTTCAATGCAGCATTGTTAGTCAAACTAAAAAATCAGAAACAACCTAAATGTTAATCAGAAGGCAATGGTTAAACAGATGGTGGCACATCTATGCTATAGGCTACTATGCAACAGGTAGATCTCAATGTTATTGATCAAGTAGATAGATCTCCATGTACTGATATTGAAAGATATCCAAGCAAGTTGTAGAACCATGTATACTACACAAAACCCTATCTATTTATGTCCACATGTGGTTGTAAGTACAAGAAAATGAAAGGTATACATCAACTAATAGCACAGGTTACCTTCAAGTAACCTTCCTCAGAGGAGGAAGAGTCAAAGGGCTCTTTTGCTTTCTCAGTCTTGTTTGAATTTTGATCAATAAGAATTTAAAAAAACCAACATTAAAACCCACATTAAAGTCAACTGCACTATATAAAAAGTGCTTTATATATTGTAGTACTTAATAAATCTTAACTTAGAAAAAGATCTTCTCTTAAATGTAAAAAGCCCGCTGAAAGGTAATTATATACCTTTGCAAGGGATGAACCAAACAGAGAAGTGGAAGTGATGGAGGTAAAACAGGCAAGAAGGGAAAAAAGAATTACCAGCAAAGGAGGTTAGACAATTTTAAAAATGGATGATAGCTAATTATAATGGCTACCATTTTTTGAGGGTCTTCCATGAGAAAGACAATGTGCCAGGTGCTCTGGACAAACACCATCTCTAATTCTTGAATCAATCTGTAGGTATTTCCATTTTACAGATTAAGAAAACATGGCTCAAAGAAGGCAAGCATCAGGCTTAAGGCAAGGTCTTTGCTCACTACTGTCCCAGGTTATCCTGGATTGGGACTGGGTTTGAGATTGGGACTGGGTTTGAGACTGGGACTAGGGGGAGCGCTTCTGGCCTGGACCCTTACTATACTCTGCATCCTTGAAGCATGCTCCCAAGCTGTCCTGTTCATCCAGACTGGCATTCTCTTCCTCCTCCTCGCTCTCGGTTCTCCAGTATGCTGGACGCTTGATGGGCCGCTTCCCTGGGGTGCGCTGGGAAGCAGGACTGCTAGACACTGTGCCCAGCCCACTGCTGGAGCTCCCACTGCTTCGGTCCTGGCCCCCAGTCCACCAGGCCTGCAGGCTGGAGGTAGCTGGTGAGGACGATGAGGACTGCAGGTTGGCCATGCACAGCATGCCCTGGATGGCCTCCTGAGTGCTGGGAGAGGCAGGGGCCTCGCTGCAAGGGACAGAGGAGAAATGCTGAGGGAGTTTCTGTAGTTGTCAGAGGAAAACAGTCATCAGAACAGTCAGGGAGAAGGGACAATAGTGGGGCTTAGGGTGGGAAGAAGGAGAGAACCATTCCAGATGAGAAACCAGAAATCAAGCCAATGGATCAAGATAGTATATCAGAGACTGTCTTCATTCACATCAAGGCCAGTCCTTCTTGCCTCAAGTCTTTCCGCAGACAGCAGGAAGGTGGCAAAAAGAGGGGTGCACCTCCCACACTGTTCACCCATGCTGAATTCTTTCATTTTTTAAACAAGGCCCAGAAAAGGCCCAGTTTTCCTTCCATGCCTCTTCCAGTCCCTCTTCCAAGTCCCAAAAAACCCAAAATTGATCCCTTTTGAAGTCTATATATACATCCACTTTCTGTCAGATCTTAAGTTCCCCAGGACAGATTTCATGTCTGTTTTAGTCTCTCAGCCTGAATGCCTTTGCTAATTCTTTGTCCCTTTAAATATCTTGATAAATATCTGCTGATTGGCTGATCTAGTCTTTTGGGTGGGGGTGGGAGGGTGTGGCATCTGATCACCTGGAAAGGGGAGATCAAAGACAGTACTCACGTGAGGGCAGCATAGTCAGGTCCCCCCACCTGCCTGCTGGCCTTGAGCAGATCAAGAATTCCACCAGCACCACTCCCATTCCCAAGCTTGCCTTCGACCCCTTCTACCATGTCCTCATCTGTTGTATAGTCCTCCTGTTGGGAAAAGAGGATATCACCTCAGCTGCTGAGGGTTGGTCTAGTTAGGCCCCAATACAGTGTTGACATTTTCACTCCGGATACTAGTATCTTCTAAGCACCAAGTATTTTAATCTTCACAGCATCTTGGTGAGGTAGGTATTATAACTCCCATTTTACAGATAAGGAAGCTAAGGCTCAGTAAATAATTTGTGTAATGTCATAATCAGATATTCCATATCAGATACTCTTTCTGCTACATTGCAGTGCCTTTTCTTCTACCCGGCATTAAAGGATTTTTTTAATGTTTGTTTGTTTGGAAACACAGAAAGTGTGAGTGGGGGAGGGGCAGAGAGAGATGGAGAGGAAGAAATCCCAAGCAGGCTCCATGCTGTCGGTGCAGAGCCTGACGTAGGGCTCTATCTCACAAACGGTGAGATCATGACCTGAGCCAAAATCAAGAGTTGGAAGCCTAACCGACTGAGCCAGCTAGGCATTCCACTGCATTAAAGGATTTTTAAAACATGTCAACTAAATTATGATCTCCCAGTTATATGCTTAGCTGTACTTAGCACACAATCTTTCACTTAATAAGTACTTTAGGAATTGAATGCATAAGATATCTTTTTACCTCCGACTAGAATGACAATCTGTGTCTTCTGTCTCTGTAACCAGAATGGCAGAAGACTAGACACAGAGCAGGCTCCTACCTCAATGTCAAACTCAACTTCTCCTGGTTCCCGAACTCGGTTGGGGTCAGAGCAAGGCTTTGCACGGGGCAACTTTCGAGGAAATTCTAGAAAATAATGAAATGCATTTATCATGAAGCTAAGATAAGCATCTGAGCCAAACACCCAGGAGGAAAAGTAAGACTATAATTTTCCTAAAAGTAATGACCACAGAAAACTAATTGAGGGAGGTTTGGACTGGTTTATATATAAATCTCTAGAGCAGAGAATACATGGAGGCCTAAAGAGCTTGTAAATCAGAATGTCAAAAAGCTCAGGCCTAAGGCCTCTGGTCTATCAAGGGTACCAGAAACAAATGTGAAATGGGCAGGGAAGGAACAAGAAAGAATAGGTACACACTTGGTCTTATTATCAAGGTTGCCTTCTCCTTTCCCAATCTCTCGTCAATTTGCAGTTCATCATCTGAATCCAAGTCAAATTCATCCTCCATCACCTGTTCCACCACCAGCCTAGCCTTATCTGCTTTCTTTGTGAGCTTGGCTCGCCGAGACTTAGATAAGCTCTTTACCCTCTTGGCACTAAAAAGGAAGAAAAGGAGAGCATAAAAAGTCACATTCAATATTCTTAAGAAGGCAAGCCCCACCCCCCAAATTGGTCTACAGATTCAATGCAATCTCTATCAAAATCCAGCTAATTTCTTTTGCATAAATTAATAAGCTGATACTAAAATGTATATAGGCATACAAAGGAATTAACATGGGCAAATGAATTTTGAAAAAGAACAAAGTTGGAGGACTTTTACTACTTGGTTTCAAAATTTACTATAAAACAACAATAATCAAGGTAGTGTGATATGAGCATAAGGACAGACATATACAACAGTGGAACAGAGCTGTGAGTCTAAAACTAACCCTTAAATTTATGGTCAGTTGCATTCTGCCAAAGATGCCAAGGCAATTCAGTGGGAGAAGGGATGGTCTTTTCAACAAATGGTGCTAAGATAACTGGGTATCACATGCAAATAAATGAATGTGGATTCTTACCTCACATCATATACAAAAATTAACTCAAAATGGATCCTGGAGATAAATGTAAAGCTAAAACTATAAAACTTCTAGAAATAAATACAGGAAAATATCTTTATGACCTGGGATTAGGTAAAAACCAACACATTTGTGCTTCAAAAGATACCATTAAGAAAGTGAAAAGATAAGCCATAGACTGGGAGGAAATATTTACAAGTCATTTATTTGGGAAAGGATTTGTATCCAGAATATTTAAATAACTTTTAGAACTCAATAATAAGACAAGCAAGCCAATTTAATAACGAGCAAAAGATCTGAATAGACATTTCTCTAAAGATGATATACAAATGCCCAATAATCACACAAAAAGATGCTTAGTATCAGTAGTTATTGGGAAAATACAAATCAAAACCACAATGAGATACCACTTAATATCCATTAGAATGGCTATAATAAAAAAGACAGACAATAACAATGTTAGCCAGTATACTTCTGGTGGGAACATAAAGTAGTACACACACTTCAGAATAAATTTTGGCAGTTTCTTAAAGAGTTAAATATAACATTACCATATGACCAAAAATTTTACTAAGTGAGAAATGAAAACATATGCCCATACAAAAACTTGTACGCAAATGCTCATCACACCATTATTCATAATAGTCAAAAAGTGGAATCACTCCAAATGACTGTCAGCTAGTTAATGGATAAACAAAATATGGTATATCCATACAATGGTATACTATTCAGCAGTAGAAAGGAACCAATTAATGATACATACTACATCATGGATGAACCTCAAAAACAAGTGAAAGAAGCCAGACATAGAAGACCACATATTATATTTTTCCATTTATATGAAATGTCTAGAAAAGATAAATCTACAGAGACAGAAAGTAGATTAGTGGTTGCTTGGGCTTGGAGAAGAGAACCAAAGGACTAAGTATGAGTGAGCATGAGGCATCTTTTCGGGGTGATAGAAATGTTCTAAAATTGGACTGTGGTGATAGTTGCACATTCTTTAAATTTACTAAAAGTCATTTAATTGTATACTTAAAGCAGGTATGGTATATAAATTATACCTCAAAAAAAGCTATTAAAAATACATAAAGGGGCACCTGGGTGGCTCAGTCAGTTGAGCATAGGACTTGATTTCGACTCAGGTTGTGATCTCATGCTTTGTGAGTTCAAGCCGCACACTGGGGTCTGTGCTGATGGTGCAGACCCTGCTTGGGATGCTCTCTCCCTCTCTCTCTCTGCCCCTCCCCTGCTTACACTTGCGCTCTGTCTCTCTCAAAACAAACAAACTTTATATGTATATATACACATACTTCCTATATACATATATGTATCTATGTATATATATATATATATATATACTTCCTATATGTGTGTATATATAGATGTATGCATATATATGTATGTATATATATATATACATACGAAATGGAAAAAATTAAAAATTTAAAAATGGTTTAAATAATCCTGTTACATATGGTAAACAATATTAACCAGTAAAAACTGTTGAAATAAACCGTATAGTTAAAAAGAAACCAGTTTTTGGTAAATCAGTATACTTGATACATTCAGCAGCCATTTGGTGAACTGGCTTTCTTTCAGTAAATTGGCTGACATTAAATTGACCTGTTTCCTACCCCACAGGGTTTTAGGAGGATTAAATGAGCTACATGAAGAGCCCAACACAAGGCAAGTGCCCAATGGTAGTTAATCTTATAATTAAGTTCTCTGGGCCCCAGTTTCCATATTAATAAAATGGGGATAACAACACTTCAAGGTTGTTGTGAGGACTAAATAATGTACTAAACAGCTAAGATAAAATCTGACGCAAAGCAGAAGCTCAATAAATGGCAGCTATTTATACCCTGGATCTTTTATTAACTTTTAATTGTGAAAAATGTGTAACATATACAAAAATATAAAAGTATAAAAAAACTCTCATGTACCTTTCATTCAGCTAAGTTTCAGCAATTATCAATAACCAGTCTTGTTTCGTCTATACCTCGGATTATTCTGGAGAAAAGCCCAGCCATAATATCATATTGTCTGTAAATTATTTCTGTACCTTGTCTCTTTAGGTTGACTTAACATCAGCCTCTGGCAGCTGCAGGAGGTGACAGAAGCAACATAAAAAAAAGACTGGTGGGGAAGGGGAAAATGTCTCATTGTATTCTCAACAGCCATTATAGGTTGGATCCTTAGGATTCTCAATTTTCTACTCCCCAGGAGATCGACCATGGACAAAGACAATGCTCAACAGTCTATTACTATTTAGTAACTAAATTCTCAAACCCCAAGAACAGCTCTGCTGCTTTCAGAATCTGCCCTGCTCTCACATTCCCTTTTCACTGATTTCTCAGCTAAGTGGGATCTGAAGGCCTTTTCCTACAAAAAGGCTATGAAGGTATCCTTGATGCTTGTATTCCTCTGCTGTTCATACTTTACTTGGCTCTTGACTCTTCCTGTCTGGTGTTCTGAGTGTCCAGATGATCACTCTTCCGGTCTTCCTCTGCCTCTGCCTCCCTATGTGTTTCAGGGTTTCTGACGATCTACTTAGCTTCTGGCTATACCCACACCATCATCCCTATCACCACCACCATCACCTTTAATCTTCATCATTTTATTTATAAGAGCTACCATTTATTAAGCATTTACTATGTGCCAGGCCCTGTGATAGGCACTTTACATACATAATCTCATTTAGTCCTCCAACAACCTGAGGGGAAGCTTTATCTATAGAAGAGATATAATGAGGACACTAAGGTGCAGGGTTAATTAACTTGTTAAAATCACACAGTGAATTTGTGTCAGAGCTGGGATTCAAACTTGGACCTGCCTGATTCCCAAGCCCATGCTTTTTGCTGTGAATGCTTTTATTTTATTCTTTTAGAAAATGCTCTGTTAAAAATTATTTTAGGAGAAGTAATACATGCTCATTGTACACAATTCAAATGCTACTGAAGTAAAAATTTCCTCTCCTGGCTCCCTTCTCCTACTTTCCAGAGAGAACTACTATTACAAGTTTGATGTGACAAGTATAAAATATACGATGAATATACTTATTTGCATGAATGTGTAGAATTATCTCTAGAAGAAAATCATTGACACTGGTTGTCCACGGGGAAGGGAACTGGGGAACAGGGAGGGGCAGGAACAAAATTTTTCACTAAGTATTCTTCTGTACTTTTTCAATTTTAAACTGCATAAATTAAATTTTAAACCTCTTCAAAAAAAGTTAAATTAAAAATGAAGGAAGGGGCACTGGGTGATTCAGTCGGTTGAGCATCCGACTTCAGCTCAGGTAATGATCTCATGGTTTGTAAGTTCAAGCCCCACATTGGGCTTGTTTGTGTCAGCACGGAGCCCACTTCAGATCCTCTGTCCTCCTCTCAAAAATAAACAAACACTTAATAAAAATAAAGAAATATGTATGCCACTTTTCTACACAAGCATATACACACGCACACACACGTGTACACACACACCATTTTTAAAAATTAAAACTATTACTATATATTATTTTGTAACCTGATTTTTTCACTTAAGAATATATCTTGGACATTTTCCCATGTCAATAGATATTTAACTCTTTTTTAATTCAATTATTTTTAATAGCTACATGCTATTCCACTCTATAGATGTGCCATAATTCATTTAACCAATGCTTACTGATGAACATGTTCCTAATTACTATTACAAACAATGATGCAGTGAACACTGAACATTTCTCTTTATGTACCTGTGCAAATATTTCTGCAAAATTCCTAAAAATCTAATCGCAAAAGGTATATAAAAAAACGAATGTTCTTAACCAGTATGCTATACTTCCTTATTCCTGCCAGTGGTTCTGACCCACTGACTTGCTGAAATTTTTAGAACTTGTATACAAGATTTTTCTCAAACTGCCAATTAGATTCCAGGCCTCTCCCCTAACACAACCATAGTTCTCTGAACTAAGCAATGATATCTGATAATATCTGGGTCCTTCCCCAAGTACAGTAAGCCCCCCCCCACCCATGTTCCAGCCCCAGGTCCTAATTCCATGCCTTGTCTCAGTAACATGTTGCCACTGACAGCCCCAATATCTGTGTTCCTTCTTCCCACCTCACCTGCCATTAGACATCAACAGGGCCAGCGGGCCCTCATTCCCATCAAGGTCCAAGTCTGGCGAGTCATCATCTGAGTCATTCAGGCAGGTACCAGTGATGTTGAACTGTAGAAGGAGAAGGCTCAGTTGTCACCTGTCTGGGACTCCCATGTGAATCACGATGACCAGTTCCTTCCGGTTTCACTGGTTGAGTTCACTGTTAAAATCACCTGAACCAAGGCCTTCTGCTACACTATCTCCCACCCCCACCCCAAATGATTCCAGGAACAGGAGGTTGACAATGCATGGCTACCCCAGGGGAAACCTATCAATCTTGTAAACCGTGTTCTCTAAAAAGAGGGGAGAGGATCTTCACATGCCCATGGAGAGCACCACAATCTTGAAGCAAGGTAGAGCCCCAGAGAAGGGCTTTTCTTAAGGACCTGTTCAAGACTCCAACATGACACTCATATACCATGCATGTTCTTAAATGTCATTCCCAACCAGCATTTCAAGATTCAGCTCAAGTGTCATTTTTTGGGAGAAGAGCTCCTGATCATAGCTTATGCCCACATAAAATCATCCACCCCTCTGTGTCTCGGGGTCCCCCACACACCCTTGATTATGGCATCCACAATACCTCATTGCACTCATTCGTTTTTATGCCTGCCGTTCTCACTAGCCTGTCAGCCTCTTGAAGGTTACATTCACAGCACCTATCACAGTGCCCAGCACAGACAAGGTCTCAATAAATGCCTATTATATGAGTGGGACTGGTAGCCAAACACCAGGGGCCGTAAGGGAGGTGGGAAGAGAGGACAATCCTTTTGATACCCTGCTCTTCCAAGGGACCCAAAAGGGCTGGGCTGAACCCATGGGCCAGCACCCACCTTTGCTTTCTGGGAAGAGCCTGTCTTCAGTGCCTGATGATTGTATGTATCCATGAGATTATAGCTCAATTGGCCAGCAGGCCCCAAGGCTGAGCTCTCCTTTCCCTTTCGCTCTGCCTTCTTGAAGAGTTCCTTGGGCTTCAGGCCTTTCTTCTTTGAACCACTTTTGGAGGGCAGTGACAGCCTGGACATGGATACTGAAGTGGAATGGACTGGCCTGGTTAAGGGAATGGAGCCAGCTGGGAAGATCCTCTGCAGCCCAAAGATATTGCTCGTCTTCCCAACGTTCTGTTGGAAGATATCCTACAAGAGTGTTAGTACACGAGGGGGTTAGAGCTTACTCAAGAGTTCTCTCTATGCTAAGAGCAGAGGACTGTTCATGGCACTGGCACTATTGCCATGGAAGTGGCTTACAGATGCTCCACATCTAGATGCACACCCTAGTTTTTTTCACAAAGTGTCATCAAGAATTTACGGAGTGGCAGATCTTTACCCAGCCATTGACAAGTGAGGAGAAGACGAGCAGAGAAAAAGCCCAGCACTACTGTCAAAATTGGAGAGAAAAGACTCCAAATGCAGCTGGCATGAGACAGAAAATACTTGAGTACTAAACTATGGTTCCAACTCTAAGGACTGCAGGATTTGAGAGGAGAGAGGTTCTAGTCCTGATTCTGCTACTAGCTAGCTCTATGACCACAGGTAAGTGATCTGAACACTCTGAGGCTGTTTGCTTGGCTGTAAAATTAAAGGATCAGACTGGAAAGGTGGTTTTAAAAGATGATCTGTGGCTCCTCTGAACTTCTTGGGAGGAGCCCTGAAGACTGGAAGTAGGTAGAAGGCAAACAAGAGGAACATGTGTAATTCTAAGCCTCTTGTTTTTATCTTATTCACTGCAGCTATGCTTTGATTCAGCTTCCACGTAGGATCTCATTTGAAAAAAAAAGGTTCCACTGTCTTAAAACATTTGAAAGCCAATGGACCAGACATGATCCATCTCTAAGTCCTTTCCTAACAAGCCCAAAATTTTGTATATACAAAATTGGTTTAAGTGCAAAGAGCTGGAGAAAAGGTAGGCCTTGTAACTAAACTCTGAAGGACTGTGACAGATGGGAATGCAGGAAAATGGGGTAGGAGGTGGACAATGTAAGCTATGGTGTAGGCAGTGAAACATGCTGTAAGCGGTGAGGCTAGAAAGCCCAACTTCCCAGTAGCTCATGCTGACCACCCTTTAGCATGGATTTGAGTGCCTATATCCTGAGTGCTAAATGGAAAGTTGACAGCTTCTGAGCTAAAGGAAAGTTTAAACTTCCCTAAGTCCAATTCTCCTCTGGTGCCTCTGCTACTTCACCAGCCCACACTGAGTTCTCTCTTTGCTGCAAAGTCTATTAATAACAATGGCTCACATTTATTGAGTACTTACTCTGCCAGGCACTGTGCGAGGGGCTCTACATACATTAGCTCTTAATCCTAACAAAACTCTGAAAAGGTGGTGTTATTCTCCCTTTACAGATAAGGATACTAAGGCTCTGAAAGGCTTGCAAGTGACAGAGCAGGAACCAGAACCCAAGTTTCTCTGAGTCTCTTACCATCTACACCTTACTGCCTTGTGGTATAAGCACCTGTTGAAACATGGCTTTGTAATCATGTTTAACATGGAAGAGCTGTCATTTTGTAGAATGCAGAGACTGAGTCAAAATATTAGTAACAACAACTACTACTATGAACTCTACCACCCACTACTACTGTGACCCATCATCAGAACTTATTGAATACCTATTATGTGCCAAGTACTGTACTTAGTGCTCAACATATATTACCTTACGTAACCCTTTTAACAAACTTCTGAGTAGGTATAATTATCCCCACTTTAGAAACAAGGAAACTGAGGCTCAGGCAGTAAACTTCACCCAGAGTCCTCTACAGGATTCCAAGTTCTTTGTGGGAAGACACTGAATTACTTACGTATTCTAAGCACCTAGCCTAATGTGAGAGACACTCAAGGCACGTAATAATTATTTAAATGAATGAATAAACAGAATCTTTGGTGGGGTTTTTCCAACCCTTCCCCTGAGCTCTCAAGCCAACTGAAGAAGCCTGACCTGCCACTTGAGCCTTGAGCCCTTCCCAAACGCCTCCCCTGCTCCCCTGCTTCTTACTTCCACCAGGCGGATCTCCCTAGCCAGATCTTTAATGAGCTGTACGGTCCGTACTGTCTCCGGAATCTCATCCTCGTGGTCTGGCAGAGCCTGTCAAACAAAAGGCATAAGGAATAGACCCACACGTAAATGGACAACTGATTTTTGACAAAGGTACCAAGGTAATTCAATGGATAAGGGTAGTTACTCTAACAAATGGTACTGGACCAACTGGATACCCATATGCAAAAAAAAGAACCTCAATCCCCATCTTGCACCACACACTCACACACAGGCACAAAAACCCAAATTGGATCACAGACTGAAATGTAAAATCTAAAACTATAACCCCTTTAGAAGAAAACAGAGGAGAAAATCTTTGTGACCTTGGGTTAAACGAAGATTTCTGAGGACACAAAAAGCATGAACCATAAAAGAAAAACAACTGATAAACTGGACTTCATAAAAAATAAAATCTTCTCTTCCAAAACCACTGTTAAGACAAACCAGAGACTGTGAGGCAGTATTTGCAAAACCTGTACCTGATAAAGGGCAGTGTCAAGAGGTGTGAGGAACTCAGTGGTGGGCTTGGGCCATAGCCCTCAAAAAGTCCAGAATCCCTGGAGAGAACATGGCCTCTTTACTTGTGAGGACAGAGCTCAGTGCTGAGCAGCTACAGGCCCATGGCTAGCTCAACAGCAACCAAGGCTAAGACCTTTTGGTTGTCTCTCTTTTAATTTGTTTGTAATCTTTTTGAATCCTCAAGATTTACATCTTTATGTAGACAGATCTCCCAAGTTTCTCTCTTGTGATTTCTTCTACCAGTTTTCACTTCACTTCTGTATCCAGAGGACTGATAAAAACTCCTCAGCATTACCTTCTTACTTCCCATGGTTTGAATCTTCTTTTTTCCTTGACTCTTTTAATCCATCTGGAATTTATTTTGGTGGCTGGGCAGGGGTGGGGTCCAAGAACCCATGTGATCCAGCTGGATAAATTTAATAGCTCCCTCCACCCAGCCCAAGGGCTCTGGAAAGGTCAGGGAGTGAGTACCTCCCATGGAAGTCATCTTCACTTCACAAAAGACTTATTCCATAAGAATGGGCTCCTCTCTGTAGGATCTGTGTCCTACTCTCCTCCAGCTCCCTTTGGCTGTGCTATTTGGGGCCAACCTGGCTCAGGGCCCGAGTGCTTAAGACTCTTCCCGCCCTCCCTCCCTTTTGTTATTCCTGGGACAGAGTCACTCCAAAGTTCACCTTATGGAGGCGGGGAGGGGAAGGTCCGAAATGAAACCCAAGGCAGCCACACCTGAGGGATGTGGAGAAACAGAACAGTAGGCTAAGGCCCAGGTGTAGGTGAGTCCAGGGAAGAAGAGAAGGCCCAAGACATGAAGTCCAAGGATATCTGATGGGGAGGTTGGCAACAGGAAATGGAGACATTGTACAAGTTAAGCCTATAATGGCTGAAGATCTCCATATGCAGGGGGAAAAGTCTATACAGAATATCAAAAGCATGAGAACAATATTGATATTTCTTTTTTTGTATTTCTTAAAATTGCTTTTTTAAGTCAACATTTGGAGTAAGTAATCCATTTACAGAGTTCAAAAATCAAATAATATAAAGAGATATACTGAAAAGTCTCAACATACATTTGTCCATGCCATCAGTCCCATTAGCCCGCACCCACAGGTAACCACTTTTCTTCTACATCCCTCCAGATTGTGTCTTCAGGCAAATACAAGCACATATAAATGTAATTCTTGTCCCCCCTCCCCACTTTTAACACATAAAGAAGCACATTATATATACATGATTCTACATCTTTACTTGACAAATTCTGGAGATCTTTCCAGATCAGTACAGAGAAAACTTCCTTATTCTCTTTTATAGCTGTTTAGCATTCAATTGGATAGATGGACATTGGTGTATTTCTACAAAGCCATTTTGGCAGTATGCAGTAAGAGCCTTACGTTTTTTTCATATACTTTGAGCCAAAAATTGCTCTTCTTGGAATCTATCCTGAAGCAAAAATCAAGAGATGAGGGAAAAAGGCTGATGCAAACCGATAGTCACTGCATGATTTTTCAATAACTACCCCCCAAATAAAGCAACAATAAACAAGCAGTTAGGTAAGGATGGTATATCCCTGCAAAAGAATATCATGTAACTATTAAATGTTCGTGGAGAACTTTGAGGACACAGGAAATTAACATAAGCTAACAAATTCAGATACAAAATTGTATGTATAGTGATAGCAATCATGTTTCTTAAATGTATATAAAAAAGACCAGAAGGAAATACACCCACAGATTAATGTTAATTCCCTCTGAGTGCTAAAATTACAGGTGATGTTTTTCCTTCCTTACACTCTTCTGTATTTTTTCTAATTCTCTAGAGTAAGCCTGTATCACTTTTTATAATCAGAAAGAAAGGTTTAAAAATGTAATCCAAAAAGTCCTAACCCAGTCCTCCATTCTAACCCCAGAAGGCCACAAGCCTCCCTGGTCTCATCCACCACCCCAAAGCATCTACCCAAAGCCAGTCTCTGTGGAGGCTACAACTATAAAGGAGGTAGAGAAATAAGTATATTTACTTCTTTCTTTGTCCAGGCTCTAAAGGCCAAGTTCAGAGCTTTGCCACCATGGACCAGGTAGGATGCTGGGTGCCTCCTATTCTCTCGCAAACCTAAAGGGCGAAGGAGGAAGGCAGAGGGTCAATAAAGCCATGTGGGGAAGCAAAGGAACTGTTTCTTTTTTCAGGCAATCAGAGAAAATACTTAGGGTTCTAGGCATGACTCCAGATCTCAGTTCTTACAATAGTGTTCATTTAATGAGTACCTACTACATGCTGGGCATTTAACATCTACTATCTCATTTAATCTTTATACCCACCTACTACCCAAGCATCATTATCTTCACTTTACTATCCAGGAAACTGAGGCTCAGAGAAGCAAAGAGACTTAACCAAGGGCACATACCTAGTAACTGCCAAAGCTAAGACTGAAGCCATGTATATCTGAATCTGAGGCCTATGTTCCTTCTACCACACTGGAAGTGTGCTCTGCCTCTTGGGTTTCAAAATGCAAACACTCAGGAAAACCATGATTGCAACCTACACAGACATGAAGGGCCATTAATAAATGCCCTTATCCCTGAGTCACTCCAAGAGGAGATTATGACAAATAGCCAGCTTTAGGGTCAATACAGAATTTTCTACTGAACTGAGCTATTCAGAACAGGTAACAAGTGGCTAATCATTGAGCCTCTGATTGAACACTTAAGTGCACTCTGTCTAGGTGGCAGATTAAGGGCCTGAAGTAGTAGGTAGAAGACTGTATTCATTGGCCTTTGAGATTCTTTGTAAATCTAAAATACTGATTGCTCATGGCCAAGTTACCTTGAAGAATCTCAGGTCTGAGCAAGGTTGCTGCTCCATTTCAAAGCAGAAAAGAAGAAACCCAGCAGTTTGGCTTCCCACCTGGGCTGATACCAACACAATGATGCCAGCGTGGTCAGGACTGGCCTTGTCCTCATCTCATGGGAAGCACATTCAGGAAACTCTGAGACTGTCCAGTTTGAGTTTCTTACTTTAATTAGCAGGGGATAGGGATAATTTCACTGTAATTCAATTTTTTCAGCCACCTTTGCTAAATAAAGTTAAAATACATGCTCTACCATACATTATACTTAATTAAAAAAAAGTCAATCTCAAAAGATCACACACTATATGATTCCATCTTTACAGCATTCTTGACAAAATTATAGAGATGGGAAACATATCAGCGGTTTCCAGAAAGTATGGATTGTGCAAGGGGAAAGAATGGGTGAGGCTATAAAGAAGTAACACTAGGAAGTTCTCTGTGGTGATGGAACGAACACACACACACACACACACACACACACTTGGGGAAGCAGGGCAAAAGGGACAGCTAGGAAAGGGATCCATACCTCGAAAGATGTCCAGGATGTGCTTTCCCACGTACCAACAGATGGTCTCAAAGTTAGGAAACTTGAAGAGGTCTGCTGTGCTCAGCCGCTTCTCAATCTCATAGGCTCTAGAGGAAGCAGGCACAATAATAGCAATGATAACAAGGATCCTGTTTACTGAGTACCTACTATGTATCAGGTATTGTTCTGAATGTTTTGTATCCATTATCTCTAATCCTCACAACTACCCTGTAAGATCCAACTTTGTGGGTTAGGAAACTTGAGCTCAAATGTTATGTGACTTGCCCAAAGTCACAAAACTACTAAGTAAGGAAGGGGTATTCATCCTCACACTGATCATTATCAGGAACCAGTATCTATTCCCTTCTCATCATCTCGCCACCTTCTATGCTGCACTTCTCACTATAGGGGAGAACTCAAGGACTCTAGCAGGTGGGAATGGCCAACTCAGGATCACAATAGCTTCAGTACTCACTTGAGCTGCATTTCGATGTTAAGGCTGTGTAAGAAGTTCCCTCCAAAGGCAAGGCAGTCCACGGGAGTCAGCACAGCATGGATCCATCCTGCAGTGTAACATGGCAAAATCATAGCTGGCAGAGGACCTTACTTCCTCTGGACATCACTGCCCACTCATCTCAAACGTAAGTCCTTAGAGCAGCCAGCCCGCAGTGACTCAGAAAGTTCTAGCTCCTCCACTCTTCCAACACCCATTCTGCCACCATTATAACCCTAAACTGGACCACCTTTTGGGGTTAATAAACTCTTTCGACTTTCGTCCTCTCAACTTCAAGTCTCTTTGATGCCTCACCCATCTTCTCTCCCATCTCTTAGAAGGGCATTACCTCCTTGCCAAGTCTATCCCTTCTAACTCTACTCCAGGTAAAACAAAGAGCTTTTGTGTCAAACAAACCTGGGTTCAAAGTCTGCCATCTTCTAGCTAAATATTTCACAAGGTGGTTGTGTACAGTGTGCACCTAGATGGAACTCAATTATTCTCCTTGCCCTTGACCCTACACTGCCTTCTGGGAAGTTCTAATTCTACTCTTAAATATCTCTCATATTCATCTTCCTTTCCTGGCCCATCCATCCGATCAAAGCCTTGGTTCAGATCCCTTATTACCTGTCACCTAGGCTATTTGCAACAGCCTCTAAACTGGCTCCTCTACACCAGCGGTTCTCATGGTATGGTCCAGGGAATCCTGAGGCTCCCTGAGACTCCTTCAGAGCATATGCAAGGTCAAAACTATGCTCATGATAATACTAAGATGTTGTCTTTTTCACCCTCATTCCCTCACAGGTGTAGAGTGGAGTTTTCCAGAGGGTAAATGACATGACATCACAAACACCGAGAAGCAGATTTAAGTATCATTTTCTATTAATCTAAACATCAAAAAGATTTTTAAAAAGGTAGATGTCACTCTTCTCACTGCATTTTTGGTTTGAAAATAGCTATTTTTCATAAAAATTATTAATCATGCTAACATGTAATGAGTTTATTTCTCAATGAAGTAATAAACAAATATTTTTAAATTTTCTCAGTTTTAATTTATAATATGGTAAATATTGATGACTATAATCCACATAAATAAAAGCCCTTTTGGGTTCTCGGTAATACTGAAGAGTATAAACGGGTCCTAAGTGCAAAGTGTTTGTAAACCACTGCTCTGTGCTAATCTCAATCTCTGAAGTCTATCCTCCACATCTCAACCCTAAGTGATATATCTAAAATACAAATCTGCTCATGTCATCCCCTGCTCAAAACTCTTCAATAAAATGTACATCCACAGGAGAATAGATAAATTGCCATATACTAATACAATAGAATATTGAAAAGTAAGTTGAGCGAACAACTACATGTATCAGCATGAATCTCATAATCATAATGTCCACAGGAAAAAGTTGGGAAGAACTGTCTAATATGATTCCATCTACATAACATCCAAAAACATGTAAAACAATACTAGGTATTGGTTTGGTGAGCTATACCTATCCAATAAAGAAATAGAAATAATCACCAACTTCAGAACAATGGCTAGCTCAGAGAGGGAAAAATGGGAATGGAAGTGAGGAGAGGTATACAGGGGGCTTCAAATATAATTGCAACGTTTTATGTTTTTAGTTGGGTTACAAACACATAAATGTTTATTACATTATTCTTTATATCTTTTGCTACATAAACAAATAAACTTTTGGTGATCCCCCAGCCACCTCTTGGGTAAGTTCAGCCCACCTAACTTCTCAGCTTCACCTGTTCCCAGCCTTTGATCTTTAGGCTCTGGTATCCATAAACTATTTCACATAGCCTTGCTTTGCTTATGCCTTTCCCTATGTCTGAGAGGCCTTTTCTGCCTTTCTCCTCTTGGTCATTCCTACATTTATCTGCCAGGTGTTACTCTTCTGAGAATATTTTCACAAACCTCCAGCTAGACTAAGTGTTCTTTTCCATGCTCCCAAAACTTCTGGTGAATGCCTCCATTGTGGCTATTAGAACATTATACTGAAATGAGCCTGGGTGGCTCAGTCGGTTAAGCATCCAACTCTTGATTTTGGCTCAGGTCATGATCTCACGGTTTATGAGACTGAGTCCTGTGTTGGGCTCCATGCTGTCAGAGCAGAGTCTGTTTGGGATCCTTTCTCTCTCCCTCTTTCTGCCCTTCCCCTGCTCATGCTTTCTCTCTCTCCCAAAATAAACTTAAAAAAAAATCTAGAACATTATACTGAAATGATCTATCAATCTTTTGTCCCTAGCACCTAGACCAATGCAGGGGCATTCAGTAGACCTGCAATGCTTATGGAACTAAGTAGATTACACCCAGTTTGTGTGACTTTATACCAATAAGCAATTAATCCAACTCAAATCTCTGGTAGACAAATTCAATTCATCAAATAGTTATTAAGTGCCCAGCATAGAAAAGGTATTATGTGAGAGCCTATTAGGCAAAGGATTAAATGGATGAATAAGTGCCTGGGCTCAGAAACCTATAAAAGAGAAAAAGCAGATGGGTATGAGGGGAGGTAATTTCGCCTCACCATATGTGAAACATTCTATAAAACCAATGTAATCAAATCAATATGATATTGACATATGAATAGACAAATCTGTGCAACAAAAAATCCAGGAATTATACAATACATAACATTAGACAAAGATATTAGAACTATATGACAATTTTAAAGCAGTGATCATAAGAATGCTTCAATGAACAATTATAAACATGCTTGAAACAAAAAAAAAACAGAAACAGAAGATGTAAGAAACAAACGTAAATTTTAGAACTGAAAAATACTATATCTGAAATAATGAAAACAGATGGACTCAACAGAAGAATAAAAACAATGGAGAAATAGAAAGTACTCAATATTAAGAAAAGAGGAAATAGACTGAAAAAAATAAACTCAGGGATCTGTGGACTACAGCAAAATATATACAGCATTCAGATAATCAGAGACCCAAAGAAAAGAAGTGAGAGTGTGGGAATGAAAAATCATTCAAAGAAATAACAACTAAAAATTTCTTCACTAATATGATAGAAACATAGACCTACACATTCAGGAAGCTCAGTCAACACAAACAGTATAAACCCAAAGAAATACATGCCAAGACACATTATAGTCAAACTGCTGAAAACTAAAGAAAAAAGAAATTACAAGTAGCAAGAAATGACACATGTAAGGGAAAAAACAATTTGAATGAGAGCCAAAATTTCATCAGAAGCCATGGAGGCAAGAAGGAAGCAGCACAACATTCTTCCAAGTGCTGAAAGAACTATCAATCCAGCAAAAATATCCATTAGGAATAAAAGGGAAATCAAGACATTTACAGATGAAGGAAAACTAAGAAAATCTACTGACAGCAGGCCTACCCTAAAACTCTAAACAGAGAAGAAATGATAAAAGAAGAATCTTGAAATACCAGGAAGGAAGGAAGAACAACCGAAGAGTAAAAATACAGGCAAACAGGTGCTCCTGGGTGGTTCAGTCGGTTAAGCGCCCGACTTCGGCTCAGGTCATGATCTCGTGGTTCGTGGGTTTGAGCCCTGCATTGAGTTCTCTGTGCTGACAGCTCAGAGCCTGGAGCCTGCTTCAAATTCTGTGTCTCCCTCTCTCTCTGCCCCTCCCCTGCTTGCTCTCTGTCTCTTTCTCTGTCTCTCAAAAATAAACAAACATTAAAAAAAAATACAGGTTAATACAATAGACTTTCCTTCTCTTGGGTGTTAGAAGTTATGTTTGACAGTGAAACAAAAATTGAAACACTGTATGATATGGTTCTCAATGTATGAAGAAATATTTAAGACAAATACATTATAAATGGGAAGGGTAAAGGGATGTGAATAGAGGTAAGGTTTCAACCTTCCCCTCAAACTGGTAAAATGTTAATTAAAATGTCAATACCAGACTGTGATATGAAGTATATATCTATTATACATATAAATTACACAAGAGCAACTACTAAAAACCTATACAAACCACAGGCTAAAAATTCATATGGAAATACAAGGGCCCTGAATAGCCATAATAATCTTGAAAAAGAAAAACAAAGTTGGAAGGCTGACACTTTCTGATTTTCAAACTTACTAGAAATATATGATAATTGAAATAGTGTGATACTGTTACAAGGACAGACCTATAGACCAATGGAATAGAATTCAAAGTGAAGAAATAAACAAACACATCTGTGGTTAATTGATTTTCAACAAAGGTGTCAAGACAATTCATTAGGGAAAGAATGGTCTTTTCAAATGGTTCTGGGACAACTGAACAGCCACATGAAAAAGAATGATATTGGACCCTTACCTCACATCATATACAGAAGTTGACTTGAAATGGATAAAAGACCTAAATGTAATAACTAAAACTATAAAGCTCTTAGAACACAGGTGTACATCTTCATGACCTTAAACTATGAATTAGGCAATGGTCTCTTAGATATGACACCGAAAACACAAGCAAATAAAGAAAAAAGTAGATAAACTGGACTTTTGTTCTTTCTAGGACACTATCATGAACTGAAAAGACAACCCCCAGAGAGAAAATATTTTTAAATTACATATCAGATAAGGTACAATATCCAAAATATATATTAAAAAAACTCTTACAACACAACAATAAAAAGACAAATTACCTAATCAAAAATTGGGCAAAAGTTCTGAATAGATTCTACTCCATAAAAAGATACACAAATGTCTAATAAGCACATGAAAAAATGTTTGACATCAACAATCATTAGGGAAATACAAATTAAAATCTCAGTGAGGGGTGCCTGGGTGGCTCTGTCGGTTAAGCATCCGACTTTGGCTCAGGTCATGATCTTACAGTTTGTGGGTTCAAGCCCTGCATCAGGGTCTGTGCTGACAGCTGAGTCTGGAGCCTGCTTCAGATTCTCTGTCTCCCTGTCTCTCTGCCCCTCCCCTGTTCACACTCTGTCTCACTTTCTCAAAAATAAACATTAAAAAAAATAAAAAATAAAATCTCAATGAGATACCACTTCACATGCACTAAGATGGCTATAATCGCAAAGACAGACAAGAACAAGTGTTGAGGAGGATGTGGAAAACTTGAGACCCTTATAAATTGCTAGTGGGAATGTAAAATGGTGTTAGGTACTTTAGAGAACAGTTTGGTAATTCCTCAAGAAGTTAAAACAGAGCTAACATATGACTCAGCAATTCCTTTCTTAGGTATGCACCCAAGAGAACTGAAAATATACATTAACACAAAACTTTGCACATGATCATTCACAGCAGCATTATTCATTATAGTCAAAAAGTGGGGGCGCCTGGGTAGCTCAGTCAGTTAAGCATCCAACTCTTGGTTTCGGCTCAGGTCATTATCTTATAGTTTGTGGGAGTGAGCCCCACATCGGGTCCTGTCCTGAAAGCATGGAGCGTGCTTGGGATTTATCTTTTCCTCTCTCTCTGACTCTCCCCAGCTTGCACTCTCTCTTGCTCTCTCTCAAAAAATAAACATAAATTTTATTTAAAAAAACACTTAAAACAACACAAACGCCTATAAGATGATGAAAGGATAAACAACATGTGGTATATCCATGCAGTGGAATACTGTTCAGCCATTTAAAGACTAAGTACTGACAAATGCTATAACTTGGATGAACCCTGAAAATATTTTGCAGAGTGAAAAAGCCAGACACAAAGGACCACATATTGAACAGTTCCATTTGTATGAAACAGAACAGGCAAATCCATATACAAAGAACGGCCAAAAGTGGGTTGACAGGGGTGAGAGGAGGAGTGGAAGGAATGGGGAGTAACTGTTAATGAGTACAGGATTTCTTTTTGAAGTGATGAAAATTTTCTGGTATTACACAGTGGTGATGGCTGCACGACATTCTGGATATATTTTTTAAACTTAACTGCACTCTTTAACATGGTAAGTTTTATGGTGTGTGTTACATACCAATTTTTTTGAAAAGTACACTTAACTAAATGAAAATGAAAACTGAACATATCAAAATATATGACACAGCTAAATCAGTGCTGAAGGGGAAACTTACAGCACTAAATGCTTACATTACAAAAGAGGTAAAGTCTGAAAATAATCTAAGCTCTTGTCTCAAGACTAGAAGGAGCAAAATAAACCCACAGCAAGCAGAAGGAAGGAAAAACAAAGATAAAAGCAGAAATCAATGAAGCTGAAAACATAAACAGAAAAAAATCAATTGAGACAGAAACTGTTTCTTTAAAAAGTTTGAAAAATTGACAAACATCCATCAGATTGACACAGAATAAGAAAAGGCACAAAAAACTAATACCAGGAATGAAACCAAGGATATCAGGGTGCCTGGGTGGCTCAGTCAGTTGAGCATCTTACTCTTGGTTTCAGCTCAGGTCATGATTTCACAGTAGTGGGATCAAGCCCCAAGGTGGTGGACTCTGTGCTGGCAGCTCAGAGCCTGCTTGGGATATTCTCTCATTCATTCTCTCTCTCTCTCTCTCTCTCTCTCTCTCTTCCCTCTCCCTGTTCTCTCTCTCAAAATGAATAAATAAACATAAAAAATTAAAAAAAAAAAGAAACAGAGGATATCACTAGAGACTTGGAAGACATCAAAAGGATAATAAGAAAATACAATCAACAACTCTGCATACATAAATTTAACAACTTAGATAAAATGGACCAATTCCTTAAAAAGCACAAACTGAGAGGAGAGGGAAGATGGCGGCATAAGAGGACGCTGGGCTCACCGCGCGTCCTGCTGATCACTTAGATTCCACCTACACCTGCCTAACTAACCCAGAAAACCGCCAGAGGATTAGCAGAACGGAGTCTCCGGGGCCAAGCGCAGACGAGAGGCCCACGGAAGAGGGTAGGAAGGGCGGCGAGGCGGTGCGCGCTCCACGGACTGGCGGGAGGGAGCCAGGGCGGAGGGGCGGCTAGCTGGCCAAGCAGAGCCCCGGAGTCTGGCTGGCAAAAGCGGAGGGGCCGGGCGGACTGTGTTCTGACAGCAAGCGTGACTTAGCGTCTGGGAGGTCATAAGTTAACAGCTCTGCTCGGAAAGCGGGAAGGCTGGAGGACAAAAGGAGGGAGAGTTGCTGAGCCCCGGGACGACAGAGCTCAGCTTGGTGGGGAACAAAGGCGCTCGCCAGCGCCATCTCACTCACCCATCCCCCAGCCAAAATCCCAAAGGGAACCAATTCCTGCCAGGGAACTTGCTCGCTCCCCGCAAACACCCAACTCTGTGCTTCTGTGGAGCCAAACCTCCAGCAGCAGATCTGACTCCCTCCCGCTGCCACAGGGCCCCTCCTGAAGTGGATCACCTAAGGAGAAGCGAGCTAAGCCTGCCCCTCCTGCCCCCGTGCACCTTGCCTACCCACCCCAGCTAATACGCCAGATCCCCAGCACCAAAAGCCTGGCAGTGTGCAAGTAGCCCAGATGGCCACGCCACCCCACAGTGAATCCCGCCCCTAGGAGAGGGGAAGAGAAGGCACACACCAGTCTGACTGTGGCCCCAGCGGTGGGCTGGGGGCAGACATCAGGTCTGACTGCGGCCCGCCCACCAATGCAAGTTATTCAAGACAGCACAGGGGAAGTGCCCTGCAGGTCCTCACCACTCCAGGGACTATCCAAAATGACCAAACGGAAGAACTCCCCACAGAAGAATCTCCAGGAAATAACAACAGCCAATGAACTGATCAAAAAGGATTTAAATAATATAACAGAAAGTGAATTTAGAATAATAGTCATAGAACTAATCGCTGGGCTTGAAAACAGTATAGAGGACAGCAGAGAATCTCTTGCTACAGAGATCAAGGGACTAAGGAACAGTCACAAGGAGCTGAAAAATGCTTTAAACGAAATGCAAAACAAAATGGAAACCACCACGGCTCGGATTGAAGAGGCAGAGGAGAGAATAGGTGAACTAGAAGATAAAGTTATGGAAAAAGAGGAAGCTGAGAGAAAGAGAGATAAAAAAATCCAGGAGTATGAGGGGAAAATTAGAGAACTAAGTGATACACTAAAAAGAAATAATATACGCATAATTGGTATCCCAGAGGAGGAAGAGAGAGGGAAAGGTGCTGAAGGGGTACTTGAAGAAATAATAGCTGAGAACTTCCCTGAACTGGGGAAGGAAAAAGGCATTGAAATCCAAGAGGCACAGAGAACTCCCTTCAGACGTAACTTGAATCGATCTTCTGCACGACATAGCATAGTGAAACTGGCAAAATACAAGGATAAAGAGAAAATTCTGAAAGCAGCAAGGAGTAAATGTGCCCTAACATATAAAGGGAGACCTATAAGACTCGTGACTGATCTCTCTTTTGAAACTTGGCAGGCCAGAGAGGATTGGCACGATATCTTCAGTGTGCTAAACAGAAAAAATATGCAGCCGAGAATCCTTTATCCAGCAAGTCTGTCATTTAGAAGAGAAAGAGAGATAAAGGTCTTCCCAAACAAACAAAAACTGAAGGAATCTGTCACCACTAAACCAGCCCTACAAGAGATCCTAAGGGGGATCCTGTGAGACAAAGTACCAGAGACATCGCTACAAGCATAAAACATACAGACATCACAATGACTCTAAACCCGTATCTTTCTATAATAACAATGAATGTAAATGGATTAAATGCGCCAACCAAAAGACATAGGGTATCAGAATGGATAAAAAAACAAGACCCATCTATTTGCTGTCTACAAGAGACTCATGTTAGACCTGAGGACACCTTTAGATTGAGAGTGAGGGGATGGAGAACTATTTATCATGCTACTGGAAGCCAAAAGAAAGCTGGAGTAGCCATACTTCTATCAGACAAACTAGACTTTAAATTAAAGGCTGTAACAAGAGATGACGAAGGGCATTATATAATAATTACAGGGTCTATCCATCAGGAAGAGCTAACAATTATAAATGTCTATGCGCCGAATACCAGAGCCCCCAAATATATAAAACAATTACTCATAAACATAAGCAACCTTATTGATAAGAATGTGGTAATTGCAGGGGACTTTAACATTCCACTTACAGAAATGGATAGATCATCTAGACACATGGTCAATAAAGAAACAAGGGCCCTGAATGATACATTGGATCAGATGGACTTGAGAGACCTATTTAGAACTCTGCATCCCAAAGCAACAGAATATACTTTCTTCTCGAGTGCACATGGAACATTCTCCAAGATAGATCATATACTGGGTCACAAAACAGCCCTTCATAAGTTCACAAGAATTGAAATTATACCATGCATACTTTCAGACCACAATGCTATGAAGCTTGAAATCAACCACAGGAAAAAGTCTGGAAAACCTCCAAAAGCATGGAGGTTAAAGAATACCTTACTAAAGAATGAGTGGGTCAACCAGGCAATTAGAGAAGAAATTAAAAAATATACGGAAACAAACGAAAATGAAAATACAACAATCCAAACGCTTTGGGACGCAGCGAAGGCAGTCCTGAGAGGAAAATACATTGCAATCCAGGCCTATCTCAAGAAACAAGAAAAATCCCAAATACAAAATCTAACAGCACACCTAAAGGAAATAGAAGCAGAACAGCAAAGGCAGCCTAAACCCAGCAGAAGAAGAGAAATAATAAAGATCAGAGCAGAAATAAACAATATAGAATCTAAAAAAACTGTAGAGCAGATCAACGAAACCAAGAGTTGGTTTTTTGAAAAAATAAACAAAATTGACAAACCTCTAGCCAGGCTTCTCAAAAAGAAAAGGGAGATGACCCAAATCAATAAAATCATGAATGAAAATGGGATTATTACAACCAATCCCTCAGAGATACAAACAATTATCAGGGAATACTATGAAAAATTATATGCCAACAAATTGGACAACCTGGAAGAAATGGACAAATTCCTAAACACCCACACTCTTCCAAAACTCAATCAGGAGGAAATAGAAAGCTTGAACAGACCCAGAACCAGCGAAGAAATTGAACTGGTTATCAAAAATCTCCCAACAAATAAGAGTCCAGGACCAGATGGCTTCCCAGGGGAGTTCTACCAGACGTTTAAAGCAGAGATAATACCTATCCTTCTCAAGCTATTCCAAGAAATAGAAAGGGAAGGAAAACTTCCAGACTCATTCTATGAAGCCAGTATTACTTTGATTCCTAAACCAGGCAGAGACCCAGTAAAAAAGGAGAACTACAGGCCAATATCCCTGATGAATATGGATGCAAAAATTCTCAATAAGATACTAGCAAATCGAATTCAACAGCATATAACAAGAATTACCCACCATGATCAAGTGGGATTCATTCCTGGGATGCGGGGCTGGTTCAACATTCGCAAATCAATCAACGTGATACATCACATTAATAAAAAAAAAAAAGAGAAGAACCATATGATCCTGTCAATCAATGCAGAAAAGGCCTTTGACAAAATCCAGCACCCTTTCTTAATAAAAACCCTTGAGAAAGTCGGGATAGAAGGAACATACTTAAAGATCATCAAAGCCATTTATGAAAAGCCCACAGCTAACATCATCCTCAACGGGGAAAAACTGAGAGCTTTTTCCCTGAGATCAGGAACACGACAGGGATGCCCACTCTCACCACTGTTGTTTAATATAGTGTTGGAAGTTCTAGCATCAGCAATCAGACAACAAAAGGAAATCAAAGGCATCAAAATTGGCAAAGATGAAGTCAAGGTTTCGCTTTTTGCAGATGACATGATATTATACATGGAAAATCCGATAGACTCCACCAAAAGTCTGCTAGAACTGATACATGAATTCAGCAAAGTTGCAGGATACAAAATCAATGTACAGAAATCAGTCGCATTCTTATACACTAACAATGAAGCAACAGAAAGACAAATAAAGAAACTGATCCCATTCACAATTGCACCAAGAAGCATAAAATACCTAGGAATAAATCTAACCAAAGATGTAAAAGATCTGTATGCTGAAAACTATAGAAAGCTTATGAAGGTAATCGAAGAAGATATAAAGAAATGGAAAAGACATCCTCTGCTCATGGATTGGAAGAATAAATATTGTCAAAATGTCAATACTACCCAAAGCTATCTACACATTCAATGCAATCCCAATCAAAATTGCACCAGCATTCTTCTCGAAGCTAGAACAAGCCATCCTAAAATTCATATGGAACCACAAAAGGCCCTGAATAGCCAAAGTAATTTTGAAGAAGACCAAAGCAGGAGGCATCACAATCCCAGACTTTAGCCTCTACTACAAAGCTGTAGTCATCAAGACAGCATGGTATTGGCACAAAAACAGACACATAGACCAATGGAATAGAATAGAAACCCCAGAACTAGACCCACAAATGTATGGCCAACTAATCTTTGACAAAGCAGGAAAGAACATCCAATGGAAAAAAGACAGTCTCTTTAACAAATGGTGCTGGGAGAACTGGACAGCAACATGCAGAAGGTTCAAACTAGACCACTTTCTGACACCATTCACAAACATAAACTGAAAATGGATAAAGGACCTGAATGTGAGACAGGAAACCATCAAAACCCTAGAGGAGAAAGCAGGAAAAGACCTCTCTGACCTCAGCCGTAGCAATCTCTTACTCGACACATCCCCAAAGGCAAGGGAATTAAAAGCAAAAATGAATTACTGGGACCTTATGAAGATAAAAAGCTTCTGCACAGCAAAGGAAACAACCAACAAAACTAAAAGGCAACCAACGGAATGGGAAAAGATATTTGCAAATGACATATCAGACAAAGGGCTAGTATCCAAAATCTAAAGAGCTCACCAAACTCCACACCCGAAAAACAAATAACCCAGTGAAGAAATGGGCAGAAAACATGAATAGACACTTCTCTAAAGAAGACATCCGGATGGCCAACAGGCACATGAAAAGATGTTCAACGTCGCTCCTTATCAGGGAAATACAAATCAAAACCACACTCAGATATCACCTCACGCCAGTCAGAGTGGCCAAAATGAACAAATCAGGAGACTATAGATGCTGGAGAGGATGTGGAGAAACGGGAACCCTCTTGCACTGTTGGTGGGAATGCAAATTGGTGCAGCCACTCTGGAAAACAGTGTGGAGGTTCGTCAGAAAATTAAAAATAGACCTACCCTATGACCCAGCAATAGCACTGCTAGGAATTTACCCAAGGGATACAGGAGTACTGATGCATAGGGGCACTTGTACCCCAATGTTTATAGCAGCACTCTCAACAATAGCCAAATTATGGAAAGAGCCTAAATGTCCATCAACTGATGAATGGATAAAGAAATTGTGGTTTATATACACAATGGGATACTATGTGGCAATGAGAAAGAATGAAATATGGCCTTTCGTAGCAACGTGGATGGAACTGGAGAGTGTGATGCTAAGTGAAATAAGCCATACAGAGAAAGACAGATACCATATGGTTTCACTCTTATGTGGATCCTGAGAAACTTAAGAGAAACCCATGGGGGAGGGGAAGGAAAAAAAAAAAAAGAGGTTAGAGTGGGAGAGAGCCAAAGCAAAGGAGACTGTTAAAAACTGAGAACAAACTGAGGGTTGATGGGGGGTGGGAGGGAGGGGAGGGTGGGTGATGGGTATTGAGGAGGGCACCTTTTGGGATGAGCACTGGGTGTTGTATGGAAACCAATTTGACAATAAATTTCATATATTGAAAAAAAAATAAAAATAAAAATAAAATTCTTTATTACTGAAAAAAAAAAGCACAAACTACCATAGCTCACCCAATATGAAACAGATAATTTGAATAACCTCTAAAGTTTAAGGAAATTGAATGTTAATTAAAAACTTCCCCACAAAAGAAATCTCCAGGTCCATGTGACTGCACTAGAGAATTCTACCAAAGGTTTGAGAAAATTTAACATTAATTCTGAAATCAAAGAATGAAGTTTAAGAAATCAAGGAAGGAGCACCTGAAGTGGCTCAGTCAGTTATGCGTCTGACTTTGGCTCAGGTCTTAATCTCACAGTTCGGGAGTTTGAGCCCTGTGTCGGGCTCTGTGCTGACAGCTCAGAGCCCGGAGCCTGCTTTGGATTCTGTGTCTCCCTCTCTTTCTGCCCCTCCCCTGCTTGCATTCTGTCTCTCTCAAAAAGAAATAAACATTAAAAAACTAAAAGAAAAGAAATCAAGGAGGATCTAAATAAATGGAAAGACATACTGGGTCCATCAAAGACTCAACATGGTAAAGATGTCAACTTCCCCAAATTGAGACAACTGGGGGCACTTTTTCAAAACATACACTCAGATCCCACCCCAGACCTAAAAATCCATAATGCTAGGGGTAAAGCCTAGGCATGTATTGTTTGGGGGGGGAGGGGAAGCCCCACCCCCACCCCAGGTAATTCTGATTTACAGACTGCAAGGCCAGCCTCCCAGTCACTATTCCTAGAGCCATGGGGCTGAGAGACCTATTCTCTATCTGTCCACCAAGTTGGCATAGCCCAGTGCAAGAGGTCCATCAACCTCTTCCTGTACCTTCCCACCTGCAATCTCCCCAAGGAACTATGCTGCCTACTAGCCATCACATGCATTTTCTTAAGGTCCAATTCTGAGTCATCAGCTGATATGAGAGGGTTTTCCCACATAATCGGATCAATATATTATAGGAAGGGTCTACCTCTGGTACCACAACCTCCCTTCCTCTTCCAGCCCTCCTCAAACCCTCCCAGAGGGGGCCCAGGGAAGACCTGTAGGAATGAAAAGTGTCTGTCCTTGCTTCACGGAACATTTATAGCACTTGTCCACCTGGTCCCCAAAAAACATCTCATTCTGGTTAGAGGAGCTGCTCCAGCACTCAAAGAGAGTCAGATTGGCATTTGTTGGGCGGATCAGGTAGAAGATCTTCTCACCCTGAAACAAAACAGGTTTAAGTGCCAAAAACATCAACAATTTCCATAAAAATCCTCCAGAGGGTCTCCAAAAGGATATTTTCTCTCCCATGCTCCAAGACCACGTAATATGACAGATTCTCCCCCAAACCCATCCAATAATCATTTTTATGCGGATTTGGAAAACTTCAAAAGCTCCTTTTGCACTTTGTGCTTTTGAGCCACTGTTAACATTGACAAAAAATGATTTGGAAAGGGCATTCCAAACAAAATTGTTCAACTTAGGACAAATATACACCAAAAGCTTCTAGTTTAGATGCAAAGTCAAATGAAAAATGGCCTCTATAGATGAGTAGATCAATACTACTAGCCCTAGGAGAATTTAAGGCCACATTACTGATGAGAAAATTGAATTTGCCTTTAAATGCCATTTACAGAGAGTGTTCCTTCTCACACCTGCAATCAAAGCTAATAAAAGTTTAAAAGTTCAGTAATTGCCCAAGGACTTCTACAAGATTATATGTTAGGTGATTATCTGTTGGAAAAACATTTTATTTCCTAATTATGTTTTGCCTAGACAATCACCAGATTATTTGGTTGAAAAGAAATAAAAGCCCACCAGCACAAAAATATCCTCAACCTACAGCTGATTAGTTTAACCAATATTTCCTGATAATAAATTTCAATGGAGAAAAGCAATAACACTAGAAATTATCTATTGTACAATTGGAGAAATTTCATTCAGATCTGTAGATTACAGTATCCTATCAATATTGATTTTCTGATTTTGATAACTATACTGCAGTTATATATGAGAATGCCCTTATTTTCAAGAAATATGCACTGAATTATAAAGGGACACATGTTTGCAACTACTCTCAAATGTTTCAGAAAATATATATATATACATATATATATATTTTATTATTATGTTTGCTTTATAGAAAGAGAATATAATAAAATGTAACATTTGGGGAATCTAAGTGAAGGGCACACAGGCATTCTTCCTACCATTTCTGCAATTTTTCTATAAAAAAGGAATTATTTTAAAATGAAAAAGTTAAATCTAACATTTGCATAGCAGTGATTTACATGCTCCCATTTCATGATAAACCAGTGAAAACAACTAGTTTAGGATTTGTGATCATTTGGACAAGAGCCATATCCAAGTCTTCTGCTCTTTCCTTGGCATTTCTGATAAGAAAAATAAATAGTATGATGGTGGAAAAGAATCAAAATTAAGAAATTTGTTTTCCAGGGGTGCCTGGGTGGCTCAGTCAGTTAAGCATCTGACTTCAGCTCAGGTCATGAACTCACGGTTCATGAGTTCAAGCCCTGGGTTGGGCTCTGTGCTGACAGCCTGGAGCCTACTTCGGATACTGTGTCTCCCTCTCTCTCTGTTCGTCTCCCACTTGCTCGCTTGTCTGTCTCTGTCTCTCTCTCTCCCAAAAATAAATAAAGATTAAAAAAAATTGTTTTCCAGACTTTAAAAATCCTTCATAGTCACTGATAATCAATATGCTAATTACAAAATTGAAACAATCACTAAAAGGGAAACTACCCATAGGAAGGCTAACATTAAAAAAAAAAAAACAACCTGTCATGGGCACCTGGGTGGCTCAATTGGTTAAGTGTCCAACTCTTAGTTTCAGCTCAGGTCATGATCTCACGGTTCGTGAGATCAAGCCCCACATCGGGCTCTGTGCGGACAGTGCAAAGCCTGCTTGGGATTCTCTCTCTCTCTATCTCTCTGACCCTGCCCTACTTGTTGCACATGGTCTCTCTCTCAAAATAAATAAATAAACATTAAAAAAAACTTGTTATATATATGCTCTATCTTGGTGGTGGCAGTTATGCAACTACATACAATGTCAAAACTCATCAAACTATACATTTAGAACATATTAATTTTATGGTGTATAAATTATACCTCAATAAGGATGGGGGATGGGAAGTTTCTCATGTTACCAAGAATCTGCAGTAAATATGAACATTTCTATACATAGTCATAGGAGTATAGATTGGTTCAATGGACAGCCAGAAAACCTTAGGCATCTGCTGTTATTCAAAAAAATGTTAAGCATCAAAACTGTAGAGACAGTTTATATGGCATATCCACTTAGTGCCCAACCCTGATAGAGTAGTTATATGGAAATGTCACCCAAACAGAATCTGAGAGGCAGGTAGACCTCAGCAGCCTCTTCTGTGCTGCCACCTGAAACAAAGAGGTGGCCCAAGGCCAGGCTGCCTCTAGAAGCCACATTCATTCCTACCTTGAGCACATGGTACCAGACCGAGGTGCCACCAAAGTCAATGTGAAAGTCTGTATAGCTATCCCGCACACTCATGAGGCAGTACTTTTGCACATTGGGCCTCTCAAATATACACTCCTCTGGCCACAAGTTCTCCACCCACGAGAGCTTCCGAACAATCTTGGGAGTCTCCACAAGGTTAGAAAGCCTAGCAAGGAAGGGGTGGAGAGCAGACGTCAGCTGATTGGGAATTAAAGATTAAAGCCTGAATAAAATGCTCCCCATCCCAGTGAGAGTCAAATAAGACAAAGAAGTCCTTTCCACAGGATCCCCAAGGGCACATAGGATACTTATTTCTATAAGTCTGGTCAGCATCCTCATTCCACTCAGCTCTAGAAGTCCCAAGTCCCAGCTCCACAGCATTCCCCAGTCAAAGGAGGTCATTTCCTCCACAAAATGCTCATAACTCCCTTCACCTGGGTCCACTCACTTGGCACTGAGTCAATAACAGTTATTGTACTGTCCCCATGTCTTAATGTCTTCTTTATGAGGAACCATTAGAGAAACCTTTCAAGGGCTCAGTTTCAGGTAGTGTTTCTCCCCAACATCTGGTTGTTTTTATCTTACGTAAAACCACAAACCTTATGATATTGCACTCCTTCCTTGTCCTTACTTTCAGGAAATTCACTGAAAACGCTACAGTCCTTCTCTAACAACTATCCAGACACTCATACACGCATTTTGTGTGCAGATTACCCACCAGATGCATCCTATTTCTCGACTTTTATTTTCCTTTTGTGCCATTTTTGTCTATTCTTTCCCTCTGTATCTCTGTAAGCTACCTCAAATAGCCGTTCAAGATGAAGTGAGATACAAACAAACACAGCTTTAAAAAAAACCCTCAGGTTGTTAACTCTGATGTTAACACCAACAGCAAGGATTTTAATATTGTATAGTTATTCAAAATGTTGCCATTGATGGAAACTGGTTGAAGAATACACAGGACACCCTGTACAGATTTTTGCAACTTCCTGTAAATCTATAATTATGTCAAAATTAAAAGTTAAAAAAGTACATAATCAGACAATAAGTTTTCTAAGTGCAAAAAGATATGTTACAATTTGGGGAATTTCCCGCATTTCTGAGCACAGAGAAGACTACATGTATCTACTGAGTGCATGAGTCCAGATAGAATCATTTAAAGGTTATAAAAAGCTCTTTTTTCTTTTATATCTAAGTAACCTTACCCTTAGAGAAACTACTTGGGGGTAATTCAGTAAATCTATTTCCAGGGACAGAGGACCTATACTGGGAATTAAATAGTGACCACACTACAATCTAAATACAAAAAAAAAAAAAAAAAGTCTAAGAAAGCTGTCCTGGGTCTTGGAGACAAAAATTAATTAAAATAGCTACTGTATAATCTATCCAATGTTAGAAACTGTAGAAGAGAAATACAATTTGGTTGTTATAATGGGAAGAGCTACCCTAGAAAGTATAAACCAGCTCATCATCCCAAAGGAAGAAACTACCAAGAGGAAGGGAAAAAGGAACACTTATACTCAGTATATCACAAGTTCCAGGGACTTTGTTAGGCTTTTTACTTACCCCTGTTCCTCCTACCTGGTATCAGAGAATTCCAAACTAATGACATTGAGGACTTTCTCCCTCTTCCCACTATAATAGTATTTCACAAAATCACCAAGCTTCATCTTGCAGTCAGCCTGGCGGGTCACATCAATCACATCAATCTCTTTGTCAGAACCTAGAATAAAAAGATAGATTCTGCACCAAGTGGTCTCAGGGACCGGGGAAGCCTCCCTCCCCCCTTCACCTGTCCCTAGAATGGACTGACACTCAAAACTTCTCACCACACACACTGTATTTGTATGTATGTATGTATGTAGGAATCCCTCACGCTCTCCTTATACCAATGTGCTGGGTCCAGGCCTATTAGAGTAACACAACTGCCTGACATACAGTCTCACTCATGATACAATCCACATGCCTGGGCCTATTCCCTCACTTTTCTTCCTATCCCCAAAATTTAATGCTCAGAAGACAACTGGCACATGAGGGCAAAAATCAGAGGCTTTCTTATCTCAAAAGAAGGGAGACTCCCGGGGCGCCTGGGTGGCTCAGTCGGTTAAGCGTCCGACTTCAGCTCAGGTCACGATCTCGCAGTCAGTGAGTTCGAGCCCCACGTCGGGCTCTGGGCTGATGGCTCGGAGCCTGGAGCCTGCTTCCGATTCTGTGTCTCCCTCTCTCTCTGCCCCTCCCCATTCATGCTCTGTCTCTCTGTCTCAAAAATAAATAAAAAGGTTAAAAAAAATTAAAAAAAAAAAAGAAGGGAGACTCCCATGATCCCTGGAATTTCCCTGGTAAAAAAAAAAGTGGGGCTCAGCCTGCGGGCTCGGGGCCTATTAAGGAGGAAAAGGAAAAGAAAACCAGGATTTTGGTCCTAGTTTTGCCAAAGACTGACTCCGGGCAAAGCACTTTACCTCATATTCCCAAGATGGCTAGAAAAGAAATGCAAAGGTAGACTGGAAGCAAAGGGTCACTGGTCTTGATGGGAGTGAATGATGTCACAGTTAGGATAGTTCATCTTTCTTACCAACATAGTGTTCCACATCCCTCACAGTGAATGATGGTGAAGGCAGCGTCATCCCCAATCCATCCTTCTTCAAGACTAGGATGGGCACACTGAAGCTATTCTCCTCCAAGAATTCCACAGTCAGCTGACTTCCAGTGGGCTTCAGAATCACTTCATCTGAGCTGTGGGCCACATGAGAGAAAGCCTGAGCCCCAGAGGCACTGACACTAAAGGCTTCACTTGATGCTGCCATTCACCCAAGGGGTGGGGCCTTCCTGAGCAGACCTTAATGTGGACTGTAAACTAATGGCATATACCTCATGTGCCAGGGAAGAAATGACTTATCCAAGGTAAGAAGCCAGGTCACTGGCAGAGGTGGGGAGCTAACCCAAGGATATCTTGTTAATAGCATACTCTTCTCTGAATGGCAAAAGAAGAAATCAGTCAATAACCTGCCCAGAAAGAAAAGATGTATCTGCAATTTTAGTTAATTTACTCTAACCCAGAGCAGGGTCACCCATTTAAAACACTGGCAAATAAAAAAGACCGATTTGCAAATGACATATCCAATAAAGGGTTAGTATCCAAAATATATAAAGAACTTACACCCTCAACACACACACACAAAAAATGCAAGTAATCCAATTTAAAAATGGGCAGAAGACATGAACAAACACTTCTTCAAAGAGGGCATACACACGGCCAATAGACACATGAAAAGATGTTCAACATAACTCATCACCAGGGAAATGCAAATCCAAACTACAATGAGATATCACCTTATACCCGTCAGAATGGCTGAAATCAAAAACACAAGAAACAACAAGTGTTGGTAAGGATGTGGGCAAACTGGAACCCTCATGTACTGTTGGCGGGAATGCAAACTGGTGCAGCCACTGTGAAAAACGGTATGGAGGTCCCTCAAAAAAATAAAAACAGAACTACCATATAATCTAGTAATCACACTACTGGGTACTTACCCAAAGAATATGAAAACACTAATTTGAAAGGATAATATGTACCCCTATTTTATTGCAGCATTATTTACAATAGTCAAATTATGGAAGCAACCTAAATGTCCATCAATAGATGAATGGATAAAGAAGATGTGTATACACACACACACACACACACACATATACATATAATGGCATATATATATACATTGGAATATTATTCAGCCGTAAAAAAGAATGAAATCTTACCATTTGCAACAACATGGATAGAGCTATAGAGTATAATGCTAAGTGAAATAAGTTAGTCAGAAAAAGACAAATACCAGATGATTTTACTTATATGTGGAATTTAAGAAACCAAACAAAGGAAAAATAAATAGACAAATCAAAAAACAGATTCTTAACTACAGAGAATAAACATGGTTATCAGAGGGGAAGTAAGTGGGGGGGATGGGGGAAATAGGTGAAGGGGGTTTAAGAGTACACTTATCTTGAAGACCACTGAGTAATGTATACAATTGGTCAATCACTATACTGTACACCTGAAACTAACAGAACACTGTATGTTAACTATACTGGAATTAACATAAATGAAAAATAAAAGACTGATTAAAAAAACAATTTTTACAACCAATTTCTCAACACATGTATGTAATTAACTAGAAAACAGGAGTTTTTATTTTTTTAAATCATGTTGGAGGAAGATGGACTATTTGACCAAGTTGTGTTGGAACAAGCAACTGGAAAAATATTAAGCTCAATGTCTATCTTTCTCTTTACATAATTCTAGATGGATCAACATTTAAATTGAAAAAAAAAATGAAGCCATCTGTATGTCTTCTTTGGAAAAATGTTCATGTCTTCTGTCCATTTCTTAACTGGATTATTTATTTTTGGGGTGTTGAGTTTGATAAGTTCTTTATAGATTTTGGATACTAATCCTTTATCAGATACATCATTTGCAAATATCTTCTCCCATTCCACAGGCTGCCTTTTAGTTTTGTTCATTTTTCCAAAGAAGACATATAGGTGGCTAATAGACACATGAAAAGATGCTCAACATAACTCATCATCAGGGAGATACAAATCAAAACCAAATGAGATACCACCTCACACCTGTCAGAATGGCTAACTAGAAACAGGAAACAACAGATGTTGGTGAGGATTTAGAGAAAGGGGAACCTTCTTACACTGTTGGGGGGGAATGCAAACTGGTGCAGCTACTCTGGAAAACAGTATGGAGATTCCTTTAAAAAATAAAAAATAGAACTACCCTATGACCCAGCAATTGCACTACTAGCTATTTACCCAAAATACCCAAAAATATTGATTCGAAGGGGTATATGCACCCCGATGTTTATAGCAGCATTATCACCAATAGCCAAACTATGGAAAAAGCTCAAATGTCTATCGACTGATGAATTGATAAAGAGGATGTGGTGTATATATACAATGGTGTATATATACAATGAAATATTACTCGGCCATCAAAAAAAAATGAAATCTTGGGGCACCTAGGTGGCTCAGTCAGTTAAGCATCCTACTCTTGATTTTGGCTCAGGTCATGATCTCACAGATCGCAAGATTGAGCACCACATTGGACTCTGTGTTGACAGTGCAGAGCCTGCTTGAGATTCTCTCTCTCTCTCTCTCTCTCTCTCTCTCTCCCTTCCTCCCTCCTTCTCTTCCTCCTCCTCCCCTGCTCACACGCATGAGTGATCTCTTTCTTTCTCAAAATTTATAAAATTAAAAAAAAAAAGAATGAGGGGTACCTGGGTGGCTCAGTCGGTTGAGGGTCCAACTTCAGCTCAGGTCATGATCTCACAGTTCGTGGGTCCCAGCCCTGCATCAGGCTCTGTGCTGACCACTTACTCAGAGTCTGGAGCCTGCTTTGGATTCTGTGTCTCCTTCTCTCTCTGCCCCTCCCCCGCTCATGCTTTATCTCACTGTTTCTCAAAAATAAATAAATGTAAAAACAAAAATTAAAAAAAAAAAGAATGAAATCTTGTCATTTGCAATGATGCGGATGAAGCTAGAGTGTATTATGCTAAGCAAAGTAGTCAGAGAAAGATAAATAACATATGATTCCATTTATATGTGGAATTTAAGAAACTAAACAGATGAACATATGGGAAGGAAGGGGGAAAAAAAGAGAGGGAAGCAA
The DNA here is from genome assembly GCF_023721935.1 of Panthera uncia. Classification (NCBI taxonomy): domain Eukaryota; kingdom Metazoa; phylum Chordata; class Mammalia; order Carnivora; family Felidae; genus Panthera; species Panthera uncia. The sequence goes on from NC_064817.1 coordinate 44,521,780, forward strand.
TCCATAAGAGACCCTTAACTATAGAAAACAAACGGAGGGTTGAAGGAGAGAGGTGCATGTGGGATGTGGGTGGGGGGTGGGGTAAATGGGTGATGGATATTAAGGAGGGGCACTTGTGATGAGCACTGAGTGTTATATATAAGTGATAAATCACTAAATTTTACACCTGAAACCAATTTTACCATATATGTTAACTAACTAGAATTTAAATAAAAACTTGAAAAAATGAAGCCATATAGTAGAAAAAACATGGGAGAGACAAGGCCCACTAGTCATTAAAAATAGCAATAAATAAATTTAACTACATAAAAATTAAAATTTCCTACAAGGAAATATAGGGGTGAATATACCTTTTTGAATTCATGTTTTCATGTTCTTTGGGTAAATACCCAGTAGTAGAATTACTGGATCATAAAAAATTTCTATCTTTAATTATTTGAGGAACCTCCATACTGTTTTCCACAGTGGCTACACGAGTTTGCATTCCCACCAACAGTGTACAAGGGTTCCTTTTTCTCTACATCCTCTGTAACACCTGTCATTTCTTGTCTTTCTTATTCTCACCATTCTGACAGTTATAAGGCGATAATCTCATTATTTAATGTAGCCTTATTTACAATAGCTAATATACAGAAGCAACCCAAATGTCCCTGCATAGATGAATGGATACAAAAGATGTGGTGTATATATATATGATGGAATATTACTGAATGGATACAGAAGATGTGGTATATATATACAATGGAATATTTCTTGGCCATAAAAAGAATCAGATCTTGCCATCTGCAACAACATGGATGGTCCTAGAGAGTATAATACTAAGTGAAATAAGTCAGATATAAAAAGACAAATATCATATGATTTTACTCATATGTGGATCATGAGAACTAAGTAATGGATAGAATTGCTAAATCATTATATTATATAGCTGAAACTAATATAATACTGTATGTTAATTATACTTCAGCAAATAAATGCTTAAATAAAATTTTCTGTAAGAAAATCTATTATAAATCAGTAAAAAACGGGCAGTAACCCAATAGAAAAATTGTCAAATAAGCAGGAAATAAACAGAGAAATAAAGATGACTTACAAAGGCACAAAAATATGCGCCTTCTTCATAACTAAATGCAAGTGGAAACATTTCATATTTTATCTTATCGGAAAGGCAAAGAGTTTGATAATAAACAGTGTTGGTCAGGATATAGGGAAACAGCCATCCTCACACACTATCTAGTGGGAATAAGAAATGGTACAGTCACTTTGGAAACAAGTTGGCAACATTTATAAACATTTTTAAAGCACATAATCTTTAGTCTTACAACTTCACTTTTAGTTAGTAAATCTACACATATACTTAATCCACATATGCAAAAAAGTACAAAGACATTCACTGCATCATTTTTTTCTAACAGCAAAATACTAGAATCAATTTAAGTGTACATCAATAGAGGATTGGTTAAATAAGTAAATAAATATCCATACAATGGAATACTAAACATCCATGAAAAAGAATGAAAACCACCAGTATGTGCTGGTATGGACTGAGCTCCAAGATATATAATTTAGGTTTAAAAAAAAGCAAGATGAAGAACACTGAGTGTATTTATGCTTTTTTTTAGAAAAGTAGGATACACACACACACACACACACACATTTATATAAGTAAAACCTATTTCTGGAAGAATGTACAAGAAACTCGTTGACTAAAGAAGGGATCTGAGGGGTCTGGGACAGAAAGGAGACTCACTGCCTCTGAACAAACAAATCAAAAGATATTAAGGTGAAGAAACACATAATTCTAAGTAACATTTCAATTACAAGAAAGCTGAAAATGGTTGCATGAATTAAAAACCAAGCAAAAGTGAGTGCCTTATTCATTACTTTTTCTAATTCATTATTTTTGTGTAAGGAACTTCTTTTTAATAAGCTCATTTTAATATTTTTAAAAGGGAAAAATAAACCACCTGACTGGCTCAGTCAGTAGAGCATGTGACTCTTAATCTCAGGGTTGTGAGTTCAAGCCCCAAGTTGGGCACAGAGTTTAATTTTAAAATAAAAATTAAACAATTTTTAAAAACACATTAAAAGGGAGAAAACTTTTTTTATTTAAAAGAAATACATGACCAAACATATTTTTTTTATTCTTAAAAAGAGTTTCCTCTTGTCTACAATGAGAGAATTGAACTTTTTGATCTTTAGACTCCTAGTGGAAGCATTCCTTGGGTGCATGCAAATATCCTCTAACAGGTGAAAACTGCCTCCCAATCTAACAAAAGTTTTTACAAGTGGACCTTAATGTACTCCGCATGTAGGATGAAACTCTAACAATGTTTCTTAGAAAAATGACTAAAACAGAAGATTCCTCCCAGAGGGAGCATTCCTAAATGGGGGAGGCATCTAATGAGACAGCCAGTGGCAAAGTTGGGAAGAAACGAATCCTAGCCTCCCAGAGCCCTGGCATTCACCAACCCTCACCTGTCAAAGGTCCTACTCCGGAGCTCTCTAATGAATGTAGGACTTCCGGTCTTCACTGGCTTCCCCTTGTGTGTATCATGCCCTTTCGAAGATACACGGCGTTTTTTCACTAAGCCAGAGAAAGACACAAGACTGAGTCAGAATGGCCATGAACTATGTAGGGTTCCAAGAGCAAAGGCCTCAGCAGATCCTGCTTCTCTTCCAGTCTAACAACCCCTTGGAGCACCTGAAGTCAACGAGGCCCTCACATACTCAGGAAAAGTTCCTGGTGAGGTTGGTGCTTCCTCTGGGAATTCCCTAGGAAGAGAGGGAGGTAAAGCTCTGCAATTCTGCCCTCTCACTGGGGCAGCTGCTAACCTGCTGGGCCTACACAGGCTTTTGCTATTTCCCAAGCGCTCAGACAAAGGCAATCTTCCTTTCAAGCTTCCTTCGTTTTATCTCACCTCTGGACCACTTTCTCTTGAAAACTCTAAGATCTACTTACTAATGGAGGGCCCATGTAAGACTTCACAGTTGGGGCAGTGGTAGAGGTCAATGTCAGCAGCTTTCTCTTCTTCAACGCCAACACAACTAGAAAAGAGAAAAACAGCCAACGTTTATGGGAATTTTATTTTTCGTAAGGTCTAGAACTGTGCTGTCCAGTATACATAGCTATTTACATTTAAATTAATTCAATAAAATTTTAAATGCTGTCCCTGCATCATCTAGCTACATTTCAAATGCTCAGTAGCCACACATGGCTAGAGGTTACCCTACTTGGCAGATTATCAAACACTTTCACCAATGCAAAAAGTTATATTGGACCACACTGGTCTACAACAATTATGACAGAGCTAAAAATGTACAGACAGCAAAGCTTCATTAAGACTCAGAATGGGGGGGGCGCCTGGGTGGCTCAGTCGATTAAGCATCCAACATCAGCTCAGGTCATGATCTCACGGTTCGTGAGTCTGAGCTCCACATCGGGTTCTGTGCTGACAGCTCAGAGACTGGAGCCTGCTCCAGATTCTGTATCTCCTCTCTCTGCCTCTCTTCGGCTCACACTGTCTCTCTCTCAAAAATAAATAAACATGTAAAACATTTTAAAAAAAGACTTAGAATGGTAAAAGCTAGAAGAGATTCTAAAACAGTGCTGTCCAACAGAAATATAATGTGAGCCAGATATATAAGTTTAAATGTTCTAATAATCACATTAAAAAGGTAAAAAGAGGGGTGCCTGGGTGGCTCAGTCAGTTGAGTGTCCTGACTCTTAATTTCGGCTCAGGTCATGATCCCAGAGTCATGGGATGAAGCCCCATGTCGGGCTCCACACTGAAAATGGAGCCTGCTTACGATTCTATCTCTCTCCCTCCTTCTGCCCTTCTCCCCTGCTTGTGCACACTCACTCTCTCTAAAATAAAAAAAAAAAGTAAAAAGAAACAGGTGAAATTAATTTTAAAATTTAATTTAACCAATATATCTAAAATATTCTGACTTCAACATATAATCAAAACTTTAAACTTTACTGAACTATTTTACTTGATTAAATGAAAAGGACTGAAAAGAGTATTTTATAATCAACAGTGGTTCTGAGTGAAGGATTACAGGTCATTTTTCTCTTATTTGTATTTTCTAATGCTCTACAATGAACATATGTTACTTATTTCATAATGTAATGTGTATGTATGTATGTATGTAATGTTTATTTAATTTTGAAAATTTGAGTTTAAGTTTATGTGAGCTGTTCATCTCACAAAAGTAAATCCTTCCTCACCAAAGTCATTAGCAGCCCTCCTAATAACTTCTGGCTAAGATCAAACTCCTAAAATCCTTGGTCAGCCACACACAGCAGGGAGCATAAAAATAGGGCAGAACTCCAACTTTTTCCTCCAAGATCATGCTCACAAACTGACTTCTTGGGATCAGGACCCCACCCCTGTCCCAACTGCTAACTGCTAATCCTGTGTCTGTAAATCTGCTGCATATCAATAAATTGGGGATATCACCATCAACTTGGCAGAGTTTTTCTAAGGGCTCAGATAATGTATTTAAAGTGCTTGGCACACACTCTGGAAAACAGTATGGAGGTTCCTCAAAAAATTAAAAACAGAGGGGCGGCTGGGTGGCTCAGTTGGTAAAGTGTCTGACTTGAGCTCAGGTCATGATCTCATGGCTCGTGAGTTCAGGTCCTCCGTCGGACTCTGTGCTCAGAGCCTGGAGCCTGCTTTGGATTCTGTGTCTCCTTCTCTCTCTGCCCTTCCGCCACTCATGCTCTGTCTCTCTCTGTCTCTCAAAAATGAATAAACATTAAAAAAATTTTTTTTATTAAAAATAGAACTACCCTATGAGCCAGTAATTGCACTACTAGGAATTTATCCAAAGGATACAAACATGCTGATAGAAAGGGTGCATGCACCCCAATGGCTATAGCCGCATTATCAACAATACCCAAACTATGGAAAGAGCCCAAATGTCCATCAACTGATGAATGGATTAAGAAGATGTGGTATATATATACAATGAACTACTACTCAATGATCAAAAAGAATAAAATCTTGCCACTAAGCGAAATAGCCAGAGAAAGACAGGTATCATATGATTTCACTCATATGTGGAATTTGAGAAGCTTAACAGGTGAACATAGGGGAAGGGAAGGAAAAATAATGAGGGAAGCAAACCATAAGAGACTCTTAAATACAGAGAACTGAGGGTTGATGGGGGTAGAGGGGTGGGGGTATGGGTTAAATGGATAATGGGCATTAAGGAGGGCACTTGTGGGGATGAGCACATATTACACATATGTGATGAATCACTGGGTGTTACTCCTGAAGCCAAGACTACACTGTATCTTAACTTGAGAATAAAAAATAATAAATAAAATAATAAATAAAGTGCTTAGCACAGTGAGCACAGAGAAGCACATCTCACCCTTCACCTGCCTAAACTTTCTTTAAATATATTCCCCAGACCTTGTAGCATTAACTCACTTTGTCAGACCACATGCTTTCTCTGTCTCACACCCATTAGCCTTGGACACTGCTCAAGAAGGACCCACTATTCATCCCTCTCTCCTGAACTTTCATCCCATATAGCTATGTACTTTCTCCACCCCCAAACATCCACTGGTCATCAACATTCCTAACTTTTCTCTTGTATCCCCAAGCAACCCCATTTCTTGGTAAACCCATCTAATTCATAACCCCTTCAACAAACCCCTTCTTCACCTTCCTGGCTTAACTGACCACAGCTTCTCCTAGGAGAAGCCATCTTCTCTATACAAGTGCCACTCGGTGTGGTCCACAGACTAATGCTGATACGTGAACTGTTCACCACAGGTCTGTAATAAGTACAAAAAGTCAGCATGAGCATCCACAAACTTTTATGACAATTTGGCTGAGTAATTTTATCTCTGTTGAATCTAACAATAAGAAATTGGGGCTTATATTTTGTACAGCTTTTTTGGTTCATCCATTTTTCTAGTAATTCATTTTTTATTGTACCAAATGATTGGTCCATTATTGTTTGGAAATTTTAAAAACCAGACAAACCTGGTCCTTCACCACAGAACATCTAAGAAGCACTGTGCTAGAACCCCAATCAGGCAGAAGTTATGCATTCTACCAGACCCTTATGTAACTCAGGGCTGTGTTGGAAGCAGACATTCCCCTCACTCTCCAGTGAGAGATCATCTCTCCTCTACCCCGTGTATGATCTCTTACTCCTTTTTAAAAAAATGTTTGAGAGAGAGAGCATGAGCGAGTGGGGGAGGAGCAGAGGAGAGAGAGAATCCCAAGCAGGCTCCGCACTGTCAACGCAGAGCCTGATGAGGGGCTCAAACCCATGAACCACGAGATCATGACCTGAGCTGAAATCAAGAGTCAGATGCTTAACCAGCTGAGCCACCCAGGCGCCCCAGATCTCTTACTCCTTTGAGATTCATATCATCTAGACATGCCTCTTTCCACTCCTCTTCACTGTCAGCTCCTCAGCTCCCCAACATACCCCTTTCACTCATTTAAGAACCTGTTCACAGATTCTTCTCCATCCCAAGTCCTGCCAACATCCCACATGATGTTAGTACTGATGCAGAGGCCCAACACACTGGCCTCTTCTTAGCTCTTTGACCTCCTTATCTTCAGAGGCTGGTGTCTCCACTTCCCTTTCAGCTATCAATTCTCATGGTCATCATCCAGCCCTTGTCAATACTTGCAATAGCTCCACATCTAGAATATGAAATTCATACAGCATACTTGTGACCACAAATATAATCATCCAACTCTTATTCATTACACCTGTTCTTTGCTCTCAAAATCCCTTGAGCCTACTTTTCACCTCTTCATCTATTCTTAACTTCACCCTTCTTCCCTATCTAGCTTAGATTCCAGCATTCCTCACTTCAGCCATTCTCCAACAGATATCCTCAACTCCCTTGCCCCACTGCCTTTCCATCACTCCCACGTGCACATTCCAACCCTGGCTCAATCCAACTATGTAACACTGGACCATTGGACATGGCTGGAGAAAAATCACCACTGGATCAGCACCACAATAAATTCACACTGTCCAAAATATCTGAGTCACAGCATAGCCAACACAATATCAAATGAAAAGAACAAAGTTGGAAGACTGATGCTACCTGATTTCAGGACTCACCATAAAGCTACAGTAATCAAGACAGTGTGGTATAGATGAAAGATAGACAAACAGATCAATAAAACAGAATAGAGAGCCCAGAAGTAGACCTACATAAATATGGTCAACTAATCTTTGACAAAGAGCAAAAGTAGTACAATGGGGCAAAAAGATAGTCTTTTCAACAAATGGTACTGAAACTGGACATCCACATGCAAATGAATGAATCTTGACACAGAACTTGTACACTTCACAAAAACGGAACTCAAAATGGATCACAGACCTAAATGTAAAATGCGAAAGTACAACACTCCTAGAACATAGGATAAAAATCTAAATCAGCTTGGGCATAGCAATAATTATTTTTAGATGTAATACCAAAGGCATGATCCATGAAAAAAAGAATTGATAAAACAGACTTCATTAAAATTAAAAATATGATCTTTGAAAGATACTGTCAAGAGAAAAACAAGACAAGCCAAAGACTGGGAGTAAACAACTGCATAAACACATATTTGATAAAGGATGCTATCTAAAATATACAAAGAACTCCTAAAAATTAGCAATAAAACAAACCTGATTTAAAAATGGGCAAAAGATCTCTACAGAAACCTCACCAAAGAATATATGCAGATGGAAAATAAGCATATAAAAAGGGGCTCCACATCATATGTTAGGAAAATTAAAATTAAAACAACTATGAGATACCACTATACATCATCTATCAGAATAGCCAAAATTCAGAACACTGACAACACTAAATGCTAAGGAGGAGGTAGAGCAAAAGGAACTCTCATTCACTGCTGGTGGGAATGCAAAATGGTACAGCCATTTTGGAAGACAGTTTGGCAATTTCTTAAAAAACTGAACATACTCTTAACATACAATCCATCAATCATGCTCCTTGGCATTTACTCAAAGGAACTGAACAAAAACCTACACGTGGATGTTTATAGCATCTTTTTTCATAAATGCCAAAATTTGGAAGCAATTATGATGTCCTTCAATAGGTGAATGGATAAACTGTGGTATATCCAATGAAATGTTTATTCAGCACTAAAAAGAAAGGAGCTATCAAGCCAGGAAAAGGCATGGAGGAAACCTGAACACATATTATGAAGTGAAAGAAGCCAATCTGAAAAGGCTATGCATTATAGATTCCAACTATATGACATTATGGGAAGGGCAAAACCATGGGGACAGTAAAAACTGATTGCCAGAGGTTATCGGGGAGAGAGAGATGAATAGGTAGAGCACAGAGAATTTTTTTAAGGCAGTGAAACTATTCTGCATGATACTAAAATGCTATAACAGTGAATGCATGTCATTATACATTTGTCCAAACCCATAGAATGTACAACACCAACAGTAAACACTGTTGTAAACTATGGACTTTGAGTGATAATCATGTGTCAGTGTAGGTTTGTCAATGGTAATGTACCACTCTGGTGAGGAATGCTGATAATGGGAGAGGCTACACATGTGGGGGCAAGAGGAACATGGGAAATATCTGTAACTTCCTCTCAATTTGACTGTGAACTTTAAACTACTCTAAAAAATAAAGTCTATTGAAAAAATATCTGGGTCATGTTTCCTCAGAATCCTCCTATATTTCCCTGCTCAATTCTCTCTCCCATCATTCACAGTGGTTATATAAAATCCATGCTCCCATTACCTCCCACCTCTTTCAGAAAATGACCCTGCCTACTTCTTAGACAAGATGAAGTAATCAGATGGGAACTATCTCAACTTTCCACACCAAATCTACCTCCTTCTGTACCCATCCTTTCCTCTGGTTACAATGAAAGAAATATCCTTCAATCTTTCCAAAGTTGGCTTTTCCACCCAGGTTCCCATCTTTTTTTAATCTTCTCAATCAATTATCCCTTCTTTCTTCAGTATCTTCAACCTCTTCCTCCCTCCCTTCCTTCCCCTTCACAATAGCATTTAAACAATTAAAAAAGATAAGACCCTCTCTCCTGTCTGCCCCTCTGCCACTTCACAGCCAAATATCTTCTTTGTATGCAGGTTGATACTGACTTATTTGAATAGTTATCAGTTAGTAATGGCACAAAACTCAAAAGGTACAAAACTGTATACACTAAAAAGTCTACCTACTTCTTGCCACCTGGTATTACCCAGAGATGTTCTATCAGAGCCAAACTTATAAGAGGAATTTTCTAGAGTTGTTATGTATACTTTCTCACCCTGCTGCAGTCTGATTTTAGTCCCCACCTTCTTTAAAACAGAGTTCATCAATGTTCTGACTTCCTTATTGATACATGCAATAAGTACTCCTCTCCTTTATCTCACTTGATCTCTTAGCAGTATTAGCACACAGTGCTGACCCTGTGCTCTCTCCCCACTTGACAAGTTCTCTACCCTTGACTTCTATAACACCCCATTTGCCTGATGCCCATTTCTTCAGTTAACATTATTGAGGGGAGCCTGGGTGGCTCAGTCGGTTAAACGTCCAACTTCGGCTCAGGTCATGATCTCGCAGTTTGTGAGTTCAAGCCCTGCCTCGGGCTCTGTGCTGATAGCTCAGAGCCTGAAGCCTGCTTCAGATTGTCTCCCTCTTCCTCTGCCCCTCCCCCACTCATACTCTGTCTCTCTCAAAAATAAATACACATTAAAATTTTTTTAAAACCCATTACTGAGCATCTTCCAGGCCCTGGTCCAACTGCTAGGGAGGTAAGGACATAGAGCAAAGCATACAGAAATCCCTGCCCTCCTGGAGCTGATACCATTGTAGTGGCAGAAGCAAACAAGAAACAAAATAAATCCGGGGTGCCTGGGTGGCTCAGTCGGTTAAGCGTCCCACTTCGGTTCAGGTCATGATCTCATGGTTTGTGGGTTCGAGCCCCACGTCGGGCTCTGTGCTGACAGCTCAGAGCCTGGAGCCTGCTTCAGATTCTGTCTCTCCATCTCTCGGCCCCTCCCCTGCTCACGCTTTGTGTCTCTCTGTCTCTCAATAATAAATAAACGTCAAAAAAAATTTTTTTTAAGAAACAAAATAAATCCACGTAATCAGTGAGATACATTGTATAATAGTGAGAAGAACCAAGTAGAAAAATAAAGCAGGAAGGGGAATATATGTGCATGTGTACACACACACACACACACACACACATACACACAAGTGGGGTAAGGGGATAGCAATGGTATTGAAATTTTAGGTAAGGAAGCCAATAGGTACTGAAATCTTACATACGAACTCACTGACAAAATAACTTTTGAATAAGGACCTGAAGGGAGTAAGGAAGCAAGCCATATGGATATGAGGGAAGAGCATCCCAAGTAGAGAGAATAGCAAGTACAAAAGCTCTGTGGTAGTAGTGTGCCCAGATTACTGAAGCAACAGAGGAGGACAGTATTCTGGAATAGAGAGGGTAAGGGGGACAGTAATAGGTCAGAAAGGTAATGGGCTCACATAGTAGGGTCTCATAGGCCATCGTAAAGGATGTTGGCTTCTCCTGAGTGAAGAACTGGGTGAAATCCATAGGAGAATGGTAAGCAGGGATGTGATGTGATCTTAATTATGTCTCTGGCTGCTCCTTCTGTTTCCCAATGCACCCTTTTTGTCCTATCCACTCCTTAAATGTTGATGCTCCTAGGCCTTCTTCTCTCCTCACTTTCCCTTGTCGATCTCACTCCCAGAGCTCAATGTGCCCCTTATGCACCTATGACGGCAAGCTAGATCTCTCTGCTGAGTTCCAGACCCCTCCCTAGAAATGCTTCCTGGTACTTCTACTGGATAGACTCTTTACATGTTTCAAATTTCACATGTCCAAATTCAATTCCTCCCTCGGCCTGCCCCCCCCCCCCAACATACTCCCTCTCTTGGCAAGTGGCACCATAACCTCAGACTGCCTGAGTTTATATCCTAGCTGTAACTGCCACTTATTAGTATGGGAACTTGAGCATGTTACCTCTGTGCCTCAGTTTCCTCATCCCTAAGGTGGGGATAAAAATTGTATGTACATCACAAAGTTGTTATCAAAAATAAATGAGTTAATCCATAAAAGGTGTTTACAACACTGCTTCATACATAGAAAGTGCTCTGTATCATTCAAGCTATCATGTCCTAGCAATTCTATCTCTTGATTAGCTATCAATTGTGCCCTTCTGTCATCCTTATTGCCCCTGCCCTAATCCAGGCCCCTGTTATCTCCAGCTAGGATTACTGTCCTGCCCTCCAACTGGGCTCCTGGCCTCTACTCTGTCTTCACCCAACTGGCCCTCCACACTACAGCCAAAGGGACCACTTTTAAAAACACCAATTTGAGGGGCACCTGGGGTGGCTCAGTAGGTTAAGCATCTGACTCTTGATTTCAGCTCAGGTCATGATCTCACGATTTGTGAGTTCAAGCCCCGCTGACAGTGCAGAGCCTGCTTGGGATTCTCTCTCCCTTTCTCTCTGCCCCTCCCCCTGCTTGTGCGTGCGCGCGTATGTGTGTGAGCACACGCATGTGTGCTCTCTCTCAAAATAAATAAATAAACAAATAAATAAATAATCTTTTTAAAAACCCACCCATTTGATTTTGTCAACCCTTGCTCAAAACCCCTCACAGCCTTCCTATTTTTCTTATGTTTAAAGTATAAACTTACCATGGTCTACAAGCCTTGCCTCTCTGGCCTCAACTCTGGCTTCTCACGAGCAGCGTCAGCTACATAACTTATAAGGCCTGGTGCAAATGAAAATCAGGAGCCTCTTGTTCATAACACAGAGGAAAAAAATCTATTTTCCTTTCTTCCACAGTCTCTCAACTTGTTATAGGCCTTTTTATTTGTTATTTATTGTCATGCTCTCTGGGCATGAGGATACTCAAAGGGGAAGTACAGGCCACACCCTGTGACTCAGTGCACAGGATGCATGCACTCAACGCTGACTCTCTTGCACCTGCATCCAGACCTGGTGCCCCAGGCAGCCAACTGAGAATCTGTTCAGGGAGTAGGGAGGCAGTAGGAGGTAGGACCACATGTGAGCTAAAGCTCTAAGTCCCTAAGAAACAATCCATTGTCCCACTGGATTTCACATGCAAAACATAAATTTCACATACAAACAGGTAAAATTATTAAGAATTTCAAAACAACCATAAAACATTAAACCTCAAGCATGGTGTCCCCTTCCAAATATGAGGCTCTGTGTGACTGGTCACACACCCATGACGTCAGCCCTGCTCTGAAAAGCCAGCTGGGTCTGACTTTGCCTCAAGTCATGATATCATGGCTTGTGAGTTCGAGCCTGGAGCCATGTCAGGCTCTGTGCTGACAGCTCAGAGCCTGGAACCTGCTTTTGATTCTGTGTCTCCCTCTCTCTCTGCCCCTCCCCCCTCTCAAAAATAAACAAACATGAAAAAAAAATTGAAAAGCCAACTGGACTCTCAGTGCCATGCTCTTTCAGTTCTATGGGTCTCATCACACATGGCTCCCTATGCCTAAAACATTCCTGCTCTTCCTCTTCCCTGCTGCCATGGCACTCCCCCCGACACACTATCCCTATTTTGGCACTCGTCACGTGGACTTACAACTGCTCATTCACTTGCTACCTGCCCCACTACATTTGACAGCATCAATCTCATTCACCAGAAGTCCTCACCTTATCCATCTTCCAGTCTTGTTTTATTTATTCTTCAACCCAATTCAACAAACATTCATTGGGCTAGATAATTCCTCACATCAGGAAGACAGACGGATGAAAATCAGACTTGTGGCTGCACTGTCTCAATAATTATCACTGAGACCAAGGGTCCTAGATGCTAATTTGCTTCCTTAGTGAAGAGGCAAATTATCACAGCACCAGGTCTCAAGATTAAGATGAATTATCCCCAACATGTACCACAGAGCCTGGTACATGGTAGACACTCAACCAATATTTGTTAATAAAGTAAATGCATAAACTTAATAAATATTGATTGAGAACAGCCACTGCCCTCATGGAGTAGACATTCTAGAGGGAGAGATGGACAAGTGGTGCCAGAGGTTTCATAAGTGGTAAAAAGTAAACAGATCAGGTTAAGGGGATGAGGAGAAAACAACCAAATTTGAAGCCTGCATAAAAGGAACTGAGGAGAAAACTGAGCTATGAGTTATATGTATATTATCACATTTATTCTCCACAACTAAGCAGGGCATTCTGTATAGTATTCACAGGCAATATAGCACAGAGGTAAAAGTACAGCCTTGGGAGCCAAACTGCCTGGGTTTGAATCACCTCTGCCACTTACTGCATGTGTGAACTTAGAGAAGAAAGCAACCTGACTAGGGACAATAGGACCTGAAGTAGTGGGTGTCAACAGAGACTAAGAGACCTGGACTTCCACTCCTACCTGTCAGTAACTAAGGGGTACCCTCTTCCCCTGCCACTAAAATTGCAGTGTCTAAAGAGGCCTGCAAAAACAGAAGATGTAATAATACCCGAATCTCCTAACATCATACCCAAAATATCCAGGATATAATGAAAATAATCACTTATTATATCAAGAACAAGGAAAATCACAACTTGAATGATCAAAGGAAATCAATAATCTCAACACTGAGATGACACAGATGTTGGAATTACCTGACAAGGATTTTTAAAGGAGTAATCATAAAAAATGCTTCAAGGAACAATTACAAACATGCCTGAAACAAATGAATAGATAGAAAACGTCAGCAAAAAATAAAGAACTTCCGCAAAGTAGAAGATACAGAAAAGAATCAATGGCACTTTTAGAACAGAACGCTACGATAAGTTTAATGAAAATTCATTGCATGGGCTCAACAGCAAAATGGAGACAAGAGGAAAAAAACAGTAAACCTGAAGGCAGAATAGAAATTATCCAATTTTGAACAGAAAGAAAATAGACTGAACTATGAACAACTCTACACCAATAAATTGGACAATCTACAAGAAATGGATAAATTCTTAGAAATATACAATCTACCAAGACTGAATTGGGAAAAAATAGAAAGTCTGAACAAATTACTAGTAAGGAGACTGAATCAGCAATAACAAAATTTCCAGTTAAGAAAAGCCCAGGACTAGAGGGCTTCACTAGTGAGTTTTACCCAAATATTTAAAGAAGAATTTCAATTCTTCTCAAACTCTCCAAAAATATCAAAGAAGAGGGAAGACTCTCAAACTCATTTTATGAGGCCAGCATTATCCTGATACCAAAACCAGACGAAGACACTAAAAGATACTACAAGAAAAGAAAACTACAGGCTAATATCCCTAATGAATATAGATGTAAAAATCTCAATAAAACACTAGCAAAATGAATTCAGCAATATATTAAAATAAGCATTTACCATGATCAAGTGGGATTTATCCTTAGGATGCAAGAATGTTTCAGTATAAGCAAATCAATAAAGGTGATACATCACATTAATAGAATGGAAGAAAAAAACCATGTGATCATCTCAAAAAGTACAGAAAAAGTATCTGATAAAATTCAACATTTGTTCATGATAAAAACTCTCAAAAAATGGGTTATAGAAGAAAACGTGACTTAACATAATAAAGGCCATATATGTCAAGCCCACAGTTGACATCATATTCAATGGTGAAAGGTTTAAAACTTTTCCTCTAAGATCAAGAACAAGACAAGGGTGCCCATTGTCACCACTCCTATTCAACACAGTACTAGAAATCCCAGCCAGGGCAATCAGGCAAGAAAAAGAAATAAAAGGCATCAAAATTACAAAGGAAGATGTAAAGTTGTCTGCAGATGACATGATACAGAAAATTGTAAAGACTCCACCAAGAAACTCAGATCTAATTAATCAATTAGGTAAAGTTGCAGGATACAAAATTAATATACAAAAATCAGTAGCATTTCTACATACTAAAACAAATTATCTAAAAAAGAAACAAAAAAAAAATCAGCCCACTTACAATAGCATCAAAAACTATGGAAATAAAAACATACAATACAATACATATAATAGCATCAAAAAAACATACAATAGCGTCAAAAAAATTACAATAGCATCAAAAACTAGGAATAAAAATAACCAAGAAGGTGAAAAATCTCTACACTGAGAACTATATCAATGAAAGAAACTGAAGACACAAATAAATGGAAAGATAACCTGTGTTCATAGACTGGAAAAATATCATTAAAAAAGTCCATACAAGGAATCCTTGTACACTGCTGGTGGGATTTTAAATTGGTACAGCCACTGTGGAAAAAAAATGGAGGTTCTTCAAAAATTTAAATGAACTACCATATGATGTAACAATTCCACTTCTAGGTAAATATCAAAGGAAAACAAAATCACTATGTTGCAGAAATATCTGCACCCCCATGTTCAGTGCATCATGATTTACAATAACCAAGTCATGGAACAAACCTAAGTGTCTACCAAAAGATGAATGGACAAAGAAAATGTCACACACACACACACACACACACACTGAAACACTATTTCATTAAGCCATAAAAAAAGGAAATCCTATCATTTGCAACAACATGGTCAAACCCTGAGGGCATTACATTATATAAGTCAGTCAGAAAAAGATAACTTATGATCTTTTATGTGGAATCTAAACAAAACAAAATAAACCACAAACTCATAGTAAAAGAGATAAGACTTGTGGTTACCAGAAGTGGGGGGAACTGGGGATGGGTGAATTGGAGAAAGTTGTCAAAAGGTACAAACTTCCAGTTATAAGATAACTAAGTACTAGGGATATAATGTACAATATGATGACTATAGTTAACACTGCTGTATTGTAAATCTTATTAAAGTTGCTTAGAGAGTAAATCCTAAAAGTTCTCATCACAAGGGAAAAAAACCTCTTTCCTTTCTTCTGGGAGGTATTTATATGAAGTGATGGATATTAACTAAACTTACCGTGGTAATCATTTCACAATATATATAAGCCAAGTAATTATACTCTACACCTTAAAATCATATAGTACTGTATGTCAATTATATCTCAATAAAATTGAAAGAAAAATAGATTAAAAAATTATGAACAGAGCTTAAAAAACCTATAAGACCAAAACCAAAGACAGGGGTGCCAGAGTGGCTCAGTCAGTTACATGTCCTGACTTCAGCTCAGGTCATGTTCTCGTGGTCTGGGAGTTTGAGCCCCGCGTCAGGCTCTCTGCTGACAGCTCAGAGCCTGGAGCCTGCTTCAGATTCTGTGTCTCCCACTCTCTCTGCCCCTCCCCCACTCATGCTGTTTTTCTCTCTCCAAAATGAATAAATGTTTTAAAAATTTTTTAAATAAAAAAAGACAACTAAAACAAAAGACAATCTGAAATATTTCTACACTGAAAAACAGCATAATCAAATTCCTGAACACAAAAGACAAAGGAAAAATCTTTAAAGCAGTGATAAAGAAATGACACATTACCTAAAGGAGAACACCAATTCAAATGACCAAGGATCTCTCATCAGAAACAATGGAGGCCACAGGGGAAGTAGCACAATAGTTTTCAAGTGCTGAAGGAAAAGAACTAAAAACCCAGGATCTAATATCAAATGAAAAGACCTTCAGGAATCCAAGAGAAATCAAGACATTCTCATATGAAGGAAAACTAAGAGTATTTGTTGCCAGTAGAACTATCCTAGAAAAATGGCTAAATGAAGCTCTCTAAAAAGAAAGGAAATGGGGCACCTGGGTGGCTCAGTTGGTTAAACCTCCAACTTAGGCTCAGTTCATGATCTCATGGTTTGGGAGTTCCAGCCCCATTTCAGGCTCTGTGCTGACAGCTCAGAACCTGAGCCTGCTTCAGATTCTGTGTCTCCCTCTCTCTGCCCCTTCCCTGCTCTCACTCTCTCTCTCTCTCTCAAAAATAAACATCAAAAAAGTAAAATAAAAATTTAAAAGAAAGGAAATGATAAAAAGAATCTTTGGGAAGATCAGGAAGACAGAACAAGGGAAGGAGTAAATACCTGGGTAACTACAATATGCTTTCCTTCTCCTCTTGAGTTTTCTAAATCATGTTTGACAGTTGAAACAAAAATTATAACACTGTCTGATGTATTTCTCAATGTATATAGACAAAATAATTTAAGATAATTATGTTATAAACAGGGTAGCATAAAGGAATTTAAAGGGAAGTAAGGTTTCTTCTACTCTTCACTCAAACTGGTAAAATGTCAATACTGGTTGATGGTAATAAGTTATGTAAGTATTATGTTAATACTTAGAGCAAGCATTAAAAAAGCTATACAAAGCTATATATATCTATATTCAAAAACACAATGTATAAGCCAAAGTGGAATTCTAGAAAAGGTGTAAGTAACCCACAGGGGGGTAGGATAAAGAAAACAAAGAACAGAGGAAACAAACAGAAAATAAAACAAAACAAAAATGACAGACTTAAGCCCTAAGCTATCAATAACTACATTAAGCAGAAATGGTCTAAATATACCAAAAGGGGATAAATATAATACCGAACTATATGCTGTCTACAAGAAACTCACCTTATATACAATGATAGAAGCTGAAAGTAAAGGGATGAAAAAGGATATACCGTGCAAACTTTAATCCAAAGAAAGTGGAGTGGCTACATTGATATGACATAAAGTAGACTTGCATGCAAAAAAATTATCAGAGACAGAGAAGCACATCACATAATGATAAAAGGTCAATCCACTGAGATGTAGCAATCCCAAATGCATATGCATCAAACAACAAAGCTGCAAAATGTGAAGCAATAAATGATAGAACTGAAAGGAAACAGACAAATCAACACTTGTAGCTGGACACTTCAATACGTCCTTCTCAACAACTGACTGAACTAATTAGAAAATCAGCCAAGGACAGAGAAGAATTCAGGAAACACCATCAACCAACAGGAGTAAAGCAACATTTATAAAAAAAAAATAACTCAACCCAACAATAGGATTATTTTCATGTGACCATGGAACATTTACCAAGACAGACCATATCCTTGGCCATAAAACAAACCTCAATATATTTAAAGAAATTGCAATCATACAGAGTATATTCTCTGATCACTATGGAACCAATAAGAAATCAGTAGCTGAATGGTAACAGGAAAATCTACAAACACTTGGAAACTAAACAACACACTGCTATGCAATTCTTAGGTCAAACATGAAGTCTCTAAGGAAATTAAAAATTACACTGAACTACATGAAAAGGAAAACATACCAAAATTTGTGGGACATAGCTAAATTGATAACACTAAATGCTTACATTAGAAAACAGGTAAAGACTTAAATCAATAACCTAAGCTCCCACCTCAAGAAATTAGGTAAGAAAATAAACCCAAAACAGGAGGAAGGAAATAATAAAGGCAGAAATCCAGATTGAAAACAGAAAGACAATAGAGAAAGTCAATGAAACAAAAAGCTTGTTCTTTGAAAAGATCGATAAAACTGACAAACGTCTATGAAGTTTGAGAAATAAAGAGAATTTTTCAGTATCAGGAATGAAATATCACCACAGAGCCAGCCTACAGATATCAAAAGGGTAGTAATATTTTGAACAATTCTACACACTTAAATTTGACAACCTAGATGAAATGTATCAATGCTTTGGAAAGCATAAACTACCACAATACATCTGGTATTAGAGAACTTTCATTGTCCTAAAACTATTAAATAAATTTAATCCATAATTTTAAAACCAAAAAAAGATCAAATAAAGATAATTAAGCAAAGTATTTAGCATAGTGACAGGCACATTAGCTAGTACTCAATAAACAAAGGCCATTATCATTTTATTTAAATCATTACAACCACTCCTGGGGAAACTGAGGCTTCACAGAGTTGAAATCCTTTGCTAAAGAGTCAGAATTCGAACCCAGTTCTGAAGCCAGTGCCATTTCCTCTAGAGTTTCGAGTCCACACCTCAGCCACGCCCCCACTTGGAGATGTGCCAACCAGCACTTCCTTTATAGATAGGAAAACTGCAAAGTGGTGAGGTTTTGCCAAAGCCCCAGAAGTCAATGCTCACAAGCTAATTCTTCACCAGTGTACAACAATTATTCTCAAAAATTAGGGTGCATCAGAATCTTTCGTTTTGTTAAATAGAGATTGCTGGGTCCCAGCCCAAGAATTCACATTTTTAAAAAATTCCCAGTTAATGAACCATACTTTGAGAACAAAATGTTAGCACACCCATCCCCCAAACCAGAAGCTGTCACACTCCACAGATAGGGAAGGAATTGAGACAGAATAATGCTCTAATCAGTGGTTCTGAGGGTGGCCCCCCACTCACCTACTAAATCAGAAACCCTGCAAGTGGGGCCTACCTATCTTGTCTTTTAATAGGTCTTTCAAGTGATTCTGATCCATGCTAAAGTTTCAGAACCATTGTTCTACAAATCAAAGTGATTTGCAAAAACCCAGCCCTTCACAGGAGAAAAAAAGTTAACACCAACTTTTTTCCACTTTTGAGAACTTGGACTCTGGAACCAGATAATTCTAAGTTCAAATCCAGACTTAGAAAGTAATTCCATGAATTCTAGATTCTCAGCAGCAAAATGGAATAGTCATCTTCCAGGAAGTAACTTGGCATTATTAATCCCTAACTGGACTTGAAGCAGCCTAGCCTATGGAAATCATCAGAGATGTGAACAGATTTATATCACCTATAAGGCATCTGTGGGCTTAAATGTTGTGAGCAACCATGAAAAGTCCACAATATTTAATTTTCGATTGTGCTTAAGTACAATCTTATATGGAGCACTGTGAGCCTGGTGTGTGTGCATGTGCACACAACGCATGGGTTAAGCAAGAGCAGCCCACCAGGACCTGATTCTTAGATGACTTCCTTGTTTTCTGCTAGCCCATAGAGAGAGGAATGAGAAGAGATAAAAACGTGGTCTCTTTCATAGAAAAAAAAATAAGGCAATTAACCTGTGTCAGGGTCTTCGCAGAAACCCATGATTCACCACAGAAATGTAATTAAGGAGGAGCCTATCCCATAAACCCATTTCTACATTTGTAAATTTGCAATTCATAATGGCCTCAGTGGTGTTCTTTCTAAATGTCAACAAGTACACTGTGCAACAATGTTCACCATGTTTCTCTTTTTGTTTTGACCAGCAACTTGTATCAAAATGAAAAACATTTCCAGAACTCCCAAAGTTTCCCTCATAACATATTATAAAAAAGTAGAAATGATGTTAAGTATCCAACCACAGAAGAAATGACCAAGTAATTGATGACACATAGATATATGGTGGGATATCAGAAATGAGATTTACATGAATATTTGACAACCTGGTAAAATACTCACAGTAGAATGTTAAATAGGAATAAAAGTCAGGCTACAAATGGTATTTATAATACAATCCCATGTTATAAAAATATAGGTTTATATCCTAAGTCAAAAGACAGGAGATAATGCAACAAAACATTTAATAGGGGATTATGCTGGACAGCAGATTCATAGATGATTTTGATTTCCTTATTATTTTTGTCTTTTCTACAATGAGCATGTCTCACACATATAATCAGGAAAAAACTTAAAACATTATTTAAAAAAGAAATACCTAACTTTTAATTGGGTGTGGATTCAAATAATTTATGCAAAGTCCCTGTCATGGGGCCTGGCATATAGTAAGCACTCAGAAAGCATTTGTTCCGGTTTTCTGTTCCTAGACTATGGAGTTAGAGTCTCTATACTGTGGGCAGTTCACTTTCCAGGTTTGAATCTACACACTTCTCACATAATCCAAAGCAAAGGCCACAGGCAATAGCTTATTTTAAGAAGGCCCATTCATTCATTCATTCATTCATTCAAAAATTCACTCAGTATATCTATTATCTGTTCAGCACTAAACTAGGTTCTGGGGATACCAAAAATGAAAAGATGACATCTCTGCCCTCAAATAACTCTGGCTAATGAGTGACACAGGTTTATTAATAACTATGATATGATGAAATAATTACTTTCAATAAGGATGTACACAAAGTACAATGGGAACCAGGAGGAAGGAGGCCTTTTACAGAGGAGGTATGCCATGACCTATAAAAGGGAGGACATTAGTAGGAATTGCATGCACAAAGAAAAAGAGGGATAAAGGAGTATAAAATTTTCCCAGAACTATAAGTAGTTCAGTCTTGCTGGGACATAAAGAAAGAACCAGGAGGAGGAGTGGCGGGAAATGAGACTGAACAAGTAGATCACAAAAGGTCTTGTCTGTCACACAAAGGAGACTGAATTTTATTCTGTAGGGGAACCACCAAAAGAATTTTAAACAGAGGAGTGACTTGATCAGCACTAGCAAAGATACCAGGAATCCTGAAAATCATCTTAATCCCGCTTATTTCCAGAGGAAAGAAAAAGGCCCCACCCTCTAGGTCTGTCCTCTCTTAAGTGAAATCACATGAAGCAGTAAAAAGAACTCTGCACCTGGCACACAATAAATAATAAAGATCAGCTGAACATGAATTTGAAGGCGCTGCAAGGGGCCGTCCCTGCTGAGAGCAGAATTTCAGCATAGCAGTACCAGAACCTTCAGTTTGGCTGGGACAACAGGAGCTCATTCAGAAGGGACTAGTGACAACTGAAAATTGTGGAATCTATCATACTGTACTCCAGTGCAAAAATTCCTCTCATGGTTTTCTTTCCATAACTGGGCCTTAAGTCCCAACAACGAGAGAACATCAGTTTCTTCCCACACACTAACTTCTCTGGAATCCTGGGTGACAGATGCTTCTGTGCACACATGGTTAACTGGAGGAAATTCATTAGTGGTTTCGCTCCTGCTGTTTTACCCAATACCTCTTCTGCTTACTTCAATTTAGTTGGATGGTTCTGCAGATAAATACTGAAGAAATAAAGTACTATTGCATTTCTGTCTCCACCTGCTGAATGCATGCAAAACGCTTCAAATCATCAGGACAGATGTATTAGATATATTTTATAGGCAAAGACCATGAGGTTCAGAGAGGCAAAGCAACTTGCCAAAGGACACTCTGATAGTAAGTTGAAAGGCACAATTGAAATCCATGTTTGTTTCAATTATTTCAAAAATACAGCACTGTCTCCCAAGAAGCCGGAATCTGAGGCAAAACACAATTGCCAGCATACAAAAATGATACATTCTTTGTGGCTGGAAAGAGAACACTTCCTAAAATAAAAAAGGGGACAAAGAAGAAACACATGGGATAGAAAAAAAGAGGAGACACCAGAGGTCATTGTGAGCTACGCCCTGGTCTTGCAAGGAAGGATGAAAAAACATGGGTCTGGGAGGTGGGTTGGAGCTAATTCTTGGCCAGAGAAGGGGGAAAAGTTTCTGAGCAGGAACCTAAAACAGGACTGAGAAAGGAGCGTGCAAGTGAGCACCTGTCCAGTCTGGACTGCCCTCCTTACCTGCCATGAAACCAGTCCTGGCACATGTCACACTCGATCATGAAGCGGGTCACATCATAAGGCAGCCGGCAGAGGCAATACACTGGTACTGAGGCCATCTTCGCCCGGCCTTGGAGCGCTCTGCGGCGGGCCAGGTTCGTAGCGTCAAGAGAAGCAGGAGGCAGCACCACGCGTCCTTTCTGGACGATAGCTGGGCACAAACAACACTTTTTACCGAATGAATCAGGTCCCCCAGGGTACCAACCCTCAGTTCACAAATGGGCAGTTAGTGCTGCCGGGATGCAACACAGCTGGTGTGGCTGTAGGGGGCAATCAGAGAAAAGTCCACCGGCCACCAGAATGTTTTTAACAAATAAAGGACGGCATTTGGCCGTCGAGGTTTCTCCCCCGCCCCCCAGCTCCATCGGCCCCCTGAGTCAGTGATAACTTCTTTCCGGGTTTCAGGGAAATATCTGACGCCTTTTCAGGAAGCTTCTTTAATCCCTTACTGAACCCTCTCCTTGCTAGCAACCTTGCTTCCCAGGGCTCTCTTTATTATGACGCAAACCAGAGGCAAAATAAATAGGCTGGGGTACCTTAGAAAAAGCCCTTTCTCTCACTCCCAAAATAGGGGCAACTAGAGAGAGATGAGGGATCCCTGGAAGTCGCCTCAGATTACTCGAGAATCACCTCGATGCCTTCAGGAACAAGGCAGACAAGACTAGGCGCCCAACTCAAATCACAGTTCTGGGGTCGTGCTGAGAGTTGAAATGGTCTTCTCCTTCACTTTCAAAATCATTCCATCCCCAACCAGTCAGTAGTCTCATCACCCCAACAAATTAAATAAATCTCAATTCTAGAAAAGATCAGATCGTCCTCTACTTCGAAGACGACAGGGCTCCGAGTTGCACCCCCAAAACTAAAAAGGATCTCCTCTAAACCCCTGAAACTGACTAGAATTTCTTCACACTCCCGCAACTAAGCAAGGATCTCACCCGCCCCCCCCCTCCGGCTCGGGAACGGACAGGCATCTCCTCACAGCCCCCTCAGAGTGACGAGGACTCCCCTGTCCCCCCAAACTGACAGAGATCTCATCACAGATCTCAAGACTGACAGGAATATTCTTGCAGCCCCCGAAACTTACGAGATCTCTTCACACCGCCCAAAATGACAGGAACCTCCTCACGCCCCAAACCTGACAAGAATGGCTTTTGCCCTGAACCCTACAGGGACCTCCTCATCTGCAAAGCTACAGGGATCGCTCACACTAGCGGAGTTCTGTTCCACCGACGCGCCGGCTGCCGGGCTTGCTCCGGAGCGCCTCAGCACCTAGCTCAGCGGAGGATCGGCAAGCAGTTCCGGCCCCACCGGCGGCGCGCGCCGAATTCTGGGATCGTCACGGCAACGCTGCGAATCTTGCTAGCCTTCCCCCAGAACCACCCGCTGGGTTGCGCGGCCCTGGGCGCCCGGCGGTACTTCAGAGCAGCCTTCTCCACGGTTTTGCCCCGAGCCCGGTTGTTAGGGCCTACTGGAGCCCGCAGCTCGGGCCTAGTCCGGCGGCCGCCCGGGGAGCGGGCAAACGGCGTCGTCCCTGGGCCGGCTGGAGATCGCTGCGAGCAAAGCAAGAGAAATGAGAATAACCGGCGGCCAGGTCGGAGGAAAAACTGCCGGAAAAGCTGCCGGGAGAAACCCGGTGGCGACGGTAGGCAATTCGAAGTAGTCAATAAAGTTTATTCAAAACAAGGAGGAAGTTGAAGCGGAGAGGGGAGGAGAAATATGGGGTAAACAGCTACCATGTTGAGAGTGGCGGCGCCGCCGCGGGGAGGCTACCAGACCGCCATCTTATGAGGGCTGGGCACACGAGGTAACCGCGACAGAGGCGGGGAAGGGAGGCCAGCGGCTCCCGCGTGACGCCAGCAGAGGCGGGGCGCCACCTTGAGAAAGGGGGACGGGATTCGGCTACCTTTGGACCCGCTCGTTTCTTCTAGGTACCCAATCAAGGCTGAGGACCTTAAGCTACCATCTTAGGCGAGGCAGTCACTTGGCTCCATTTTGAGTGGGGCCAGAGCCTTCCAAGCCTTCCTCCTCCTCCGGGCCAACAGGGAGTTAAGCACCCTCCTTCCTCCTCCCCCGTCACCCCCCCCCCCCCCCCCCCCCACACCCCCACTGTCCCTCCACCCCTCCTCTCCTACTTCCTCCTCCTCCTCCGCAGCCTTCTCGTCCTATGAGAGGAGGTGAACTCAGTGACTGCAAACTGCAAAGCTAATGGGTCGCCGCGGGGGCGGGCTTCGGCCAGGATAGAGATGGAGTACTCACAGTAGCTCCCGTTTGTTGAGCATTCTGTGGCTGGTCTCTTTTGCATGGTCTCCGAATCGTTTATTCTTCACCCTACAAGGAAAGCTCTGTTCAAGTGAAGACATGGGTTTAAGGACGCCAAGTGGCTTCAGTATCAGAGCTGGGAAGTTGAACTTTGCACCCTCTACTACCCCCTCTCCCACCCCACCCCCCCGCCCCGAGTTGTCTCTTGTCGGTCCCTCAGTCGGTCCCTTGGTCCTAGTCCCTCCGTAAAGCTTTTGTGTACTTCCCAGCTCCCTCTGAACTCTCTATTCTTTGACCCCACCATTTCAGTTCAGTTTGGTTCAGATACTGTGCCATGATTTTTATGCACAAGTCCCAGTGTTTTCTGACTAGCCTGAGAGTGGGTGGGAGAAGAGGTTGAATGAATGGAACTCCACAGACATAGAAGATGGCGCTGGTGTTCTCTGACATTCTAGAATATTCTCTAGGAATCCTTTTACTATTTCATTTTTTAAAGGGCACCACCACTTTAAACAAGAAAATGTGTGTATGCACATCAATTTCCTAAGTGATGGTGGCTTAGACCGTGGGGATACCATGATGAAGAGGGACTCCAGTGGGGAAATTGCCAGCCAGTGCAGAAGACAAACATGCAAACCAACAATTGGGATTGCAAGGTCCAGTAAGCATATATCTACCTCTTGCAAAGTGCAAAATAAAGTCATGAAAGTGCCTCAGAAGCAACTTGGTGCTGTCAAGGAAGGTTTCAGGGAGACCTGAAGGCTATATAAGAGTTCACTGAAGGATCAACATGTACAAATGCATGGAGGCACACGGAAAAACATTTACAAAAAGAAGTTAAATGTTATATTTTATCCTGTAAACAATAACAAACCACTAAAGGTTTTTGAGCAAAAGCAACTCAAAAGTCACATTTGCATCTGAGCCAGGGGAAAATTCAGGATTAGTGGGACCTGAAGCTTATACAGTTTGTGAGGTAGGTCTTTAAGAAAAGAATAGAGGGGTGCATGGGTGGCTTGGTCGGTTGGGCGTCCGACTTTGGCTCAGATCATGATCTCACCATTTGTGAGTTTGAGCCCCACATAGGGCTCTATGCTGACATCTCAGAGCCTGGAACCTGCTTCGGATTCTGTGTCTCATTCTCTCTCTCCCCTCCCCCATTTGTGCTCAGTCTCTCTCTGTCTCTCAAAAATAAATAAATGTAAAAAAAAATTTTTTAAGAAAAGAATATGGACTTGTGAATACAAAATTAGGCTCAAAGGTAGAGTATTTCTAGAAGCTATTCCTACACCTAGGTAATAACTATAAAGAAGAGATACAAACCATATAGAAATGTCTCACTAAAATGAAACTAAATGTATCCCCCCTTCAATCAACTTCCATTCAGCTGGATCTCAAAAATGTCTGAAGCAGCTCCAACACCACCTAATACAAGAGAAAATGTGACTAGGGAAACTAGTGGAAGGGGACAGTGGTTTTAATCAATTGTGGTTTAAATATATTCTGCAAACTTTATAAAAACATATGACCATGTGACCATATGACAAGTGACATGCCCTGCAGCTAAAGCTTTCTTAGCTTAAGGGGGAGGGGGGGTGGCTGACTTTGGCCACACATATAATAAAATTGGAAAGACACAGATAAGATTAACATGGCCCCTGCACAAAGATGACATACAATGTTGTGAAGCCTTACATAATAAAAAGGAAAAAAAGGGAAGACAGGAGGGAGGAGGCTGTTGCATTAGTAATGAAACAAAGATGAGGCCTGAATCAGGATAGCTGCAACATAGGTAGAAAAGGATTAGATAAGTGGGATATTTTGGATGTTGAATAGGCAGGGCTTGGGAACTCATTGAAAATAGGTGAATGAGTGAAGGGAGTGTGAGTTCATTTCTGGGTTGGGTGTCAAGAGTGGATGATGGTGCCATTGACTGAACTGGAGTGTACGGAAGGAAAAGCAGGTTTGGTGGGGAAGAAGAGACTAAATTCAGTTTGGAGCACATTGAGTTAAAGTGTGTTTGAAACATTAATTCACTCACCCAGAAATTCTTTCTTGAGCATCTAGTATGCTCCAGGCACCATATTAGGTGCTGAGGATGTAGTGGTAACCCAGGTAAGATCCCGACCTTCATGGAGCTGCCATTCTACTGGGGGGATCAGTCAATAATCAAACAAATACAGTTTCATTCATGTATTTATATTTACCAGGCAGTGTTCTAAGCACTGGGGACTCAAGGGCAAACAAAACAGACAAGTTCCCTGCCTTCCTGTGATTCACATTCCAGCTAGGGAAACAAGCAACAAAATGAGTCAAGAGAATCTCAGTGAGTGCTATGAGTTGCAGTGAGTGCTATGAGAAAAATAAAGCAAGTTATGAGATAGAGAAAGATCTGGATAGAAGTTAGTCTGTTTTAAATAGTCAAGGCCTCTTGTAGAAGGTGGTGTGTAATCTGAGACCTGAATAATATGAAGTAACCAGGGACAGGGCAGAAAGAATAAAATGTGCAAAAGTCCTGGGGCACCTGGGTGGCTCAGTTGGTTAAGCATCCGACTTCGGCTCAGGTCATGATCTCGTGGTTCGTGAGTTTGAGCTCTGCACCAGGCTCTCTGCTGACAGCCTGCTTCGGATTCTGTGTCTCCCTCTCTCTCTGCCCCTCCCCCACTCACACTCTGTGTCTCTCTCTCTCTCTCCTTCAAAAATAAATAAACATTAAACAAAAAATTGTTTTAAAAAGTGCAAAAGTCCTAATGTGGTGGGGTAGGGGGCAGTTCAGGGCATTCCGTCAAAAACACTTCCTAAACATTTATTATGGACTGGACTGGATATAGGTGGTGATTGGGGTGGGGTCTCCAGTCATAAATAAAAGAGACCCTGTGTTTACCCTTAAAGAGTATACAGTCTAATGAGGGAGTCAGGTTTCAATGAACAACACAAGGCTGAAAAAAGTCAAACCCTAAGTGCTGCCTACAGGCATCAGCAACATGTGTAGGAACAAAGAGCTATAATGAATTCAAACATGTTCATTTGGTATGTTGCAAAAGCCTTCACAGGAGGTGGCATTTGACCCATGTATAGTAGTACTCATCCCTGAAAGTTCTTCCCTAGTGTTCTTGGGAGGTGGGATGGAGATGCTAAAGATAATGGGAAAGGCAAAGCTGATGGAGGTGAATCTGACGCAGATTTTGCTGACAAAGGAGCTCTTGGCACTGCTACGGATAGGAGGAAGCTGGCTGCTGCCCTAGAAATGTGTGCTCTGGTTATGTCCTTCATAGCATCAGTGCAAGATGTGAACTGGCTACCATAGAAGGAGGCTGCTCTGGAAACTTTCCTCCCCTACCCCACCTCCATTTAATGGTTACAAACATTTCTTTTTAATTACAGAAACAATAGTAAATGAATTCCCATTGTAAACATGCAAACAGGCTGAAGATACCACCACTCAATCTCTGTTTACTTCCTTAAGGGGAACTTCAATGGCCTCTTTTCCAATTCATCTCTTTGCATATAATATGTACATATGAGATGAAAAGTGATGAGGGCTAAAGTGGACTATAAAGTAAATGAGAAAGAAGGAGGGAAGTGGGAAAAATTGCATGAGGAAGAACAAGTGTGCTCCAAAACAGATTGGGAAGTACAAGTACAGTGAAAACAAAAGAAAAATAATAACACATAACATTATCTGAGGATTTACTATATGTTAAGCACTATTCTAGGCTCTTTACATGCACACATTAACTCAGTCCTTAAAGCAACATTATGAGGGAAGTACTAGTACTATCCCCATTTTAAGTGTAAGGAGTACAGGCATACCTTGAAAATATTGCAGGTTAAGTTCCAGAACCCTGCAATAAAGTGAATATCACAACTGAAATTTTTGGTTTCGCAGTGCATATAAAAGTTATGTTTACACAATATTATAGTCTATTACGTGTGCAATAGCATTATGTATAAAAAAACCAACAGAGATACCTCAATTTAAAAATACTTTAAGGGGGCGCATGGGTGGCTCAGTCGGTTAAGTGGCTGACTTTGGCTCAGGTCTCACGGTCCGTGGGTTCGAGCCCCGCGTCGGGCTCTGTGCTGACAGCTGGGAGCCTGGAGCCTGCTTCGGATTCTGGGTCTCCTTCTCTCTCTGCCCCTCCCCTGCTCATGCTCTGTCTCTCTCTGTCTCAAAAATAAATAAAAACATTAAAAAAATTAAAAATAAATAAAAATACTTTATTGTTGGGGCCCCTGACTGGCTCAATTAGTAGATCATGAGACTCTTGATCTTGGGGTCATGAGTTCAAGCCCCACATTGGGCGTAGAGCTGAATTAAAAAAATTACTTTGTTGCTAAAAATTGCTAACAATCATCTGAGCTTTCAACAAATTATAATATTTTTGATGGTGGAAAGTTTTGCTTCAATGTTGATGGCTGCTGGCTGATCAGGGTGGTAGATGCTGAAGGCTGGGGTGGTAGTAGCAATATCTTAAAATAAGGCAACAATGAAGTTTGTCACATTGACTCTTCCTTTCAGGAATGATTCCTCTGTAGCATATGGTGCCATTCAATAGCATTTTACTCACAGTAAAATTTCTTTCAAAAGTGGAGTCAATCCCAGGGCACCTGGGTTCTTCAGTCCAACTCTTGGTTTCAGCTCAGGTCATGATCATGGTTCATGAGTTCAAGCCCCACATCAGGCTTTGTGCTGACAGTGTGGAGCCTGCTTGGGATTCTCTCTCTCTCTCTCTCTCTCTCTCTCTCTCTCTCTCTTTCTCTCCCCCTTTCTCTCCCCCTTTCTCTCTCTCTCTCCCCCTTTCTCCCCCCCACCCCTCCCACACTCTAAATAAATAAATAAATAAATAAAGTGGAGTCAATCCCTCAAACCCTGCCATTGCATATCAACTATGTTTATGTAATATTCTAAACTCTTTGTTGTCATTGCAACAATCTTCACAGTATCTTCACCAGGAGTAGATTCCATCTCAGGAAACTACTTTCTTTGCTCATCCATAAGAGGGAACTCCTCACCCGTTAATTTTATCATGAGATCACAGCAATTCAGTCACATCTTCAGGCTCCACTCCCAATTCTAATTCTCTTGCTGTTTCTACCACATCTGTAAGAACTTCCGCTGCTGAAGTCTTGAACACCTCAAAATCAAAAGTCATCCATGATGTTTGTTTTTAAATAGTGTGCATTTTACTTAAAACCAACCAAGCACTAATAAAAATATATCACTGCAGCTGTGATTCCACATCAAACCTTAACAGTAAGAACTAGGCATTTAATTCATTCTTCACATCATGTGCTGGGCCTGGCAGAGGACACCCACCTCCACCAGAGCCTTAGAGGAAGAATGAGACCCATGGTGGACAGGGCTCAGGTGGCAGGCACCCTGCCCCTCTCTGAGCTTGTGAAGGGAAGGGGCCATGGTGTGCAGCTCTGGTTGTCTGCTCTGCACTCCTCCTGGGCCACTGAGGTGGACCCTGATCTGCAACTCCTTAGTGGCAGTGAATGGAGGGGAAGGGGTGGAGAATCATCTGGAGCTGTGCAGACCAGATGAGTCCTCCTTTCTCCTTCAGTGTCTCTAAAATCCCCACAGAGGATTTGATGGCCATTGCAGGGTTCTACTTACAGGCACAAGCCCATGAAGCAGTCACCTTTTCTTTGGCTATAGAGGAATCAAGATTCTGAGAGGGAAAATTCTTTTCTTGGAATCAACTTCTTCTAAACTCTTGTTAATGTTGGTATGTTGACTTCTTCCCATGAATCATGAATGTTCTTTTTTTTTAACATTTATTTTTGAAAGCGGGGACAGAGGATCCAAAGCAGGCACTGTGCTGACAGCAGTGAGCCTGATGCAGGGCTTAGAGTCACAAACTGCAGGATCAGTGAAGTCAGACACTGAGCTGAAGTCAGACACTTAACCAACTGAGCCACCCAGGTGCCCCATGAATGTTCTTAATGGCATTTAGAATAGTGAATCCTTTCTGGAAGGTTTTTTAATTTTTTTTTAATGTTTATTTGTTTTTGAGAGAGAGACAGACACAGAGAGCACGAGTGGGGAGGGACAAAGAGAGAGGGAAACACAAAATCAGAAGCAGCCTCCAGGCTCTGAGCTGTCATCACAGAGCCCAACACAGGGCCCAAACCCACGAACAGTGAGACTATGACCTGAGTCAAAGTCCGACATTCAACCGACTGAGCCACCCAGGTGCCCCTGGAAGGTTTTTTATTTACTTTTCCCAGATCTATCAAAGGAATCACACTTACAGTTATACTGTTAGGAAATGTATTTCTTAAATAATGATATGAAAGTTGAAATTAGTCCTTGATTCATGGGCTACAGAATGGATGTTGTGTAGCAAGCATGAAAACAACATTAATCTTGTACATCTCTATCAGAAATCTTGGGTGACCAGGTGCATTGTCAGTAAGCAGTCATATTTGGAAAGGAATCTTTTTTCTGAGCAGTAGGTTTCCATAGTGGGCTTAAAATATTCAGTAAACCATGCATACAGATGTATTGTCATGCAGACTTTGTTCCATTTATAGAGCACAGGCAGAGTGGATTTAGCATAATTACTTTTTTTTTTTTAAGTAAAACCTATGCCCAATGTGGAGCTAAAACTCATGAACCTGAGATCAAGAGTCACATGCTTTACCAAATGCACCAGCCAGGCACCTCATTAAGGGGCCTAGGATTTTAAGAATGGTAGATGAGCACTGGCTTCAGCTTAAAGTCACCAGCTGCATTTGCCCCTAGCAAGAGTCAGTTTGTCCTTTGAAGCTTTGAAGCCAGGTATTGATTTCTCCTCTCTAGCTATGAAAGTCCTAAAGGGCATCTTCTTCCACTGGAAGGCCATTTTGTCTACATTGTGAATCTGTTGTTTAGTGTAGCCTCCTTCATGAACTATCTTAGCTAGATCTTCTGGATAACTTGCTGCAGCTTCTACATCAGCACCTGCTGCTTCACCTTGCACTTTTATGTTATTGAGATGTCTTTCCTTAAACATCATGAACCAATATCTGCTAGCTTCCAACTTTTCTTCTGCAGCTTTCTCACCTTTCTTAGCCTTCACACAATTGAGGAGAGGTAAGGCCTTGCTCTGGATTAGGCTTTGGCTTAAGGGAACGTTGTAGCTGGTTTGATCTTCTATCCAGACCACTAAACTTCCTCCATATCAGCAATAAGGCTGTTTTTGCTTTCTTATCATCTGTGTGTCCACTGGAGTAGTGTTATGCCCAGAATTCGTGATCCCCAAAGACCACCAGGGAGCCGAGTCCGATGCAAAAGCAAAAGAGCCTTTATTCGAGCTAGCTCGAGCTCAATCCCCTACCTGCACCCACGCAGCGGTGAGATACGGGGGAGAGAGAGTGAGTTTCAAAAGCACAAAGGTTTTATTGGGGTCTAGGGGCAGCTGGTGAGGTAATCACTGTGGCCTCGGCCGATTGGCTGGGGAAGGGTCGGAGTCCTGTTACTCAGGTCGCCAGGCGTGTTTTGATCAGGAAGTTTGAATGGATGAGCGGGAGGTTACTCAAGGGGAGGAGGCATGGTCAAGGTGGAGGACACAGAACAAGATGGAGTCCGCTGGCGTAGGTCTGCCCTTTCAGTAGCACTTATAATTTACTTCAAAAACTTTTCCTTTGCATTTACAACTTGACTGTTTGGTGCTAGAGGCCTAGCATTTGGCCTCTCTCAGCTTTTAACCTGTCTTCCTCACTACACTGAATCATTTTTAGTCTTTGATTTGAAGTGAAAGACATGTAACTCTTCCTTTCACTTGAACACCTAGAGGACATTGTAGGTTATTAACTAACCTAATATCAATATTGTTGTGTCTCAGGGGATAGGAAGGTATGTGCAAGAGTGAGAGAGATGGGGAATGGCTAGAGGGTGGAGCAAATAGAGCACACAATATTTATCAATTAAATTTCCTGTCTTATATGGGCACAGTTCATGGTGCCCCAAAACACTAACAACAGTAACATCAAAGATCACTAATAAGAAATCACCATAACAAATATAATAATAATGAAATTTGAAGTATTGTAAAAATTACCAAAATATGACACAGAGACACAAAGTGAGTAAATGATGTTGGAAAAAGGTGCAAATAGATTTGTTTGATGCAGGGTTGCTACAAACTTTCAATTTGTGAAAAAAAAAAAAAAGGAAAAAACAAGCAAACAAAACAAAACCCTACTATCTGCAAAACACAATAAAAAGAAGTATGCTTGCACCGAGACTTTAAATCACTTGCTCGAGATCATATAGCTAGTATGTATCCAAGCTGGGGTTCCTGGTAATACAAGTCCAGAGCCTAGGTTCTTCACCACTCCATTATTCCACTAGTACAGATTTTTTTTTACATTTTATTTATTTTTTTGAGAGAGACAGAGCACAAGTGGGGGAGGGACAGAGAGTGAGAGAGACACAGAATCTGAAACAGGCTCTGAGCTGTCAGCACAGAGCCCGACACGGGGCTCAAACTCACAAACCGTGAGATCATGACCTGAACCGAGGTCAGACGCTCAACCCACTGAGCCAGTCAGGTGCCCCTCCACTAGTATAGATTTAACAGCAACTGGTGTTTCTAAATTAGAATCAATGTAAGGGGGGAAGGTAATCAACCATTCTTTGCATATTGAATCACAGAAGCAAAAATAGGGTTTACACTCACTTGGAATAAAAACTAGCATGATGGTCCCTCGGGTGCCAAACTGGGTAGCTAAGAACACCAAACCATTTCTCCAGGGCTTACTTTAAGAATGTGCCTATTAAAAAAAAAAAAAAAAAAAAGAAAGAAAAAAAAAAAGAATGTGCCACCTGTGGGGAACTCTGCTCCCAGAGAGGGCTTCAGGCTTGGTTTAATGTTCTACTGTTACCCTCTTGACATTCTTCACATAAGACAAAGGATAAGAACCATATGATATTTCAATAGATGCAAATAAAGCATTTGACAAAGTATAACATCCATTACCATTAAAAGCCCTCCTTGAAAACAGTATAGAGGACAGCAGAGAATCTCTTGCTACAGAGATCAAGGGACTAAGGAACAGTCACAAGGAGCTGAAAAACGCTTTAAACGAAATGCAAAACAAAATGGAAACGACGACGGCTCGGATTGAAGAGGCAGAGGAGAGAATAGGAGAACTAGAAGATAAAGTTATGGAAAAAGAAGAAGCTGAGAGAAAGAGAGATAAAAAAATCCAGGAGTATGAGGGGAAAATTAGAGAACTAAGTGATACACTAAAAAGAAATAATATACGCATAATTGGTATTCCAGAGGAGGAAGAGAGAGGGAAAGGTGCTGAAGGGGTACTTGAAGAAATAATAGCTGAGAACTTCCCTGACCTGGGGAAGGAAAAAGGCATTGAAATCCAAGAGGCACAGAGAACTCCCTTCAGACGTAACTTGAATCGATCTTCTGCATGACATATCATAGTCAAACTGGCAAAATACAAGGATAAAGAGAAAATTCTGAAAGCAGCAAGGGATAAACGTGCCCTCACATATAAAGGGAGACCTATAAGACTCATGACTGATCTCTCTTTTGAAACTTGGCAGGCCAGAGAGGATTGGCACGAGATCTTTAATGTGCTGAACAAAAAAATATGCAGCTGAGAATCCTTTATCCAGCAAGTCTGAAATTTAGAAGAGAAGGAGAGATAAAGGTCTTCCCAAACAAACAAAAACTGAAGGAATTTGTCACCACTAAACCAGCCCTACAAGAGATCCTAAGGGGGATCCTGTGAGACAAAGTACCAGAGACATCACTACAAGCATAAATCATACAGACATCACAATGACTCTAAACCCGTATCTTTCTATAATAACAATGAATGTAAATGGATTAAATGTGCCAACCAAAAGACATAGGGTATCAGAATGGATTAAAAAAAACAAGACCCATCTATTTGCTGTCTACAAGAGACTCATTTTAGATCTGAGGACACCTTTAGATTGAGAGTGAGGGGATGGAGAACTATTTATCATGCTCCTGGAAGCCAAAAGAAAGCTGGAGTAGCCATACTTATATCAGACAAACTAGACTTTAAATTAAAGGCTGTAACAAGAGATGAAGAAGGGCATTATATAATAATCACAGGGTCTATCCACCAGGAAGAGCTAACAATTATAAATGTCTATGCGCCGAATACTGGAGCCCCCAAATATATAAAACAATTACTCATAAACATAAGCAACCTTATTGATAAGAATGTGGTAATTGCAGGGGACTTTAACACCCCACTTACAGAAATGGATAGATCATCTAGACACACGGTCAATAAAGAAACAAGGGCCCTGAATGACACATTGGATCAGATGGACTTGACAGATATATTTAGAACTCTGCATCCCAAAGCAACAGAATATACTTTCTTCTCAAGTGCACATGGAACATTCTCCAAGATATATCATATACTGGGTCACAAAACAGCCCTTCATAAGTATACAAGAATTGAAATTATACCATGCATACTTTCAGACCACAATGCTATGAAGCTTGAAATCAACCACAAGAAACAGTCTGGAAAACCTCCAAAAGCATGGAGGTTAAAGAACATCCTACTAAAGAATGAGTGGGTCAACCAGGCAATTAGAGAAGAAATTAAAAAATATATGGAAACAAACGAAAATGAAAAGACAACAATCCAAACGCTTTGGGATGCTGCGAAGGCAGTCCTGAGAGGAAAATACATCACATTCCAGGCCTATCTCAAGAAACAAGAAAAATCCCAAATACAAAATCTAACAGCACACCTAAAGGAAATAGAAACAGAACAGCAAAGGCAGCCTAAACCCAGCGGAAGAGAAATAATAAAGATCAGAGCAGAAATAAACAATATAGAATCTACAAAAACTGTAGAGCAGATCAACGAAACCAAGAGTTGGTTTTTTGAAAAAATAAACAAAATTGACAAACCTCTAGCCAGGCTTCTCAAAAAGAAAAGGGAGATGACCCAAATAGATTAAATCATGAAAGAAAATGGAATTATTACAATCAATCGCTCAGAAATACAAGCAATTTTCAAGGAATACTATGAAAATTATATGCCAACAAATTGGACAACCTGGAAGAAATGGACAAATTCCTAAACACCCACACTCTTCCAAAACTCACTCAGGAGGAAATAGAAAGCTTGAACAGACCCATAACCAGCGAAGAAATTGAATCGGTTATCAAAAATCTCCCAACAAATAAGAGTCCAGGACCAGATGGCTTCCCAGGGGAGTTCTACCAGACGTTTAAAGCAGAGATAATACCTATCCTTCTCAAGCTATTCCAAGAAATAGCAAGGGAAGGAAAACTTCCAGACTCATTCTATGAAGCCAGTATTACTTTGATTCCTAAACCAGACAGAGACCCAGTAAAAAAAGAGAACTACAGGCCAATATCCCTGATGAATATGGATGCAAAAATTCTCAATAAGATACTAGCAAATCGAATTCAACAGCATATAAAAAGAATTATTCACCATGATCAAGTGGGATGCATTCCTGGGATGCAGGGCTGGTTCAACATTCGCAAATCAAA
This sequence comes from Panthera uncia, assembly GCF_023721935.1. Lineage (NCBI taxonomy): Eukaryota > Metazoa > Chordata > Mammalia > Carnivora > Felidae > Panthera > Panthera uncia. Next base: position 44,557,996 of record NC_064817.1, read on the forward strand.
GTGATACATCACATTAATAAAAGAAAAGATAAGAACCATATGATCCTGTCAATCGATGCAGAAAAGGCCTTTGACAAAATCCAGCACCCTTTCTTAATAAAAACCCTTGAGAAAGTCGGGATAGAAGGAACATACTTAAACATCATGAAAGCCATTTATGAAAAGCCCACAGCTAACATCATCCTCAATGGGGAAACACTGAGAGCTTTTTCCCTGAGATCAGGAACACGACAGGGATGCCCACTCTCACCGCTGTTGTTTAACATAGTGTTGGAATCCTAGCATCAGCAATCAGACAACAAAAGGAAATCAAAGGCATCAAAATTGGCAAAGATGAAGTCAAGCTTTTGCCTTTTGCAGATGACATGATATTATACATGGAAAATCCGATAGACTCCACCAAAAGTCTGCTAGAACTGATACATGAATTCAGCAAAGTTGCAGGATACAAAATCAATGTACAGAAATCAGTTGCATTCTTATACACTAACAATGAAGCAACAGAAAGACAAATAAAGAAACTGATCCCATTCACAATTGCACCAAGAAGCATAAAATACCTAGGAATAAATCTAACCAAAGATGTAAAAGATCTGTATGCTGAAAACTATAGAAAGCTTATGAAGGTAATTGAAGAAGATATAAAGAAATGGAAAGACATCCTCTGCTCATGGATTGGAAGAATAAATATTGTCAAAATGTCAATACTACCCAAAGCTATCTACACATTCAATGCAATCCCAATCAAAATTGCACCAGCATTCTTCTCGAAGCTAGAACAAGCCATCCTAAAATTCATATGGAACCACAAAAGGCCCCGAATAGCCAAAGTAATTTTGAAGAAGAAGACCAAAGCAGGAGGCATCACAATCCCAGACTTTAGCCTCTACTACAAAGCTGTCATCATCAAGACAGCATGGTATGGACACAAAAACAGACACATAGACCAATGGAATAGAATAGAAACCCCAGAACTAGACTCACAAACGTATGGCCAACTAATCTTTGACAAAGCAGGAAAGAACATCCAAAGGAAGAAAGACAGTCTCTTTAACAAATGGTGCTGGGAGAACTGGACAGCAACATGCAGAAGGTTGAAACTAGACCGCTTTCTGACACCATTCACAAAAATAAACTGAAAATGGATAAAGGACCTGAATGTGAGACAGGAAACCATCAAAACCTTAGAGGAGAAAGCAGGAAAAGACCTCTCTGACCTCAGCCGTAGCAATCTCTTACTCAACACATCCCCAAAGACAAGGGAATTAAAAGCAAAAATGAATTACTGGGACCTTATGAAGATAAAAAGCTTCTGCACAGCAAAGGAAACAACCAACAAAACTAAAAGGCAAGCAACGGAATGGGAAAAGATATTTGCAAATGACATATCAGACAAAGGGCTAGTATCCAAAATCTATAAAGAGCTCACCAAGCTCCACACCCGAAAAACAAATAACCCAGTGAAGAAATGGGCAGAAAACATGAATAGACACTTCTCTAAAGAAGACATCCGGATGGCCAACAGGCACATGAAAAGATGCTCAACGTCGCTCCTCATCAGGGAAATACAAATCAAAACCACACTCAGATATCACCTCACGCCAGTCAGAGTGGCCAAAATGAACCCATCAGGAGACTATAGATTCTGGTGAGGATGTGGAGAAACGGGAACCCTCTTGCACTGTTGGTGGGAATGCAAATTGGTGCAGCCGCTCTGGAAAGCAGTGTGGAGGTTCGTCAGAAAATTAAAAATAAACCTACCCTATGACCCAGCAATAGCACTGCTAGGAATTTACCCAAGGGATACAGGAGTACTGATGCATAGGGGCACTTGTACCCCAATGTTTATAGCAGCACTCTCAACAATAGCCAAATTATGGAAAGAGCCTAAATGTCCATCAACTGATGGATGGATAAAGAAATTGTGGTTTATATACACAATGGAGTACTACATGGCAATGAGAAAGAACGAAATATGACCCTTTGTAGCAACGTGGATGGAACTGGAGAGTGTGATGCTAAGTGAAATAAGCCATACAGAGAAAGACAGATACCATATGGTTTCACTCTTATGTGGATCCTGAGAAACATAACAGAAACCCATGGAGGAGGGGAAGGAAAAAAAAAAAGAGGTTAGAGTGGGAGAGAGCCAAAGCATAAGAGACTGTTAAAAACTGAGAACAAACTGAGGGTTGATGGGTGGTGGGAGGGAGGGCAGGGTGGGTGATGGGTATTGAGGAGGGCACCTTTTGGGACGAGCACTGGGTGTTGAATGGAAACCTATTTTACAATAAATTTCATATACTGAAAAAAAAAACATTAAAAGCCCTCAACAAAGCAGGTTTAGAGGGAACAAATTCAGTAAAATTGTAGGATACAAAATCAATGTACATAAACCTATTGGATTTCTACACACCAATAATGAAGAAGCAGAAAGAGAAATTAAGAAAACAATTCCATTTACAATTGCACCAATAATAATAATAATAATAATAACAATAATAACCAAAGACATGCAAGACCTGTATTCTGAAAACGATAGAACACTGATGAAAGAAATTGAAGATGACACAAATGGAAAGACATTCCATGATCATAGATTGGAAGAACAAATATTGTTAACATGTCTATACCAACCAAAGCAATCTACATATATAATGCAATCAAAATACCGATAGCCTTTTTCAGAGAACTAGAGCACACAATCCTAAAAATTTGCAGGGAACCACTCAATACCCTGAAAAGCCAAAGCAATCTTGAAAAAGAAAAGCAAAGCTGGAGGCATCGTATTTCTGGACTTCAAGTTATATTAAAAGCTATAGTAATCAAAACAGTATGGTACTGGCACAAAAATAACACATAGATCAGTGGAATAGACTAGAAAACTCAGCAATGAACCCACACCTATATGGTCAATTAATCTTCAACAAAGCAGGAAAGAATATCCAAAGGGGAAAAGAATGTCTCTTCAACAAAAGGTGTTGGGAAAACTGGACCACTTTCTTACACCATACACAAAAATAAATTCAAAATGGATTAAAGACCTGTTTGTGAGACCTGAAACCAGAAAAATCATAGAAGAGAACACAGGCAGTAACTTCTTTGATATCGGCCGTAGCAAATTCTTCCTAGATATGTCCCTCCAGGTAAGGGAAATAAAAGCAAAATAAACTATTGGGACTACCTCAAAACAAAAAACTTCTGCACAGTGAAGGAAACAATTATCAAAAGTAAAAAGCAACCTGCAGAATGGGAGAACATATTTGCCAATGACATATCTGATAAAGGGTTAGTATCCAAAATATATAAAGAATGTATAAAACTCAACACTCCAAAAATGAATAATTAAGAAATAGGCAAAAGACATGAATATCTATTTTTCCAAACAAGATATACAGATGGCCAACAGAGACATGAAAAGATGATCAACATCACTCACCATCAGGGAAATGCAAATGAAAACCAGAAGATAAAACTTCATACCTGTCAGAATAGCTGTCAGAATCAGCAACACAAGAAACAAGTGTTGGCCAAGATGTGGAGAAAGAGTAACTCTCTTGCACTGTTAGTGGGAATGCAAACTGGTGCAGCCACTCTGAAAAACAGTATGGAGGTTCCTCAAAATGTTAAAAATAGAACTACCCTACAATTCAGCAATTGCACTATTAGGTATTTACTCAAAGAATACAAAAATATGAATCTGAAGGGATAGATGAACCCTGATGTTTATAGCAGCATTCTCTACAGTACCCAAAGTATGGAAATAGCCAAAATGTCTATTGACTGAAAATTGGTATATATATATATATGTAAATGAGTATACACACACACAACACACACACACACACACACTAGATTATTACTCAGCCACAAAAATGAATGAAATCTTGCCTTTTGCAATGACATGGATGCAGCTGGAGAGTATTATACTAAGTGAAATAAGTGAGTTAGAAAAAGACAAATACCATATGATTTCACTCATATGTGAAATTTAAGAAACAAAACAAATGAGCAAAGAGTAAAAAAAGAGAGAGAGCAAACCAAGAAACAGACTCTTAACTATAGAAAATAAACTGATGGTTACCAGAAGGGAGGTGGGTAGAGGGATAGCTGAAGTAGGTGAATGGGGATTAAGGAGTGCACTTGCTGTGATGAGCACCAGTGATGCACGGAATTGTTGAACACCTGAAACTAATATTACACTGTATGTTAACTAACTGTAATTTAAATTAAAACTTTTAAAAAAGAATTTTTTTCTGGCTTGCTTTTCTGCAAATTCAATTATTTTTTTTAACTTTTTTATTATTTTTTAAATTTACATCCAAATTAGTTAGCATATAGTGCAACAATGATTTCAGGAGTAGATTCCTTAGTGCCCCTTACCCATTTAGCCCATGCCCCCTCCCACAACCCCTCCTGTAACCCTCAGTTTGTTCTCCATATTTATGAGTCTCTTCTGTTTTGTCCCCCTCCCTGTTTTTATATTATTTTTGTTTCCCTTCCCTTATGTTCATCTGTTTTGTCTCTTAAAGTCTTCATATGAGTGAAGTCATATGATTTTTGTCTTTCTCTGACTGACTGATTTCACTTAGCGTAATACCCCCCCAGTTCCATCCATGTAGTTGCAAATGGCAAGATTTCATTCTTTTTGATTGCCGAGTGATACTCCATTGTATAAATATACCACATCTTCTTTATCCATTCATCCATTGATGGACATTTGGGCCCTTTCCATACTTTGGCTATTATTGATAGTGCTGCTATAAGCATGGGGGTGCATGTGTCCCTTCGAAACAGCACACCTGTATCCTGTGGATAAATGCCTAGTAGTGCAATTGCTGGGTCGTAGGCTAGTTCTATTTTTAGTTTTTTGAGGAACCTCCATACTATTTTCCAGAGTGGCTGCACCAGTTTGCATTCCCACCAACAATGCGAAAGAGATCCTCTTTCTCTGCATCCTCACCAACATCTGTTGTTGCCTGAGTTGTTAATGTTAGCCATTCTGACACGTGTGAGGTGGTATCTCATTGTGGTTTTGATTTGTATTTCCCTGATGATGAGTGATGTTGAGCATTTTTTCATGTGTCAGTTGGACATCTAGATGTCTTCTTTGGAGAAGCCTTTTCTGTCTTTTGCCCATTTCTTCACTGGATTATTTGGTCATTCATGTCTTTTTCCCATTTCTTCACTGGATTATTTGGTTTTTTTGGGTGTTGAGTTTGATAAGTTCTTTATAGATTTTGGATACTAACCCTTTATCTGATATGTCGTTTGCAAATATCTTCTCCCATTCTGTTGGTTGCCTTTTAGTTTTGCTGATTGTTTCCTTTGCTGTGCAGGAGCTTTTTATTTTGATGAGGTCCCAGTAGTTCATTTTTGCTTTTGTTTCCATTGCCTCCGGAGACCTGTTGAGTAAGAAGTTGCTGCAGCCAAGATGAAAGAGGGTTTTGCCTGCTTTCTCCTCAAGGATTTTGATGGCTTCCTGTCTTACATTGAGGTCTTTCATCCATTTCGAGTTTATTTTTGTGTATGGTGTAAGAAAGTGGTCCAGGTTCATTTTTCTGCATGTCGCTGTCCACTTTTCCCGGCACCACCTGCTGAAGAGACTGTCTTTATTCCATTGGATGTCTTTCCTGCTTTGTCAAAGATTAGTTGGCCATATGTTTGTGGGTCTGTTTCTGGGTTCTCTATTCTCTATTCATTGATCTGAGTGTCTGTTCTTGTGCCAGTATCATACTGTCTTGGTGACTACAGTTTGTAATACAGCTTGAAGTCCGGGATTGTGATGCCTCTTGCTTTGGTTTTCTTTTTCAAGATTGCTTTGGCTATTCGGGGTCTTTTCTGGTTCCATACAAATTTTAGGATTATTTGTTCTAGCTCTGTGAAGGATGCAGGTGTTATTTTGATAGGGATTGCATTGAATATGTAGATTGCTTTGGGTAGTATCAACATTTTAACAATATTTGTTCTTCGTATCCAGGAGCATGGAATCTTTTTCCATTTTTTTGTGTCTTCTTTAATTTCTTTTGTAAGCTTTCTATAGTTTTCAGTGTATAGATTTTTCACCTCTTTGGTTAGATTTATTCCTAGGTATTTTATGGTTTTTGGTGCGACTGTAAATGGGATCAATTCCTTGATTTCTCTTTCTGTGGCTTCATTGTTGGTGTATATGAATGCAACTGATTTCTGTGCATTGATTTTATATCCTGCAACTTTGCTGAATTCATGAATCAATTCTAGCAGTTTTTTGTTGGAATCTTTTGGGTTTTCCGTATAGAGTATCGTGTCATCTGTGAAGAGTGAAAGTTTGACCTCCTGCTGGCTGATTTGGATGCCTTTTATTTCTTTGTGTTGTCTGATTGCAGAGGCTAAGACTTCCAATACTATGTTGATTAACAGTGGTAAGAGTGGACATCCCTGTCTCGTTCCTGACCTTAGGGGGAAAGCTGTTAGTTTTTCCCCATTGAGGATGATATTAGCGTTGTGTTGTTCATATATGGTTTTTATGATCTCGAGGTATGCTCCTTCTCTCCCTACTTTCTTGAGGGTTTTTATCAAGAAAGGATGCTGTATTTTGTCAAATGCTTTCTCTGCATCTCTTGAGAGGATCATATGGTTCTTGTCCTTTCTTTGATTGATGTGATGAATCACGTTAATTTTATTGCAGATATTGAACTGGCCCTGCATCCCAGGTATAAATCCCAGTTGGTCAGGGTGAATAATTTTTTTAATGTATTGTTGGATCCGGTTGGCTAATATCTTGTTATTTTTGCATCCATGTTCATCAGGGAAATTGGTCTATAGTTCTCCTTTTTAGTGGGGTCTATGTCTGGTTTTGGAATCAAGGTAATGCTGGCTTCATAGAGTTTGGAAGTTTTCCTTCCATTTCTATTTTTTTGGAACAGTTTCAAGAGAATAGGTGTTAACTCTTCTTTAAATGTTTGGTAGAATTCCCCTGGAAAGCCATCTGGCCCTGGACTCTTGTTTTTTGGGAGATTTTTCCTGGAAAGCCATTTGGCCCTGGACTTTTGTTTTTTGAGAGATTTTTTATTATTACTTTGATTTCCTTACTGGTTATGGGTGTGTTCAAATTTTCTATTTCTTCCTCTTTCAGTTTTGGTAGTGCATATGTTTCTAGGAATTTGTCCATTTCTTCCAGATTGCCCATTTTATTGGCATATAATTGCTCATAATATTCTCTTATTATTGTTTTTATTTCTGCTATGTTGGTTGTGATCTCTCCTCTTTTATTCCTGATTTTATTTATTTGGGTCCTTTCCTTTTTCTTTTTGATCAAACTGGCTAGTGGTTTATCAATTTTGTTAATTCTTTCAAAGAACCAGCTTCTGGTTTCATTCATCTGTTCTATTGTTTTTTTGGTTGCAATAGCATTAATTTCTGCTCTAATCTTATGAATTAATTTTTTTCTGCCTTGCTTTTCTGCAAATTCAATTATTTAGTCATCAAAATTTACATTTTTAGGAACTTCATTTTCTTTTAAAAAATTTTTTAATTTTAGGATAGTTTACACACAATGTTACATTAGTTTTAGGTGTACAACATAGTGATTCAGCTTCTCCACACAGTATGCTATGCTTACGACAAGTGGATCTACCATCTCTTGCCATACAACACTATTACAGAATCATTGGCTATATTCACTATGCTGTGCCTTTATTACCATGACTTGTTCATTCTATAACTGGAAGCCTGTACCTTCCATTCCTCTATACCCATTTTGCCTATCCCTTCATCTGCCTCCCCTCTGGAAACCATCAATTTGTTCCCTGTAGTTATATGTTTGATTATGTTTTTTTTTGTTGTTGTTTATTCATTCATTTTGTTTTTTAGAATTAGAAATTTTATTTTCAACCAATATGATGGAAAGCACCATCATTCACAATATTGCAAATAGTATTTGATAACTTTTCATTTTGAAAGGGGGCTTTGTGTTGGTGCAACTGATACTGGGACTTTTTTGTAGGCTGTGACAACATTGGGATGGATTTCTGATAAGTTATTTCAAAATACAAATGTTAATGCACCTAGAGCTGATGATTCTTGTGGAACAATTTTTCTAAAAAACGATCTCTTCATACAAAGCACTTTTGTGTTAGTCTGAATCTAATTTTAAATATAAATTTGTACAATGGCATTTGATGTTTCCTTTGACATTTCCTGTAACTTGTGGAGGTCTGCTATAGACTGAATGCTTACGTCAGAGTAATATGTTAAAATCCTAACCCCCAGTGTGATAGTATTAGGAGGTGGTGTCTTTAATAAGTGATTAGGTCTTGAGGGAAGACCCCTCATGAATAATATTAGTGTTCTTATAAAAGAGACCCCAAAGAGCTCCTTCACCCCTTCCACTACACAGCAATAAGATGGCCATCAAATGAACCAGAAAGTGGGCTCTCACCAGACACTGAATCTGCCAAACCCTTGATCTTGGAATTTCTAGCCTCCAGAAATAAAGTTTTGCTATAGCAGCCTAAACAGACTAAGACAGGGTCATACAAATGGAAAATGGTGTGACAATTTATTTATAATTCAAAATGCCTGTTTATGTATTCTACCACTGTATCTTCAATTACAACGAAAACACTTTAAAAGTGTTAATAATTGTCATTAATAATTGGCTCATCGGAAGCTTTCATCAAATGTGTCTAATGTGATGATCTTTAAATTTCCTTTCCATTTTTATGCCTGTGGTTATTTGCTTTGCAATGTTGCAGCAGTTTTCAAAAGCAGAGATTCTAAACTCTTCAAAGAATTCTAACACCCCCCCCATGTACTTTACTGCAATATGAATGGGTACACTTTTATTTTGTAATAATTTACTGAACAAGTTTACAGCCCAGGCACCAGCAGTTCCTGTCCCAGTGCTCAAACCAGAGTTAATATCTGTGCAGATGCTGCAGCGACAGGCTCTGCTGACAGAAGGGCAAGATTGCCTCCCACCATGGGTCCCATCACTGCCTCTATGCAGAAGCCATCCTCAGGCATATGGTCTCTCCACCACCACTGCTTCTACTACTGCTGCCACCATTGTCACTGGCCTAATGTCTTCCCTCTGGGCTGGTGCCCCAGACTGCCCTAGATGTGCTTGTGCATGGCAGACAGTGTGACCAACTGCTCAGCATGCACACAACCTACCAGGCCCACGTGCTATGCACATTGCCATCCACTGTATCTCTACTGCTCATGTGTACAGTCCATTGTCACATTGTACTACAATTACAAGACACTAGTTCAAAGATAAAATAATTAAGAATGTCAAGACAGGGGCATCTGGGTGACTCAGTCAGTTAAGCGTCCAACTCTTGATTTCAGCTCAGGTCATGATCTCATGGTTTGTGAATTTGAGCCCCATGTCAGGCTACATTCTGAGTGCAGAGCCTGCTTGGGATTTTCTCTCTCTCCCTCTCTCAGTCCCTCCCCCACTTGTGCTTGCTCTCTCTTTCTCAAAATAAATAAATAAACTTAAAAAATATGGAACCACCCTTGAAACCTAGGAATAAATCACAGGTGATTGTGGTAAATGATTTTTTACTGTATTGACGGATTTGGCTTGTTAGTTTTTTGTTGAGGATTTTTGCATCTATGTTCATCAGAAATACTGGCCTATAGTTCTCTTTTCTATTGGTGTCTTTATCTGGTTTTGGTATCAGGGTAATGCTGGCCTCAAAGAATGAATTTGGAAGTTTTCCTTCCTTTTCTATTTTTTGGGGGGGAAATAGTTTAAGAAGAATAGGTATTAACTCTTCTTTAAGTGGTTGGTAGAATTTGCCTGTGAAGGCATCTGGTCCTGGGATTTTATTTGTTTAGAGCATTTTAAAATTACTCATTCAATTTCTTTGCTGGTTATAGATCTGTTCAAGATTTCTATTCTTGTTCCAGTTTTGGTGATTTATATGTTTTTAGGAAGTTGTCCATTTCTTCTAGGTTGTCCAATATGTTGGCATATAGTTTTTCATAATATTCTCTTATAATTGTTTGTATATCTGTGTTGTTGGTTGTTATTTTTCCTCTCTCATTTGTGATTTTATTTGATTCCCTTCTTTTTTTTTCTTGATATCTCTGACTAGAGGTTTATTAATTTTATTGATATTTTCAAAGAACCAGCTCCTGGTTTCATTGATCAGTTCTATTGTTTTTTTACTTCTACATCATTTGTTTCTGATTTGATCTTTATTATTGCCTTACTTCTCCTGGTTTTAGGGTTTGTTTCTTGTACTATTTCTAGCTCATTTAGGTATAAGGTTAGGTTGTTTATTTGGGATTTTTTTTACTTCCTGAGGTAGGCCTATATTGCTCTAAACTTCTGTCTTAGAACCTCCTTCCTGGATTCCAAAGGTTTTAGACCGTTGTGTTTTCTTTTTCATTTGTTTCCATGTTTTAAAATTTCCTCTTTGACTTCCTAGTTGAGTGATTCATTGTGTAGTAGCAGGTTATTTAACCTCCATTATTTGTGGTCTTTCCAGATTTTTTTCTTGTGGTTGACTTCTAATTTCATAGCATTGTGGTCAAAAAAGATGCATGGTATGACTTTGATCTTATTGAATTTGTTAAGGCTTGTTTTGTGGGCTAATATGTAATCTATTCTGTTGAATGTTCCATGGGTACTAGAAAAGAATGTGTATTCTGCTGTTTTAGGATGGAATGTGCTGAATACATCTGTTAAATCCATCTGTTCCTGTGTATCATTCAAAGCCACTGTTTACTTGTTGACTTTCTGTTGAGATGATCTATCCATTGATGTAAGTGGGAATATTAAAGTCCCCTAGTATTATTGTATTGTTATTGATGAGTTCTTTTATGTTTGTTATTAGCTGCTTTATGTATTTGGGTGCTTCTATGTTGGTTGCATAAATATTTATAATTGTTATATCTTCTTGTTGGATTGTCCCCTTTATTTTTTTAAAATAATTTTTTAATGTTTAGTCATTTTTGAGGGGGGAGGGGCAGAGAGAGAGGGAGACAGAGAATCTGAAGCAGGCTCTGTGCTGTCAGCACAAAGCCTGACGTGGGGCTCGAACCTATGAACCATGAGATCATGACCTGAGCTGAAGTTGGACACTCAACAGACTGAGCCATCCATGTGCCCCTGACCCCTTTATCTTTATGTGTGTCCTTCTTTGTCTCTTGTTATAGTCTTTGGTTTAAAGTCTATTTTGTCCCATATAAATATTGCTACCCCAGCTTTCTTTTGATGTTTGTATGATAGATTTTTCTCCATCCCTTCTCTTTCAATCTGTAGGTGTCTTTAGGTCTAAAATAAATCTTTTGTAGGCACATATAGATGGGCCTTGTTTTTTAAATTATTTTATTTTATTTTTAAATGTTTATGTATTTTTAAAATCATTTTATGTGTTTCTATGTGTTTGTGTTTTTTAAATTATTTTATTTTATTTTTAAATGTTTGTGTATTTATTTTGAGAGAGAGTGAGAGAGAGTGTGCATGCTCACACAAGCAGGGGAGGGGCAGAGAGGAGAGAGAGAATCCCAAACAGGCTCCATACTGTCAGTGCAGAGCCTGATGTGGGGCTCAGTCTCATGACTGTGAGATCATGACCTGAGCTGAAATCAAGAGTTGGACACTTAACCTACTGAGCCACCAAGGTGCCCCTTTATTTTATTTTTTTAATGTTTATTTATTTGTTTTGAGAGAAAGAGAGAGTGTGCCAGTGAGGGAGGAGCAGAGAACAAGAGACAGAGAATCCAAGGCAGGCTCTGAACTGTCAATGCAAAGTCTAGTGCAGGGCTCGAATGCATGAACCATGAGATCATGACCTGAGCTGAAATCAAGAGTCAGATGCTTAACCAAGCCACCCAGATGCCCCAGGTCTTGTTTTTTAAAATCCATTCTGTCCCCTGTGTCTTTTGATTAGAATATTTAGCCCATTTACATTCAAAGTAATTATTGACAGATATGTATTTATTGTCATTTTATTATTTTTTTTGTGATTGTTTCTGAAGATTTTCTCTGATCCTTTCTTGTATTTCTCTCTTTCATGGTTTGCTGATTTTATTTATATATTTGGATTTATTCATCTTTATTCTTTGCATATTTATTAGTGGTTTTTGACATGTGGTTCCCATTAGGTTTGTATATAGCCTCTTCTGTGTATACCAGTCTGTATTAAGTTGATGATCATTTAGGTTTGAACCCATTGTTACTCTTCTCCTCTGCATGTTTTATATTTCACATCCTTTTATTTTGTGAATTTCTGGACTAATTTCTTATAGGATTATTAATTTTTACTGCTTTTGTTTCCTACCTTTGAAGTGTCACTTTTGGTATCTCTTTTCCGCTCAAAGAGCCCCCTTTATTATTTTTTGCAGGACTGGTTTTTTGGTCATGAACTCCTTTAGTTTTTATTTGTCTGGGAAACTCTTTATCTCTCCTTCTATTCTGAATAATAGCATTGCTGCATAGAGTATTCTTGGCTGCAGATTTTTCCCATTCAGCACCTTGTACCTATCATGCCACTCCCTTCTGACTTGCAAAATTTCTGCTGAAAAATCCCCTGCTAGCCTTATGGGATTTTCCTTATATGTAATGGTCTTCCTTTGTCTTGCTGCTTTTAATTTTTTTTCTTTATAACTATATTTTACAAATTTAATTACAATATGTCTTGGTATGGATCTGCTTTTGTTGACTTTGATGGGGGTTCTCTCTGTGCCTCCTGGATCTGGATGTATGTTTCCTTCCCCAGATTAGGGAAAGTTTCAGCTATTATTCCCTCAAATAAATTTTCTGCCCCCCTTTCTCTCTCTTCTCTGGGGATTCCTAGAATACAAATGTTATTACATTTGATAGAGTCACTGAGTTCCTTAAGTCTATTCTCATGCTGCACAATGCATTTTTCTCTTTTGTTCAACTTGGTTTCCATTATTCTGTCTTCAGCATCAGTAATTCGTTCCTCTGCTTCTTCCATCTTGCTGTTCGTTCCATCTAGCATGCTTCTCATTTGGTTTATTGAGCCCTCTATCACTGCTATTTTATTCCTTATCTCTGTGTTAAGGGTCTTACTGATGTCTTCTACTCTTTTCTCAAGTCCACTGAGTCCTCGTGACCATTACTTTAAATTCTCTATCAGGCATGTTACTTATACCTGTTTGACTTAGATCTCTGACCATGGCCTTGTCCTGTTCTTTCATTTGGGATAAATTTTTCTGTCTTTTCATTTTGTCTAAGTCTATGCGCCTGTTTCTGTGTGTTAGGAAAGTCATCTACATCTCTTGTTCTTCAGAGTAATGGCCTTATGAATAAGAGGCCCTGTAGTGCCCTGCCCTGTGGTGTACCCTGTTCCCCAGGACCTGGCACTTCCAGGAGCATCTCCAATCTATGCTGCATGTACTCTGCTGTTGTGTCCTAGTCGCTTTATCCTTCAGACAAGTCCTCTGCAGAAGTTCTGTTTGCCTGTTGTGGGCAGTGTTTGGTCCCTGGCCTGAATGTTGTGCCTTTTAACCAGGTGTACTTTGGTCTATTTGTGAAATGAGACTTGTTGCCACCACTGTAGGAACTGAGGCTCCAGTAGACTCCTATGTTAGAAGACATGGTGTGAGCAAGGGTTGGGCCTGTCTTCTCATGGAGGAGGCCCACCGTGCTGGGACTGAGGCAAGTATGCCTGAGAAGGGCAGTTCCACTGGAGTGTGGGGTGGTGGGGCTTAGTGTAAGTAAGTTAGGTAGTAAGTGTTGGCACTGCAATGGTTCCTGAAGCGGCTCTGTGCTTATACTGAGGGGTAAGGGAGGGGAATGGTGCTGGCCAGTTCCTTTGTTCCTGAAGGGATCTCTTCGTAAATGCTGTCTGTATGGGATGTGATCTGAGGTGAACAAATTAACCTCCCCACTATGTGCCCCAGGTGCTCTTCAGATCTCTTTCCATGCTGTATGTCTACAGATTGTTTGCCTGCCTTCTACCAACAAGCAGGGCAATGCCCTCCAGGCTGTATTCCAGACAAGACTGCTGACATTTAAAACTCCAGGCTTTAAGCCCCACTGGTTGCCAGAATTCATGAAATTAGGCCCCTCTTGCTTTCCAGGCCAATTGCTATGGGGGATCGTTTTCCCTGTGTGCTCCCACATGTCTCTCACCCTTCTCTGCAATGTATCTCGCACTTCTCCATGACCATGGCTCCCTCCCCAACCTGGTAGCCACAATCTGTTACTCTTCCAAACCAGATCTCCACATGTCCTACCTTCTTTGATATGACCTCTTCTCTCCCTTTAGTTGTGGAGTTTGTTTTGCCAGTCGTCAGGTTAATTTCTGGGGTACTTAGGATGATTTGATAGTTTTGTAGTTGTAAATGGGACAAGTAGAGCCTAGGGTCCTCCTACTCTGCTGCCATCTTCCAACTACATCCCTATTACGTTTTATAAGTAAAATATTTTTTAGTGTTTATTTATTTTTCAGATATATATAGAGAGAGACAGAGTATGAGCGGGGAAGGGGCAGAGAGAGAGGGAGACACAGAATCTGAAGCAGGCTCCAGGCTCTGAGGTCTCAGCACAGAGCCCGACATGGGGCTCGAACTCACAAACCATGAGTTCATGCCCTGAGCTGAAGTCAGCCACTTAACCAACTGAGTAAAATATTTTTTAATGTTTATTTATTTTTGAGAGAGAGAGAGAGAGAGACAGAGACAGAGTGTGAGATGGGGAGGGACATAGTGAGAGGAAGACACAGAATCTGAAGCAAGCTCCAGGCTCTGAGCTGTCAACACAGAACCCGATGCAGGGCTCAAACTCACAGACTGCATGATCTGAGCCGAAGTCAGATGCTCAACCAAGCTACCCAGGCTACCCACCACTGGGGGTTGTGGTGGCAGTGGGTAGAGACAGAATAACAATACAGATACATGGAGGTTAGTGTGGATATTTATCATTTTCACATGAATAGGATCATACTGTCCATATTATTTGGCCAGTTGCTTTCTTCACTTGGCGATATATCTTGGAGATCTTTCTACCAAAACCAAAATCAACCTTGTTTTCTTTCTGGAATTCCTACTCAGGGAATTCCATAACTCAGGTGGGTCTTGATTTATTTCTCTACTCCTCTGATGGATATTTTAAGTCGTTTCATTTTTCACTAATACAGAGCTGCAGCAAACATACCAGTAGGGGCCTCCTGTGCTCAGGCATGTTTCTCTAGGTGGCCACTCAAAAGTAGGTTGCTGGGACGTGGGGTATGGGTATTTTCAATTTTAATACATACTGTCATGTTGCATTATGCCAATTTTCATTCTCATCAGGAGTATATATTCATATTTCCTAAGACTCTGACCTTTAAATTGTTTACCAATCCGATGGATGAAAAAAATGGTAACTCATGTTTGTTTGTTTTAAATTCTTGTTATCTCATCACTAATGAAGTTGAACATCTTTTCATATGTTTATTGGCCCATCCTTTGTGAATTGTTTATAACCTTTGTCTAGTTTTTCTTACAGGGTTGTCCTTTTTCTATATATATTGAGTTGTAGGAGTCATTTCTAGTTCTGGATATTAACCCGTTGTCTATTATGCATGTTGCTGATATTCTCCCATAGTATGTAACATGTTTATGGTTTATGTTATCATACAGAAGTTTTAAGTGTTTGTATAGTGATTTGATATATTTATATCAACCTTTCTCTTCTATGGCTTTTCTGTTGTTAGAAGGCCTTTCTTATCCAAGGCAACAGCCATCTTCTCTTTTTCTCATTCTGTTATAGTGCTTTCCATTTAGGTCTTTAATCTACCTTAAACTCATTTCCTTCTCAAAACCTTTGCACTTTTGCTGTCTAGAACTCTCTTCCCCCAGATCTTCCTATGGCTGACAAATTCAGCACTTCATTCAAATATTGCTTCTTCCAAAAGGCCTTCCCTGACTACCTTAAATAAATTGACCACCCACTCTCCATTAAGGTGTTCTATAGTTCATTACCTTGATTTATTTTCTTTATAGGTCACCTCTCTCTGAAGTTATCTGATTTGTTTATTTGTTGTATCTTCTTAGATTGTAAACTTGATGAGAGTAGGGATTTTTGTCTTGTTCCCAGCTTCTAGAATACTTTTAGAGTTTATTGTAGTGAATTTGATATGCTATAGGGATAAATAAAATTTTTTCCCAAAAAGATAGCTGATTGTTTCAACACTAAAAGTCCCCTTTTAAAAGGGGTATTATTTCAGTCATCCTGTTTTTATACTCCTACTAAATACTGAGTGAGTCAAGAATAGTTATGATTATTAGTCCAGTGGTTCTCAACCCTGGTGGTATATTAGAATCACACTTAAATATTTTTTAAAATTTAGGTATAGAGTGTGTATTAGTTTTCTAGGGCTACCATAACAAAGTATCACAAACTGGGTATCTTAAAAAAACAGAAATTTATTGTGTCACAGTTCTAGAGGTGAGAAGTCCAGAATTAAGGTATTGGCAGGCCATGCTTTCTCTGAAAGCCCTAGCAGAGTATCCTTCCTGTCTTTCTAGCTTCTGGTGGTTGCAATCCTTGACATTCCTTGGCTTGTAGATGTATCACACTGCCTCCATCATCACATAG
Source organism: Panthera uncia (assembly GCF_023721935.1). Lineage (NCBI taxonomy): Eukaryota > Metazoa > Chordata > Mammalia > Carnivora > Felidae > Panthera > Panthera uncia. Next base: position 44,574,545 of record NC_064817.1, read on the forward strand.
TGTTCTTCCTGTGTGTCTGAATTTCCCTTCTTATACAGATACCAATCATTGGATTAAGATCCACCCTACTACAGTAGGACCTCATTTTAACATGATTACATCCACAAAGACTGTATTTCCAAATAAGGTTACAATCACAGGTTCTGGGTGGATGTGAATCTTGGGGGCATACTATTCAACCCATTACAGAGTGTCACATTTTAAAAATCTGCTTCATTAAGTCTAGAGTGGAGGTCCAATATCCTTAATTTTTAAAAGCTTCACAGACTTGACAAATGTCAGTGTTCACCTGGAAAGGCAAACATGAGAGATCAACTAGAACGTTTCTTAAAAAAATAAAAAAGGAAGTGATAGAAAACTAGTTCTGTAAGATACTAAAAATACTAAAAAATAAAATGATTAATACAGTTTAGCACAATAAATGAATTAGATCAATGGAACAAACAGATTCCATAAGTAGACCCAAATATCTAAAGGAATTTAGTTTATGATAAATGTGACAATTGAAGTCAGTGGGGAAAAAAAGGGCTTATTCCATAAATGGTGCTCAGATAACTGGCTATTTGGTGTTGGGGTGAGGGAGGGAGTATCCTTACTTATTCCTTGTACCAAAATATAATTTTAGATGGGTAAGAAGTGGAAAAGGAAAAAAAGTCAAAACATAATTCCAGAAGAAAAGATGAATGTACTTATATGTACTTAGGAATAGGGAATGCCCTTTCAAAGCAGAATCCCAAACGCAGGTGCTAATAAAGGAAAATACTGATGAATTTGTGTGCATAAAGGTTAAAAGCTTTGTGAGACAAAAAAAAAATACCATAAACAAATTCAAAAGATCAAAAAGGGAGAAGTTTGCAACACATATGACACAGGGCTAGTTTCTTTACAATGAATTCAGAAAAAAATATGAAAAAGGCAAAACCCAATAGTAAAATGAACTAATGAATAAGAAAATAATTTATAGAGAAAGACATACACATCAGTGAAGATTCTAAAAGATCTTCAGGGGTGCCTGGGTGGCTTAGTCAGTTAAGTGTCCGACTTCGGCTCAGGTCACGACCTCGCGGTTTGTGAGTTCAAGCCCCACATTGGGCTCTGTGCTGACAGCTCAGAGCCTGGAGCCTGCTTCATATCCTGCGTCTCCCCCTGTCTCTGCCCCTCCCATGCTCATGCTCTGTCTCTCTCTCTCAATAATAAAAAAATGTTAAAATTTTTTTTAAAAGATGTTCAATCTCATCCATCAGATATATAGGAAATATATTTATGTATTATATAAGATATGTAAATAAAACACAATAAAACTCCATCTTCACCTATCATATTGAAGTGTTTAAAGTTTGATTATATGCAGAGCAAGAGAAGATATGAGGAAATAGATATACACTGCTGGTGAGACCATAAATTGGTGCAACTTTTTGCAGGTACAATTTGGCAATATTTATCAAAATAGAATATGCACATATTCTTTGAATGTGGTGGACTTTGCTAGAGCATTCCCAGTAATCATTCCCCACTTTTTCCTTCTTACCAATCCATAGGTTTTTATTTGTGTATCTATTCTTCCCACTCATAGTCCATGTATTTTGGGGTAAACTGATTCTACTCCTAGTTATTCTGGCCATAAACATTATTAGTTCAGGGGAAGGTTTGTGACATAAGCAAGCCAAGTAGGGTGCATCTTGGGAGTCCTGTTCACTTGAAAGGTTGGATCAGAAGTTTTTGCCAAACTTAAAAGTTGAGACTCAGCCTCCATTGCCACTGACAGCCATCTCATGGTTGGCTTTGCCTACAGCAAAGGTTCTCAGCCTTTAGTGTGCATCAGAATCACCTAGTTTGTTACAACACAGATTGTTGATCTCTACCCCCAGAATTTCAAATTCTGTAGATCTGAGGTAGGGACCAAGAATTTCCTTTTGTAAGAAGTTTCTAGATGCTGCTGATGCTGCTGGTCCAGTGACTGCACTTAAAAATCCACTTGCATAAAGGAGAACTGCAGAACATAGAGACTGAAAGAAACTGGGTAGCTCTGTTTCACCCTACTGCTGAGTTGTGTTTTTTTTTTTTTTTTACTTGTAACCAAAAGCATCCTAATCAATATACCTAGTAATCTTGCCACTAAAAATTTACCCTATGGATATCCTTGCTGAAGTTCACCAAAATATATGTCCATAGATGATCATTGCAACATTGCTTATAATAGCTAACTGGAAGCAATCAAAGCATATATTAATAGGGAACTAATCTATCTGATAGAATCATCCATCTAATGGAATACTATGTGGTATTAAAAATTATGAAAATCTCTATATGCTCATAAAGAAATATCTCTAAGATTTATTAAATAAAAAATCATGATGACTAAGAGTAATTTATACTTTTTAAACAAAAGAATAAACATTTATTTGCAGGTATATGATTAATTACTTCCTGGAAAGTTAATTCTGATTAAGAATGGCTATATTTGAGGAGAAGGGTTGTGATTGAGGTGGTGCTAGAGGTTTTTCAGTCTTCACTTTGCACGTTTGTATTGTTTTAATTAACTTGAGGTAAATTTTCCTTTTTTGAAAAAGGAAATGCTATTTGGAGTTATCTGGACAGAGCACAGGTCAATTTTAGTTTCTGTGTAATTCTGTATTGAAAAAACAACTAAAAAATGTTATATTCTTCTTTAAAAGATTAAATCATGAAAAGATAAATGAAAATTGAAGACTTCTTAGGTATTCAGCCAGGCTTGAGTGCCACTAACATGATGCATAGGTTATAAACTGGGGAGGACCTATACCTATCCAGATTGAGACTCAACTAGAGAGTTGTTTATTGTACCCTAATATGCATATGAATCACCTAGGGATCTTGTTAAAATGCAGATTCTAATTTTTTTAACACATTTATTTTTGAGACAGAGAGAGAGCACGAGCCGGGGGGTGGGCAGAGAGAGTGGGAGACAGAGAATCTGAAGCAGGCTCCAGGCTCTGAGCTGTCAGCACAGAGCCTGACACAGGGCTCAAACTCACAAACTGTGAGATCATGACCTGAGCTGAAGTTGAATGTTCAACCGACTTAAGCCACCCAGGTGCCCCTAAAATGCAGATTCTAATTGAGTAGATCTAAGGTGGGGTCCAATATTCTGCAGTTTTTTTTTTTAATTTTTAAATGTTTATTTTTGAGAGAGAGAGAAAGAGTGTGAGCAAAGGAGGGGCAGAGAGACAGGGAGACATGGAATCTGAAGCAGGCTGCAGACCTGAGCTGTCAGTGCAGAGCTGGATGTGGGGCTTTAACTCACAAACTGTGAGATCATGACCTGAGCCGAAGTTGGATGCTTAACTGACTGAGCTGCCCAGGTGCCCTCCCCTTTTAAAAAAATGTTTGCTTATTTTTGAGTGAGAGAGAGAGAGAGTGACCGTGAGTGGGGGAGGGGCCGAGAGAGAGAGGGAGACACAGAATCCAAAACAGGCTCCAGGCTCTGAGCTATCAGCACAGAGCCCGATGCCCAACACAGGGCTTGAACTCATGAATGGCAAGATCGTGACTTGAGCTGAAGTTGGACACTTAACTGACTGAGCCACCGAGGTCCCCCTATTCTGCAGTTCTAGTAGGTCCCAAGTGGCGTTAATATTGCTGGACCACTGATCAAACTTTGATAGCAGGAAAAAAAGAAGTGAAGAGGAAGAAGAAATAGGAAGTGTGGGAGGGGCCGATTAAGATGGAGAGGAAGGGACAGATATAAGATACTGCAGTAGAATGGACATATTGGATGAGGAGAGTTTGGGATCATGTTTTTGGCCTGGATGATATTAACCAGAGATAGAGGAATCAAGCTGGAGATAGGAGGAGGTATAGGAAACAATGGAGGAGTGGTAGCAAGACTTCACATTTAAACATATTGAGTTATACTTTTTCTGGGAGAGTATTATATGGACTTGTCCATCAGACCATTTGAACTCTGCATCTCCTCAGCAGAGTTCAGTTACAGGTAGATTTGGAAGTCAGCTATTTAAAGGTAAGAGTTGAGGCCATGGGATGGGATAAATCTCACCAAGGAGAAAGAATAGTGAGAAGATGGCTGAGAACAGAAACTCTGAGAAATGCTGATCTTTTTAAAAAAAAAAAATCTTGGGGCGCCTGGGTGGCTCAGTCGGTTGAGTGTCCGACTTCGGCTCAGGTCATGATCACGCGGTCCGTGAGTTCGAGCCCCGCGTTGGGCTCTGTGCTGACAGCTCAGAGCCTGGAGCCTGTTTCAGATTCTGTGTCTCCCTCTCTCTGACCCTCCCCCATTCATGCTTTGTCTCTCTCTGTCTCAAAAATAAATAAACGTTAAAAAAAAATTAAAAAAAAATCTTTATGTTTATTTATTTTTGGAAGAGAGAGAGAGAATGAGTGCAAGTGGGATTAGGCAGAGAGAGACTGAAACACGGAATCCAAAGCAGGCTCCAGGCTCTGAGCTGTTAGCACAGAGCCCAGTGTGGGGATCAAACACACGAATTGTGAGATCATGATCTGAGCCAAAGTCAGCCACTTAACTGACTGAGCCACCCAGGCGCCTCTGAGAATTGCTGATCTTAAGACAGGCTAAGGAAGGAAATGAAGTAGAGAGGCAGTACAGCAGTACAGAAGACTAAATATTCTGAAGGGCCCTCCTACTACCAGAACAATTTGATCCTGCATAAAACATAATTTTTATTGTATTGCTGGATATGTGAGTTAGCAACTGCTGCATAATAAACCATCCCAAAACTAAGGGGCTTGAAACCAAACCATTTATGCATTGGCTATATAGCTCTGCTGTTTGGGACCAGGCTTGGCTGATATTGGCTGGGCTCATGTGCCTGTGGTCTTTTGGTGGGTTGGCTGGAGGTTGACAGGTCTAGGGTGGTCTTGTCTGGTATAGCTGGACAACTGGGTCTCACCCTCCAGAAGTCTAGCCCAGGCTTGTTCACATGGTAGTTCCAGGGGTTCAAAAGAGTGAGCAGAAGCATGCAAGCCTTCTTGAGGCCTAGGCTTGGAACTGGCACAATAATCACTTCTGCAACAGTCTATTGACCAAAACAAAACACTAATCCAGATTTGAAGGGTGGAGAAACAGATGCCATCTGTTAATGGGAGGAGCTGTAGAAGGTGTAGATACAAGAAGTTGTGAACAATTGTGGCTATTTTTGGAATTTATCATGCTGGACTTACTAGAAGTAAAAGGAGTCTTTAAAGAACAAGCAAACAAATCTATGACAACAAAGTTAACAAACCCCAGTAATCTGGCTGGGGAGAGCAGGGCACTTGAGGAAACTTCCAAAAATGGAACAGAGGTATATCCTTGGAAAACTGAGGTATTATTACTGGATTAAACAAGGAAAGGGTGCTAGGTATCCAAGAATCTAGACTTTTTTCTCAGAAAATTATAGAAATACTTTAAATTGACAATGAATAGTCTTGGTCTTTCTGGTCCTAGACTAGTATGCATATGTGTCAACTTTTAGGAGTTTGAGCTTGGACTCAAAACCAGTATGTCTTCTTAATGTACTGTTTTCACATCCACTGGCTTGTTTTATTCTCACAACTATCTGTAAGGGAGGCAAGGCAGGTATTATTCCCACTTAATACTACTTTTTAAAATAATTTTTTCCACAAAATATCTTTTTCATTATCTTATAAAGGTGAACATTTGTAAACCTTAGGTCCCAGCAGGAGCCGTGTGCAAAAGTATTCACAGCAACATTAATGGAAACCCATATTTCCACTGGACAGAGAATAATTAAATTGTGGTGTATCCGTAAAGTGGAATACTATATAGAAGTGAAAACAAATTCACTACAACTAATGCAACAACACATTTGAGTCAGAGAAATCAAGTTGAGTGAGCAAAGGAAGTTGTAGAAGACTACATAATAATTACATGTTTATTTTTTTAAGTTTATTTATTGTGAGACAGAGAAAGAATGCAAGTGGGGAAGTGGCAGGGAGAGAGAGAGAGAATCCCAAGCAGGCTCTGCACTGGCAGTGCAGAGCCTGGCGTGGGGCTCAAACTCACGGACCTCAAGATTATGACCTGAGCCGGAACCGAGAGTCAGACAACCGACTGAGCCACCCAGGCGCCCCTACATTTTTATAAAATTAAAAAGCAAGTAAAACCTAACAATATGTTGTTCAGAGATAATTACTTATGCAATAAACATATTTACAAAGAAAAAGGGAGCACCTGGGTGGCTCAGTCGGTGAAGCATATGACTTTTGGTTTTGGCTCAGCTCATGATCTTGAGGTTTCCTAAGTTCGAGCTCCATGTTGGGCTCTGCACTGGCAGTGCAGGGTCTGCTTGGGATTCTCTCTCTCTCTTCCTCTCTCCCTGCCCCTCTCCCACTCATGCTGTCTCTGTCTCTCTGGAAATAAATAAATAAACTTAAAAAAGAAAAAACAAGGGAATGAAAACAAAACTTGAGATACCGGTTACCTTTGGGGGAAGATAGGGAGATGGAATAGTCCTTAGGTTGGGCAGTGGGCTCATGAGTGTTCATTTTATTATCTAATCTCATAATGTATGTTACATATAGCCTTTTGTGTTTATCAAATATTACATGATTTTTTTTCAAAGTAGTCACAAAAGAAAGAGATGTTAAGGGAAGCCAGAGAGTTTTAGAAAATAGGTTCGGTTCCAGTGTCAATTACTATGGAAGTTCTCCATGAGATGAGGCCTGTATGAACACCCTGGGCTTGGTGACTGGGAGCACAGTGGTCACCTTTGGAAGCAGCCACATTCAAATGGGAAGGACTAGCACCCAATTACAGGCTAGGAAGGAATGTGTTATGAGGAAGTCAGGAATTGGAAGCATAAAGTCTTCATCTATTACCATCTCCCAGCAAACCCACAATGATAGCTAACATTTATCAAGGCTATATTATATGCCAGGCACTTTACATACGCTATGTCACTTAATCCTCACAACCACTCCCACAAGGTGGGCTAGGGGAGCAAAGCTTAAATGCTTGTGTTACCATCAGATTATATTCACTACAGCCGCATGCAGAGAATCCCTAGGACACGAATGGGAACGAATGCTTCACTAGTTCATTCCAAATTTTAGGTATAATGACTCAAGTAGTTAGATAATGGCAACCAGCCAAAATGTGATGAATCAGTTCTGCCCAGAAATGGGTCATTTGTCTCTGTGGTGCTTTTATTGCAACTCACCAAACTTAGCTCTCCCTTGTTCCAAGCACATAGTAGAATTGTACTTTTCCACTTCTATGAAAGTAGGTGAAAACATGTGACTTGCTTTGGGCATTGAAAAGAGAGAAGAGATGTGTGCCACCTTAAGCTCTAAGAGTCAGTATGCATTTTGGTCACATGGTCACAGGGGAAGCCCTGACCCAGTAATGGGACTTGTGAGTCTGAGTTTCCAAGTGGCTATAGATGAAGAGTTCCCCTGCCAATACATGCTGGAAATATATGAGCAAGAAGTATACCTCTGTTATGTTATTGAGATTTTGGGGTTATTGCAGAAAAACCTAGCTTATCCTGACTGATACACTCCCCTTTTCTAGAGTTAGAGATTATTAATGTAGAAGGACCGAATAATGAAATGAGAATGTATACATATGTGTAAAACAAACTGCCCAGACCTCTCTCAGGCATAGGTCACTTTCTGTAATCTGTTCCTAATAAATGACCACAGAATTCTCATATTTCTCACACACAAAAGACTAGTTGTAGAAGATGTAAATAGAGGGCAACATTCTAGGCTCACATTATTCCTAATACTTGTGATTTTAGAAGATACATTTTGTCACTTCTCCCTCCAATCCATGAAAAAGCACAACTCGCCCTGCTCAGATCATATACCCTCCCAGTGGGTAAGGGGAAGCCACGTGACCATCAACCCACCTCTACCCCAAGACAGGGAGGAGCACTACCCCAAAGGGAAGACCTGGGTTTAACTGCCAGAAAGAAGGAATGCTGGGCAGGCTGAAACAAAGTTATCTACTTAGTCAAAACAAACTTAGATTTAGAACCCTGGTTTTATTGCTCATTAGCTGTGTATGAACAAACCTGGACACCATTGAATCTGCCCACATATAAAGTGGGGATAGTACTTTGCAGACTGGCTTGAGGACTATAAATAATGTACAAGAGCCTAGTAGTACACCTGGTACCCAATAGGTCCTCAATAAATGGTAACTTAAAATTTTTTTTTTTATTATTTTGAGAGAGAGAGAGAGAGACAGAATGCGAGTGGGGGAGGGGCAGAGAGAGAGGGAGGCACAGAATCTGAAGCAGGCTCCAGGCTCTGAGCTGTCAGCACAGAGACTGATGCGGGGCTCTAACCCACAAATTGCGAGATCATGACCTGAGCTGAAGTCAGACGCTCAACTGACTGAGCCACCCAGGCGCCCCAAATGGTAACTTTTATTTATTTATTTATTTAATTTATTTTTTTTCCAAATGGTAACTTTTAAAAGCCAAATGGGGGGCGCCTGGGTGGCTCAGTCGGTTGAGCGTCCGACTTCGGCTCAGGTCATGATCTCACGGTCTGTGAGTTTGAGCCCCGCGTCGGGCTCTGTGCTGACGGCTCAGAGCCTGGAGCCTGTTTCGGATTCTGTGTCTCCCTCTCTCTGACCCTCCCTCGTTCATGCTCTGTCTCTCTCTGTCTCAAAAATAAACATTAAAAAAAATTTTAAAAGCCAAATGGTAAAGATTTCTTACTATTAGTTTTTGAGTCCCAACACCCAAAGATCAAAGGAATCTGTAGCCATAATGAATCCAATATGAAACAAAGTATGTTACAAATAATAGAGTTTTCATTTAAGGGTAAGGTGTTTACAAGTTTCAGTAAGCCTTTAATGCTCACCTTTAGACTCAGCTATTTCCTTTTGTAATCTGTACACACAAGGCACAGAGCAGTGAGGGAGGCCAAGCCCAGCTAGTGTCACTCTGTGGAAGCAGTAAGGTAACAAGAATGCCCTCGAGTCCTGGCTTCAGACTCTGCTCCAAGCATCCCTCTATTGCTCAAAGGTGACTCAGAGCTCAGGGTTTGTTTTTTTTTTCATAGCCCCACAACACATTTAAATGAATACCATTCAGTGCTGAACCTTCATACTCAAACTTTCTTGTGTGTTTTTGCCATCAACATATCCTGCCTTGGAAGTCTACAATCTGCTTTATACCAGGGAATATTTTCAAAGGTGTTTTAGCTGTCCTTGGTTTAGTCATCAAACATTTACTAAGTGCATGCTGGGTGGTTGGTGCCAAGAAGACAGAGATGGTCAAGTTTAATCAAGGGGCAGAGATGTGCCCCTTGGTCTGTCTTCAGGTGAGACAGATATAGGGACTGGGTGTGATGAATCTGTACAGGGATCCCTAGTCAGGGATCAGGAAAAGAATCACAAGGATATGAGCTGAATCTTGTGGGGGTAAAGTTGAGAATGCACCAGAGACGAGGGGAGAGAGGCATTCTAGGCAATGGTACAAGCAAATGAGAAGAAATGGATATTAATAGCTGCACAGGATGCACTTTAATGTTGCTGAAGGGGGTTGGGGGTGGTAGGAAATGAGGCTAGAGAAGTGGTCAGGGGCAAGATCATGAAGGGACCATGGAGGTGGGGGTACAGCATGTTAGGACAGATTACTCTGGAAGCTGTACACATGGTGGATCAAATCGGTGGTTCTTCGTCTCTTGAGTCATAGCCTTCTTTAAGAACCCGAAAAAAAAGTATAGGCCCTCTCACCGGGGAAAGGCACATACACTTAAGCACAAAATGTTGCTTAAAAATTGCCTGGTTAGGAGTAAGGCCAGGGAGCAGCTATAACAATTCAGGTGAGACATGAAGAGGCCTGAACTGAATCACAGCAACTGGGACAAAAGAGAGACAGATAGATGTGAGAAACAAAACAATGGTTGAGTGTTACCAACAGATCTTGTCATGAGTTGGCTTTTAGAAATGAGGCTAGGATAACTCCCAGGTTGGTTTGTGATTTAGACAATTGAGTAGAAGGTAGCATCACTCATGGAGAGGAGCAGGCTTCAGAAGAGAGGATGTGTTCAGTTTGGGAAATGTCAAAAGTGCCTTTAGAACATCCAAATAAAGAAGTTCAGCTGGAAGCTATATATGCCCTTCCTTTTGTGATTCTTATACTGGCTCCATTGCCTGCTCTCTTTAATTACATGTAGGCTCCTAACTCTCCGTGTAACACTTCTGAATTGAGACAAGCATATTCCCCACTTGCAGAAAGGGATCCAGATGGGGGAAGAAAGTAAACTGCACACACCCAAAATTATTTCACAGTTTTTTTACTAAAAGAATAGACTTTTATTAAGCACTGTAAGTTTCTTTCCATCAGCATTAACAGAACAACAGACCAATTTCCATCACAGAAGAACTCCTGAGACATTTTCATTCCTTTCTGAAACACTTCCAGAAACTCCTGCAGGTTCCCCTAAGAAGCATCCATTCAAACTTACATTAATAAACTATGGAGCTTTTGTGGTGAGGTGGGCCAAAATGGCAGGGAATTTGGAATCTGGGAATGGGAAAGAGAAATACATATTATCCATCCACTAAATACACTGTCAAGAGCACAGGAGAAGAGATATTAACACAGGAAAAAACAATGGAAGAATTTACTTTTGTCAATAACATCATTTATCAGGGAGCACTAAAAATCATTGACTCCTTGCAGTTAAAGTTTCTTTAACCTAGTATGTTATTCTAAAAATAGAAGAGAATAGAATAAAATAAAAGGAGGGGAGGTGTCTTCTGGGAAGTAACTAAAATGAAGTCATCAGATTTGGCAGGGTTATGAAAGATTAATAAAATCTGAAATATTTAATTTGCTTCATTTACATGAAAATTCACTAGTCATTAGTTACTACCAACACGGACAAAAGAGCATCTAAAAAGTACAAGGGCAATGTCAAAAGCTGAAATGGGCACCCTAGCACAGGGGGTATTTTACTTTGCTTTTAACTTGGAAAAGATGATTTTGTAAAAAAAAAAAAAATGAAGTTATCTTCTTAGAACATCAAAATGACTTCTGACAATATTGAGGGTAATTAGCAGTAATAAGGGAATAAGTGCACTGAGCTCTACCTGCCCCAGCAAACTACTGCAGTAAGCCAAGGGAAAGAAAGTAGAAAGTCAAATTAAAGATGCCAAAGTCACAAGAGGGAGAATAATAGAGAGTGACATACAATGGAACAGTGAAAACTTACCCCCTGCCCCCAAACCCCAAGCATATTTAGGAAATATGCATCAGGAAGTGAACAAGTACAATGATTAAACCTTAGTAGAATTATACTAGCTACTTTAAACTGTGGTCTACTTGTATGGTCATTTCAAAGGAAGTGGGGGTCTTAGAGACTGAAAGGGTAGCACTGACATGCCCACACAAGCCTTCTAAGGTTCCAATGGACTGGATCACTATAACCAAACAGTTACTTCCACATTCTTCCTACCCTACGTAAGCATTCCTCCCCCCACCCCCCACCCCCACCTTAACCACCCTCCCTAATGCCTTGTCTGGCTGTTTTTCTCAGTGATCAAAAAAAGTTCATGTGACTTGGCCAATGATGCCAGAAAATCAAGATGGAGACAAAAATCAAATGTCACTGGCCAAACCAAGTGCCATTTTTGGGCTTTAAAGTCTACCTGAAGTCCTCCTGGCTCAGAATGAAAATGATGCAAGTGAGCAAAAGTTTGTCAGGCCTGGTTCAGGCCAGACTGGCCACTGAATAAGGGTGGGAGTTTTAGGCTGACCCCAAGACAGGCCAGCAGAAATCAAGATGCCAAGTCCTTGGGAGTCAGTGGCTATATACAACCAGGGTTGCTTTTGCTTGTGGCCCTACAAGGTCAAGGGGTTGTTTCTGGGGGTTCCTATATGACTTTGTTCAAGAGAGGCACATACATCATAGTCAGAAATGGAGCCTCAAGTAAAGGATGACAGTCTCTTCAAATGGTACTAGCAGCAAAGATCAGACCCACCTTCCCCAATTTGTCCTCAGGTAAGAAAAAGTTCATCTTCCAGTAATGAACCTTAGTCTTTCTGGCTTCAAAACTGTAGATTTTGGTAGATAAATTAAAATACAGGAATATGGCCCTTTATGGTTCTTTATTATGACCTTCCAAACCCAAAATGCTGAATCCAAATAAAAATCAAGGTTGGAAGTGAGCCACTTATTTCACCCTTGGCCAGGTTAGGAGAAAGCAGAGGGGTGTGAAAGGGAGAAAAGCAAGCCTTTTGGCAAACTGGAATCACCCCTGTCAAAGCAGCAATTTTACTTCTCACAGTGAATGCCTACAAAATAAATTTTCTTAAGGCTGTGAGAGTTAACAATATTGTCACTTGATTGTGTCGAATAGATTCAAGATGCATAGAAATGGCAACTGAAGAAAATACCTTTCCATATAACTCCAAGTACTTCCTATTAGAAAATGGTGTCTATATATTTAATTTAACTCAGCTCAGCAATTCTGGTTATTTTTAGAGCTTCAAAGGATCCCTCCCTCTGTGGCTCCGGAAAGAAATTTCCAAGCTGTCTAAGTTCAGTACCGAATCCCTCTCTTGCTGGACATAGAAATCCTAACCTTCAAGATTTTTGTGAAAGTCTGAGCAGGCCCAAGAGAAGAGGGGGGGACCAAATTAAAGGAGCAAATTCCAAAGAGGAGGCTTTTGTACACTTTGTTTCTGGTTATATCTTGCTAGGTGTTCACTTTTGTCATCTTGCTTTGGTTTATGTAAGAAGTGTCTGGGCAGAGGGAGAGACATTCTAAGGGCTCTCTCCCCCTACAAGTTGTGGGTTCTCTTAAACTGGACTAGACTAGGATTAAACAGTCTGAGACTGTTTTCAATCTCTCATGATGCGCTCATTGTAAGTGGGCAGTAAGCAAACAGACTTTTGGTTGTCTGGAAAATAATCACCAAGGACTTACTGTGGGTTAAGGTGCATGGGGTTTTTCAAAAAGAGAGAGAAATCCTGCTAGAAGTCTAGTCAGTTGAATTCCTGTAGACATGGTACTTCTTGGGCAAGAGTATCACAAAGCCCAAAAGGAGATGTGTGAGGCTGAAAGCCTCAATTCCTGAATGAAGACACAATGCTAATCTGTTGTAAGCCATGCTCCCATCCCTCATACTTAAGCTGCTGAGGAGGGAAACTGGAAATGCAAGGTTGTCTCAAGAGTATCTCTGGCAGGGAAGAACAGCTTTTTTTGTCCTGGGCAGATTCTGGCCTCATCAGGGGCTGGGAAACTTTACAGAGTACCCCCAAAGGCCTGGGCCAGAGTCATCTGAAGTCTTCTTTGCAAAGCAAATGAAAAGATCCAGTAGTCAAAATGTCAATGAACAAATAAAACAATCTAGGCATATAAAACCAAATTGTCGATTTCCTTACATTTCCCTACCCCATCTTTCCAATGCTAGTTCTCTCTCCTTCAGGGATTCATGGCAATCAATTCTAGCCTGAGGTCGGTTTGACCCAGAAGCTCCAGATGAGATTTCCTCCAAATTAACTGCAAGCCCTGGTAATCACCTCCCATCCCCCTTCCCTCTCTGAACTAGGCTGCACTAGCAGAAGGAAATGCCCAAATATTCCCCACCCCATTCCAACCTTCTTGTTCACTATATGGGATGTGAGGACTCCATTCAAGATTAAACTTGTGACAACCCAACTGTTTGTTGTTCTGAACAGGCAATCTCTGGAAAGTACTTTTTTGTCTGCTTTAGAGAAGCCCATCTTCTCATAACCGATGGGCTGTGACTCAGTAAGGATTTTAAAGTGTGGTCTTTTGAAACCCACCACTCCATAGCAGTGGAAGCATTTCTGGGAAATTCAGCAAATCCTCTGGGACATCACCATGTATGTAGGTACGTGTGCACGCACACACATACACACACACACATATATTTATATATATAAAATATGTATAGATAAATAGATCTGTCTCTTTATATAAAGGGTATGTGTATGCATATAGATACACACATTCATATATACATACACCCACACGCCCATACCCAAACACACACACACACACACACACACGCACACACCATCTTTTGAGTTCCTTTTCGTACTCAGTTTCATTGCATTGATTCCCACCCTTTCAGGGTGTGGGCAGCAGGGAGTGGGTGAACTGCACCACATCTTCTATTTTACAAACAATGCATTAGTTCAGAGGCAGGAAAAATCTGCCCGTACTTTTCTGACTCACTTGAATCCCCCAGTACAAAGGCCATTGGTAGTTTTTGTTTGTTTTTTTTAAAGTGTATAAAATAAAAAATAAAATAAAATAAAATAAAATAACCAATACTATTTCACTTCCCTGAAAACATTTACCTATCTGATTGCCAGGCCAGAGTTAGAGGCGGTTGTATAAAATCCTGGGTTAGGTGAATGGGGGGAAAGAACGAGAGGAAGGCAGATACTGATTATATACCAAGGTCTCACGAATTCATAGAGAAAAAAGCAAGGTAGGAAGCCACAGACAGCAGTCCCTGCCATCCCACAAGTTTTGTAAAGAGTAACATGATGAAGACACAGAAAACCAAAGCTGGAGCTTTTCTATAGGGCCTTACATGATGACACCAGATTTCTGACAGACGCTGCCTTACTACACTCCCAGGGGAGGCAAAGAGAATACTGGCATTACATATTCTACTTGAGAATAGGACCTAGTCCTGTTGCCAGTCATCTTTTACCAGAGCTTCCCCAGAAGCAGACCACGAAGTCTGGAGGTCAGAAAAAGACAGGGAAAGGGAAAAGATGAATACAATAGGATGTCCCAACAAAATCTTGGATAAACCTAGGGTAAGCATTTATGTCTTCCTCTAACTTGGGCCTACAATCAGAAAGGTAAAGGTTTTCCTCTCTTCCTGACCTGCTGAAGTCATCTTCTGCTCATTATTCCTCCTTCTGTTGTGCCACAGTTCCTAGCTTTTGCTCTCCTAAGCGGCTCTTCTCCCCATTCTTCACGGGGAAGTAGCGGTTACCATTAGTACACACGTTGCTGTCTCTGGATAAGGCACACTGTGATGGAGCTGGAAGATGATGATCACTCTTCTCTTCCTTGATCAATGTGCCATTGTTTCCATTTACCTGTGAGTGGGACCGACCCTGATGAGGCTCTAGGGATTTAGAAACTCCATCTGAAGTGCTCTGTCAAACACAGATATATTCAGTTGAAATGGTAATCCCAGACTGACAGTTCCCAAGCATGTTCATAAGCTAGCTTGCAGAAGCTGCTTCAGTTCTTCAAAAACATCAGAAAGCCCAAAGCCTGTAAACACCTAGTAAAGTGTGCTCTGATAACTGTCCTGAGAACTTAGGGTGACCACAGATGGATTTGACTGAAACTCAATGGCTGAGATGACAACATAATGACATAGGTATCATTTATAAAGCTTTACAATGTATTTTTCTAATACTGGTCAGAACCCTAAATGGTAGATATTATGCATCATTTACAGATGAGGGAGCTGAGGTTCAGAAAGATTAAAGTACATTGCTCAAGGACACTCAGATAGAATGTAGTAGGGGGCACCTGGGTGGCTCAGTCGGTTAAGTGTCCAACCCTTGATTTGGACTCAGGTCATAATCTCACGGTTCGTGAGATGGACAGCACCACTGTCCAGGGATGATGCTTTAGCTAAAAACAAAGTCAACATGAGAACTTCCTTGGACAGGCTACCTCTGGAGTAGATAACAGTATCCCCAGTAATCTTAGCAATAAGAAACTTATGATCATCCACAATCCCTTCTTTTCCTTTAGTTTCTTCATGTGTAAAAAAAATAATAACAGTACCTATTTTTTACATTCCTATAAGGATTCAATGAGACACTCCATGTAAAGCACTTAGAATGTGATGTGCCTGGCACACTGTAAGAACTCAATAAATGCTAGCTAATATTATTGTTTTGATTCCATGTCCCCAAGCAAACTTCTGATATCATGGCTTCCCTTACAGCTTACACTTACATGAAGAAAGCTCTGGTAGAAACGGTTAAGAGCATATGCATTAGAGTCAGCCAGATCTAAGTCTGAATCTTGTCTCTAACAATTAGAGTTGTTATACTGTAGTAGAATCAGGACAATCAGGACAGGGCAGGATTTTGGAATCGTCAGCTCAGGCTGGAATGGCAACTTGGATGTTGACTTGATGGATAATTTTGGGCAAGATGTTTCATCCCTCTGAGCCTCAGTTTCCTCTGTTTAAAATGGAGAATCCTGTGGTGCCTGGGTTGCTCAGGTGGTTAACTGTCCAACTCTTGATATGGGCTCAGGTCATGATATTTGGGGAGAGGGGTATGTCTAATGAACATCAGTGGAAACTGTTATAATTCAAGGTGTACATTAGAGGAAAGTTTAAGACCATTTTGAGCCATCAGGAATAAGCAAAATGGCAACAACTCCTTCCTTCTCATATTTAGCAAAGGCCAAAGTCCAATTTTCTAAGCATCTCTGGTAGAAAGCCCTCAGAAAACCCTGAGAAGCTGGCAATTCCACTGTTAACTTCACTTTGGCCCCTTTTCTGGCTGCATGTAGCACATACTATGCTAGGTACAGGTGTTCAGGCACAGTACCTGGTTTCTATCCTGTGGCTTCACTCAGGGAGAAAGATAACACTCTGCAGCACTGTGGGAACAGTGTGGGCAGTTAACACTCACTAACTCACAGCTAGAGAGCGAGGGAATGAAATCAAATGCTGGGAGTAGCTAGGAAAGCTCACAGTTTTCTGGCCTGATCTGATCATTTGCAAGTTAGCTGAAAAGACAAGATGTATCAAACAGAAGGTAGATAATCTCAAGACGGTGCTTACTTGTTTATTTCCTTTTTTGTGTCCTTTGGATCCTCTACCAGTCTGTTCTTTTCCATGCCTGTAGAAAGTGAGGGGAAAAGTGATCCTGAGGAATATATAAAGCCCACATTTTCACTTAATTAATCACCTCCTCTAGGAAGTTTGACCCTCTTATGGAAAGTTAGTCAATGCCTCTTACCTTAATGGGCTTATTCAATAGGTGGGTATTTTCCCAATAGCACCTTGAATAACACTAGCTCATACCAACCTATTGGAATACATACCCTTTTCCTGGCCCACCAACCGAGACCACTTGCATGCCAAAAGAGCCTCGGCCCCTGGAGGACCTGCTGCCAGCCCACTGGCCCACAACCATCCCAGCAATCTCCAGTTTTCCTCCTTGGGAAGGGATTGGATGGAGACCTGGAGAGATAGGAAGAAGGAAGTAATGAATGCTAAACGCAAGGTAGGATAAGAAGTGGAAACAAAGATCCTACAGCCCACCTACTCTGCTTATTTCCATTTCTCTATGATAAACACTCTGTCATAACAACAAAGGTTCATGGTGGAAACAAATTTAGGGACAGGGGTTGAAGATCTGTACACATCCACTTTATTTTTTTAAATGTTTGTTTGTTTATAGAGCAAGTATGTGCACAAATGGGGAAGGGGCAGAGAGAGAGGGAGAGACAGAATCCCAAGCAGGTTCTGCACTCTCAGCGCAGAGTCCAATGCAGGGCTTGAACTCATGAACTGTGAGATCATGGCCTGAGCCGAAATCAAGAGTAGGATGCTTAACAGGTTGAGCCACCCAGGTGCCCTGTGTACACATAGCAAGTGGGGTATGGACAATTCATTTTTTTGCTACAGGGCCTGGCACATAGTAGCTATTCAATAGTTGCTGAAAGAATGAATGTCCTAAAATCTAGTTATTAGAAAATTATAAGCCAAATGCCACTTCTATTTTCCTTTCTTTTTTCTTTGCATTAAAGTTTAGTTGACACATGTTACATTAGTTTCAGGTGTACCACCTAGTGCTTCGACAACTCTGTAGTTATGCTGTGCTCACCACAGTACAGCTACCATCTGTCACCATTCAATGCTATTACAATACCATTGACCTTATTCCCTATGCCGTGCCTTTCATTCCTGTGACTTACTCATTCCATAACTCATTCCACTCTCCTTCACCCATTTTGCCCATCCCCTCAACGTTCCTCCCCTAAGGCAACCATAAGTTCCTTCTCTGTTTATGGGTCTGGATTCTGCTTTTTGTTTATTCATTTGGACCAAAACCACTTTTTTCTTTTTAAGCTTTTATTCAAATTTCAGTTAGTTAATATTAAAGTGGGCCTAAACCATTTTTGATTCAAATATGTATCACTACACAATGGAGGATCAGCCAAACCAGCAAACTGAACTGAAAATAATGAAACTAAACTGGAAGTAATCTATAATTAATAAGCAAGAATAGCAACAGTTGAAAACCAGAACCAATTCAAGACAAGATAGCATATCTCTTTAAAACAGGAAATTCCAACTCAGTCTGTATGAGCTCACAAGCACAGTAGAGCTTTGTAATTTGGCATAAAAGGAAGCCTTCATAGAATCCACAGTTCTAGTAAACATTTAATTTTAGTTTATGGAAAAAAAGCAAATGTTAATAACCCTCCACTCATTTAGCCAGTTGTCAGTAAAGAGTCCTTCATTCATGTAACAGTGGATGTCTAAGGTACCAGGGTACTAGCCAGTTCTAAGAGGGCTAGAAAGACTTGCCTTTGGGGATCTTACTGTGGCCTTTGAGGAGGCAGAAGGCTCTTCATGAACCACCAGTAACTGGAGACTAGGCATCACTGGGAGCTGGGACAATGGCAAGGATCTCCTGAGAACTTAGCCTTAATTAAAGCTGTCTTCTGAGACACAATAAAATCAACATGCAAAGAATGGGAACAAAGATCTGTAAAGTCAGCTTCAAGGAATGGACTGAATGGCTGGCTCCCTGGTTTGTAAAACTTGATCATTACCTGACTGAACAGAGCAAACATCCACACTGCTCATCCAAGTAGAGCCTTGAACTAAATATGCATACTGAATTTTATGACCCTAGATAAACTTCCAGCTTTATTTTTTTTAAGTAGGTTTCACGCCCAGGGTGGAGCCCAACACAGGGGTTGAACTCATGACCCTGAGATCAAGACCTGAGCTAAGAATCAGACACTTAACAGATTGAGCCCCCCCAAAACCCCCCCCCCAGCTTTATTATTTTTAAAATGATGAACAGTGGACAACAAATACCTTGAACCATAGCAATGACATTCCCACCTGATCACAGAACCTTGATACTTCATGTCAAAATGTCCCTATTAAAAAATCCTGTTTCACCAAGGTTGTTTGAGTTATTAGGATCAGTATATTTGTTTCAGGCACAGTATTGGGCCTGATATATATGAAACTGCTGACTCTGTGACTGGTACTAACTACCAGATGGGTTATTATGAAATAGATTGAGGATGACAAATACATCACTCATAGGTACTGACCTGTGAATCCCCGGCTCCTTCCTTGAGGGGGAGGTGGCATTGAGCCCATGGCTCGGGAATAAAGTGAAACAGGGTAGAGAGGGGGCACCATGGGAGGCACAAAAGTAGGTGACGGAAGTAGAGCAGAAGGTGGTGGATGGTTCATGTTGACTCCTTCAAGGATACTCTGTCTCATCTTTTCCACTTTGGTTGCCAGATCAGCCTTCAAATGAAGAACAGAATTAATAACAGTAGCTGCCATTTTTTTTAACGTCTTTGTTTCAGGCACAGTATTGGGCACTCTAGGGACAGTCTCACAAATCTATTCCCATTAAGAGAACTGAGGCATGGAGTTAAATGGCTCAAGGAGTCATACTCAGGGAAACCTGTCTGGCACCAAAGACCCACTTTTTGCATGACACCAAACTACCACACTAGCTCTGACCAAGGCCTTGTGAGGCACATTGACTAGGTCAAGGGAGACAAATATAACAATAAGTATTTACTGATGGTCTGTCACACGACCAGAAATAGGCTAGGTTATTTTTTAAGGTGGATAGAACAGAGTTAGGTGAAAGAATAAAACCTGACATGCACAAAGTTTTTTAACCTTCTCCCCCATACCCAAGATCAGAGACCATGACCTCTGTCCAGGAGAAGCCCATGCCTCTAGTCCAGAGATCAGCAAACCTGTTCTGAAAAGGGCCAGATAGGATTTGTAGGCCATATGGTCTCTGTCACAACTATACAACTCTGCTGTTGTGGTGGGAAAGCAGTCACAGGCAATATGTAAATGAATGGATGTGGCTGTGTTCCAATAAAACCTTATTGGAATAAAAATTTCAAGGTTTTCAGTTTTGATGTATTTTGCCACCCCCTGCTAGTCCCTCAGCTCATTCCCCCCAAGTGGATAAAGAAGTAAGGGTTCCTTTCCCTGTCTTTCCTAAGGTTTCATTGTAAAGAATCTCCTGCTTCTACTCTGTCATCTACTTTACTATTCTCTTCTAGTTCCAAACATATTTCCTTTACAAAGGTTATCACCATTTGCAGAAGTGACTTATAGTTTTTGCAAATAAGGGAAATGAAATCCTAAGAATTGCAGGAAAGCCCTATTCCATGGGAAGGAAATACTCAGATAAGAAAACAATAGGAAAATTTGGTGTTCATAAAAAACACTTTCCAACGTATGGTTTTATAACATGGACATATCAGACTCTGGGCCTTTGGGATTATCCTTGACCCAGTTAGGTTAATGTCACACATTCCCCTACTTCTGCTACCTCCCTCTCCAATGTCTCTGTTCCTTTCCACCCTCTGCCCATTCATCCCCACAGTGGATCAGAGATGGCCCTTAGCAGCTGCCCGACATAAAGGTACCTGGCCATCACAGAGCTCAACCAGGGATACTCGCTCTCGGCCTGCTTTAATCAACTTGCTCTGGAACAGCTTGCCATCAAAGTAAATCCAGGGGCAGCAGTGCTCCCACGGGACTGGCTGGCCACAGGCATCATTGGCAAACAGAGCTGTGTCGACCCCACTCATGAAGAGGGCAGCAAGCTGGATCCCTCGGGCATCCAGTTTCTCAATCTGAAACCACCACAGAGGAAAAACTACTATTAAAAACTGTCACTGGTTACATCTACTCTTGTTCCTGTTATTCTGATTATTCAAATTAAACTTGAGCGTGTTGCCTCTTAATATAGACATTTGAGTGCACAAGCAGCTTCTATCCATGTCACTCCCTGACACAGTTTGAAAGATACTCATTATAGTTTGAAAGATACTCATTACAAAAAAAAAGATATCAGCTTTAAAACTTCAAAAAGGCACCAACCATTTTGTTTTTACCTGTCAAGTTAGAAAAAGTTTAAAAATCCAAAGAGAAAAAGAACACCCAGTGCTGATAAGGATGAAATAAATGGGCACATTCATATAAAGCTGATGAGAAATGTACATTACAATTAAGCAGTATGTGAATAACCCTGAAAAATGTTAACATTTCTTGACTCAGTAATCCTACTTTCATGAATCTATTCTAAGGAAGTAGAGCTATGAATAAAACTCTATGCGTAAAGATTTTAATTGTAATGTTACATCTAATAGGGGAAAACTGGAAACCAAATGGCCAACATTATAATAATTAGCTGATACATGCATATAATAAATTTCTTAAACTTTTTTAAGACATAGAAAATATGTGCTATGCTAAGTTTAAAAACACAATATGTAATCACATACACAATACCTCAACTGTGTAGAAAATGCTTATATTTATTATCTCAAGTTGGCATGGTAGATGGCTTCAACAGGAAAAGGAGAAGTACTTGCAAGTTCCCTCCTACATGTGATCTGGAGACAGTAACTGCCCTAGGGCCAAGCAATATTATACTTACTGTAAAGAGGAACCAACACTGTTTTTCTTAGACTGTTTTTGTCTTTCCCTTAGTTAACCTCACTTAAAGGAAGATTCTGTTAGCCTTATTGGGCTAGATCTTTTCCATGTTTATCCTAGGGCCTCAAAAAACCATGGCCACTGAAGTCAGGAGAGGGGTGTTCTACATTAATAGCTAGTATTATTGGATTCTGTGTACTTAAGATATGCAAGACACTGTTCTAGGTGTTTTGCATGGATTATTTACTTTATTTAATATCCCTACAAGTAAGGAAACTGAAGCAAGAGAGGTTAAGCAACCTGCCTCAGATCACACAGCTAGGATGCAATGAAGCCGAGATTCAAACCCAAGGCAGACTGGCTTCAGAGCCTACCTTTTAAACTACTGTGTTCTGGGGCCCCTGGGTGGCCCCAGTTGGATAAACGTCCGATTTCGGCTCAGGTCATGATCTCAAAGTTTGTGGTTCGAGCCCCGTGTTGGGCTCTGTGCTGATAGCTCAGAGCCTGGAGCCTGCTTCGGAATCTGTGTCTCCCTCTCTCTCTGCCCCTTCCCTGCTCAAGCTCTGTCTCTGTCTCAAAAATAAGTAAACTTGAAAAAAATTTAAACTACTATGTTCTGCGTTCAGTTAGATGGTGGATTTGCTTTCTTCCTTATGTTCTTCTAGATTTCTCTCTAACATCCAATAAGTATTACTAAAAAGGCAGGCATTTACTCAGACAAACTCAGGACACAAGGAAGAATCCCCTGTAGTGTATCTTGCAAGAGTCAGAAACCTTACCATAGTTTGTGGCCACAACTTATTTGTAATGTATAATATCCATCTTTTCTGTCCATTCTCACCTATCAGTATGGGAGCAGTGGTGCAGGTACCTCTTGGTTTTATTAATAAACATACATGATTGGCTAAAGTAAATCAAACATTTGTCTGTAGAACTTACTCTTCTCCTCAGCACCAGGGGAAAAAAAGACCAAAAGGAAAGCATTGAGCTCATAAAAGAAAGATTTTAAGTTAGGGTAAAACAAATCACCTTGAGTTCTTGAAGTTGATCTGGCTCATAAAGCTGGGTAGATACTGCCTGTGCAAGGAAAGTGTCTAGCTCATGGCGATGCAGGATTCGGCCACCAGGCCACTGAACCATGTATCTAGAAAATAAAAGCATAATTATTAAGGTAAAAAAGCTCATTTATTCCTTTCACAAACACTTATTAAGCTAAGAACCTATCACGGGCCAGGTTTTGACAATTTCAGTAGAATAAAGTTAAAGCATCTTCGCCTTTGTTTATTGTGGTCTAGGTGGTAGAGGAGACAGGCATGTGCCTCAACAATGACAGGAGAGTGTGATAAGTACCAAGATAGAAGAATGTACAGGGTGCTACAAGAGCACAGGAGAGGGCTAGGCTAAAGGAGTGAGGGAGGGTATCCTGAAAAAATAGCAGGAGCTGGGTTTCAAAGGGCCTGTAGAAATTAGTAAAAAAAAAAAAAGTGGGGAAGGATGTTCTAGTTGAGGGAACAGTATATGTGAAGGCATAGAGGTGTGGAGTTCAGTATGATATAGTAGGTTCCATAACTCAAAAAGATATCTGCACCCCCATGTTCACTACAGCAGCATTTACAATAGTTAAAACATGGAAACTACCTAAGTGTCCACTGATGGATGAATGGATAAAGCAGTTGTGGTATATATACAAATACAACGAATATTATTCAACCATAAAAAATGAGGAAGTCCTATCATTTGCAGTAATATGGAGGGACGTGAAGACATCATGCTAAGTGAAATAAGTCAGACAGAGAAAGACAAATACTGCGTGATCTCACTGATAAGTAGAATCTTAAAAAAAAGAACTCATAGAAAAAGAGATCAGAGTTGTAGTTATCAGAGGTGGCAGAAGGGGAGGGGGAATTGGAGGAAGGTAGTCAAAAGGTATAAACTTCCAGTTATAAGATAAATGAGTACTGGAGATAATGTACATGACTGTAATTAGCACTGCTATGTGGTCTATAGAAAAGTTAAGAGAGTAGATTCTAAGCATTCTCATCATAAGGAGAAAGTTTTTCTTTTTCTTTATACCTGTATGAAATGATGGATGTTAACTAAATATTGTGGCAATCATTTCACAATACATGTAAATGAAACCATCACGCTGTATGCCTTAAACTTATACCAATTTTATATCAATTTTTCTCAATAAAACTAAAAAAAAAAAGGTCAGATTATGAAGTGTCTCAAAAACAGTATTAAGGAATTTGGACTTTCATTCTGAAAATATAAGAAGATACTTAGGGATTATCAGCAAGACAGTGATATTGACTGGCTCATAGGGTAAGAGAGAAGAGGCATGTATGCCAGTTGGGAGGCAACTGCAGCAATCTGTGGCTGAAGAGGTATGAACAAAGGCACTGGCTCAGGGGTTGGAGAGGGCCAGGGGACAAAGACAAGAGCTACTGAGTAGATATATCCATAGGATTTGGTCATGCATGTTATGGGAAGGGGGTAAAGAAAAAGGAAGAGTCTAAGATTCCTAGAATTCTGACTTGAGCAGATGGCTAGATGATAGGGCCATTCCTCAAGATAAGAAATCCATTAATTAAAATAAATAAGTACTCATTGATGAGTATTTGAGTTGAATTTCATGAACTGAATATGTCTTACCATTCTAGGCACCAAGATGCAGAAAGAGGAAGAAAGATGAAAAAAATACATCAGTACAAAGTCTATGTCCTTAGCTCCCTGAAAGACCCACAAGACAATGATCATTCATAATTATTGGAGCTGTGTGAGACTTCAGAAAGCTGGCCCTTAAAGCAAGGGATGGTCTTTTCTGAGTGGCACGTGGAATGAATCTGTGGGGACTGTGATCCAGTTGCTACTACCAGGAGGCTGTATGATGCCCTGGAAAGAACCTGGCTTTGAATCTCTAATCTGCTGTTTCCTCACCTGGAAAGATCACAACAGCACAGGCAGCCCTACTGCCATTACTCTTTCTTCAAGCCCAGCTGTCATTTCTCTCAACTCCAGGATGTTTCTGGGCCTGCAGAACATGCCAACAAGCCCTGTTGCTTCTTTACAAACTAAGTTCTAGGGGCGCCTGGGTGGCTCAGGTCGTGATCTCAGGTTCATGAGTTCAAGCCCCACATTGGGCTCTCTGCTGTCTGTGGGCAGAGCCCGCTTCAGATCATCTGTCCTGCACCGACCACCCCCCCATTCGCCTTTGTGTGCGTGTGCACTCTCTCCCTCAAAAAAAAAAAAACCCAAAAACAAAACAAAAAAAAAACACTTAAAACAAACAAACAAACAAAGTTCTAAATGACTGACCTTTCCAGGAGGTATCTTTCTGGGCCACACAGAAAGAACAGTTTATACCCTCCTCCCTGCCCACACATTCTCCATGTGGAAAATTTATTCATACTTTATAATCTATTTTATACTTTTTGATGCTGTATTATATAGTGCACAATTCAGAGTTTATATCTTCTATCAATATAAAATATTTTCCTTTACCCTCAATGTTTTTTTGCCTTGGGGACTATATTATTTATTAATAATGCTTCTTTCTTGTGATTTATACTTCCTTGATTGATTTACCTTTGCCCATTCTTTTATTTTTAATCTTTCCATCTTATTTTGTTGGCAAAATATGAAGCAAAAGTAGACAAAAATGAACTGAAATGCAATTATAGTAGAAGAATTTAGCATACTACCATTAAGCTATGACATGTAAAATGTGCCTTAGATACATTTAAAATCACAGAAGATTTGAAAAATACAATAAATAAGGTTCAAATGCTTGACTGAAAACATATTCAAGAACTCATGTGAGTTCCAATGAGATCTAGGACCTTGTTTGGCCTCATCTATTGTCTTGTTTCTTATTAATATTTATTATAAACTATCTAGCATAGTACATGGCCTAGAGTACATATCAGTAAATATTTATTAGGGGACTGACTGAATGCATCAACCAGGTCATGGAAAAAATCCCCCAAACCAAGAAAAAAACTCAACAAAAATCCTCCAAAGCTGAATTGTACCAGTCACATCCTGATTACTAGAAAGAAAAACTGACTTAAAGGAGCTCCTAAAGGAGTCAAGTGTGGGAGACAGGCAGGATCACTGAAAGACTAATAAAATGAGAAGGATGTGACTTTACAAGTTGAACAGGTTGTTTTGGGTGCTCTAAGGAAACAGTGACTAAATTCACCTGGGAGACTCAGAGAAGGCCTCACAGAGGGGAGAACATTTAATTTCCTAGGGATGTGAGATTTTTGGTTGGTTTGGATTATACTCATTAATGTTAACTTGCAATTTTTCATGTTTCTCTAACCTTAGTGTGGTGCATGGCAGAATGGATGCTCAAAAAATGTTTGCTGAACAAATGAGGCTATGGCAGGATATTCCAAAGGAAATGCTAGCTCCATCTTTTGGCCAACACTGCTATTCAACCAGCCTCGAATGAATTACATGAAAGAGAGGACAGTGTCCAAAGAGTCAGAGGCTCATTAATGAGATAGCAGGAAATAGTAATTATTAAATCAACCAATATTTAGTAATGCTCATCATGTGTTATTTTTTAAATTATATGATTCCATTGGGGATTAATTTTGTACAACCACAGGAGTACGAATTTCCCATGGAAGTTCCTCAATCTCAATTACAAGACAGCTTTATTACTATTAGTAGTATTTACATTACTATATATACTACACACAAGCATTATATATATATACATATATATACACATATATATAGTGTGTATATATATATATATATACATATATATGTGTATATATATTACAGTATATGCAGCAAACTATAAGTTACTCATAGGAACAACATTTACTAAATGCCTCTTGTATTCTAGACACCCTGACATAAACTTTATATACATAGAACATGGTAGCAAAGAATACAGACTTGGGAGCCTGACATACTGTGTTCCAATCTAGGTCCTACTACTTCTTTTCTTTTTTTTTTTTTTTTTAACGTTTACGTATTTATTGAGAGAAAGAGAGAGAGAGAGAATGAATGGGGAAGGGGCAAAGAGAGGGAGATAGAGAATTCCAAGTAGACTTCCCATGGCCAGTGTAGAGCCCGATGTGAGGCTCGATCTCGTGAACCATGAGATCATGACCTGAGCTGAAACCAAGAGTTGGACACTCAACAGACTGAGCCACCCAGGTGCCCCTCTACTATTTTTCTATGTGACTCTGGGCAAACACTTTAGTGTCTAGGGGCTTTAGTTCCCTCCCTCAACTCTAAAATGGGGCTAATTTTACCTACATCTCAAAAGGTTATAATAGGTAAAAGAGAAAATGCATGTAAAACCACCTAACCTAGTGCCTGTCATAGTAGCACTCTTGGTTACCATTGTAACTGAGACAATTATGGTCAAATTCTTCCTTTACTATTTGGTGAAGCCCCCATATCATATATTAAATTCTCATATGTACAAAGATCTGTTTTCTACTTATTTATTCTGTATTTATTTCTCATGCCAGTACAATGCTAGCCTACGTTTTAAATATGTTTTTTTTTTGGTTGAGTTTAATTTTCTTTTTTTTAATATATGAAATTTATTGTCAAATTGGTTTCCATACAACGCCCAGTGCTCATCCCAAAAGATGCCCTCTTCAATACCCATCACCCACCCTGCCCTCCCTCCCACCCCCCATCAACCCTCAGTTTGTTCTCAGTTTTTAAGAGTCTCTTATGCTTTGGCTCTCTCCCACTCTAACTTAAATATGTTTTAAAATATGGTAGTCTCTGCTTTTATCCACTTCTTTTAATTTTAAAATAAAATTTATGATTTCATTCTTACTTCAAAAGCTAAAGTTCATTATCATTAAGAAAATGTAAAAAATGCAACAGAAAAGTATAAAGAAAACAAAAGATAAAAGCTGAAGTGATTTGTACTCTTACCATTCAGATATTACCACTGTTATGTTTGTTATGATTTTGGCTTTTTTCTTCCTAACCTCTCAAATCTCAATTTTCTCTATTACATTATATATATATTATATATTGTATATAATGTATATATCTAATAATATACCTAATAATAGTATAGTACAGTATAATGTATTAGTATATACATCTAATGATATATCTAGTAATATCACGAATTGTATATTTTATATAATATATATACTTTTATATATTATAAATATATTATATATACTTTTTTCACTCATTATACTATGAGAATGCCTCATTCATTAAATACTTTTCAAACACATTTTTGTTTCATTTTCTTAAAATTTTTTTTTTCATTTGAGTATAGTTGACACAATGTTACATTAGTTTCAGGTATACAACTCAGTGACTTAAGTTTATACATTACGTTCTGCTCACAATTGTAGCTAACATCTGCCATCATACAAAGCTATGTTTTAATCTTTATTAGAGAGAGAGAGAGAGAGAGAGAGAGAGAGAGAGAATCTGCAGCAGGCTCCAGGCTCTGAGTTGTCAGCACAGAACTCATGAACTGTGAGATCATGACCTGAGCTGAAGTTGGACGCTTAACTGACTGATCCACCCAGGTGCTCCAACACTACTCAATTTTTTAATGTTTATTTATTTTTGAGAGACAGAGTGTGAGCAGGGGATGGGGCAGAAAGAGAGGGAGACACAGAATCTGAAGCAAGCTCCAGGCTCTGAGCTGTCAGCACAGAGCCCAACACGGGGCTTGAACTCACAAACTGTGAGATCATGACCTGAGCTGAAGTCGGATCCTTAAACAACCGAGCCACCCAGGCGCCCCAACATTACTCAATTTTTAAAATAAATACTTTATTTTGCAAAAATTTTACATATACAGAAACTTACTCTATTTTTTTTGTTGAGGTATAATTTACATACCATAAAATTCATCCATTGTTAAGTATAGAATTTAATATTTAGTACATTTACAGAGTTGTGCAACTATCATCACAATTGAGTTTTAGAATATTTTCATTGCCCCAGAAAGATCCCTTGTGCTCACATGCAGTCACTCCTCATTCCCACCCTGAAGGCAACCACTTATCTACTTCTATCTCCATAGATTTGCCTTGCTAGACATTTCATATAAATGGAATTTCGTGGTCTTTTGTAATTTGCTTCTTTCCTTAGCATAGTTTTTATTTTAATTCAACTTTTAAGATTGATATTGTTGTAGATTCACATGCAGTTGTAAGGAGTAAAACAGAGGGATCCCTCGAACACTTTACCTAGTTTTCCTAATGGTATTACCTTGCAAAATATAATACAACATCACAGCCAGGATACTGACACTGACCCAGTCAAGATAAAAAACAGTTCCATCACCACAAGGATCCCTCATATTGTCTTTTATAACCACACCCACCCTCTTCCCCACTCCATGTTCCTAACTCCTGGAAGTCACTAATCTGTTCTCCATTTCCATAATTCTGTCATTTCCACAATGTCACATAGTATGTAATATTTTGGGACTGGCTTTTTTAACTTAGCATAATTCCCTTAAGATTCATCCAACTTATTGTGTGTTATCTAAAGTTTGTTGCTTTTTATTGGTCAGTAGAATTCCATGGTATGTATGTGCAATACTTGAACAATTCATCTGTTGAAAGACATCGGGGTTGTTTCTAATTTGGGAGTATTAAGAATAAAGGTGCTATAAACATTAATGTACAGGTTTCTGTGGGTACATAAAATTTCATTTCTTTGCGATAAATGCCCAAGAGTGCAATTTCTGGGTTGTATAGTTATTTTTAAAGAAACTGATGAATTGGGGATGTCTGGGCAGCTCAGTCAATTAAGCATCTGACTCTTGATCTCAGCTCAGGTCTTGATCTCAGGGTTTTGAGTTCAAGCCCTGCATTGGACCTTCTTAAAAAAAAACTGACAAATTGTTTTCCAAAGTGGATGTAGCATTTTACATTTCCAAAACCACCATTTGAATGATCCAGTTTCTCCACATACCCCCAGCATGTGGTATTATCATTACTTCTTATATTAGCCATTCTGATAGCTGTGTAATGATATCTCACTGTGGTTTTAATTTGCATTTCCCTAATAGCTAATGATACTGAACATATTTTCATGTGTTTATTTTATTTGCTATGGTATATCCTCTTTGGAGAAATGTCTATTCATGTATTTTGCCCACATTCTAATTTCATCCTCTTCACATGGGCTTTCTTTCAACTGGTAAAAGTATTTTTTTTAAATGCCATTTATTGAAAAATTTTACATAATCTTTGGGTAATTCAGAATTAGATTAGGCATGTTTCAGAAGCTTCTGAGATTGAGGTCTCCAAACCAATGTGAATAGCTTATGTGATCGGTGGAAGGATTGGGGAACCTCATGATATAGGATGCATAGATGGCTACCAATGAAGACAGAATCCCTTATGGACAGGGACTTTCCTGTAGCACTCAGTCATCATTTTTAAGTTATCTGTCACAAATATTAAACGTCTCACCAGACCAACAATAATACCCCTATCGTATTTGCAATTTATTAGTTTCCGTATAGAGAGAACATGGAATTAAAAGTTCTGTAGACCTAGAATCACACTTAATCTGATCCCTTATATTAATAATAATTAAAAGCTAGCATCTCAGTGTCCACACGAATGCCTATCTTTTGCTGATGGAATACCACCTTCCTCTCACTCACTGTTTGTGATTCAAAGATTGCAGTGAGTGCATCAATCAGAGCATAAAACAAGCCAGAGAGGTGCCTGGCTGGCTCAGTCAGTAGAGCACGCAACTCTTGATCTCAGGGTTGTGAGTTTAAGCCCCATATTGGGTGTAGAGATTACTTTTTATAAAAAGCAAGCCAGGAATTCATGGTCCCAGAGAGGTGGAAAAGATTCGCTCCACATAGCAGTAAGTGGCCCAAGTGCTCCACCAGTTCCCAAGCAGAATCAGGCCGGAGCTGCATGCAGGGAGGAGGTAGAGGAGAGGCATGTTCTTCACCCTCTACTACCTCAGATGTTTTCCCGGGTGTTCCAGGCAGGGGAGTTGTTGTCTCCCAATAGGATAGTTAATTTCTTGAGGACAGGACCCCCTCTCTGGCCTCCCTCAAAGCAATTTCCTCCCCAGGTATGAGCACAGAGCAGATACTTAGTGGAGGGAGGGAGGGAGGGAGGGAGGGAGGAAGGAAGGAAGGAAGGAAGGAAGGAAGGAAACCACAATGTACAGAGCACCTGCTATGTGCCAAGTATGGAACCAGGAAAGCTGTTTCATGTAACCCTCACAATAGTCCTGAGGTAGGCTCATCACCTCTGTTTTACAGATGTGGAAACAGTCTCAGGAGAATATGCCCATGGTGCCACAGCTAGTAAACAGGGGATCATCGATTTGAAAACCCAGGGCTTCTCCCTTCAGAGCTCTTTCTACTGCTTATATAAGCCAAGGATTTGGCAGCAAGTGAGCACTCCAGCTCCCAGATGGCTGGTCTAGAGCTCACGTTTAAGAGGCCTTTAAGCACATGAGGCCAGGAGTCCAGAATCCTGGGTCTAGGAGCCCTGGCTCTACAGCACTACTTTGTTTTTTATTTTATTTTATTTTATTTTATTTTATTTTATTTTATTTTATTTTATCTTATTTTATTTTATAATATATGAAATTTATTGTCAAATTGGTTTCCATACAACACTCAGTGCTCATCCCAAAAGATGCCCTCCTCAATGCCTATCACCTACCCTCCCCACCCTCCCACCCTCCATCAACCCTCAGTTTGTTCTCAGTTTTTAAGAGTCTCTTATGCTTTGGCTCTCTCCCACTCTAACCTCTTTTTTTTTCCTTTCCCTCCCCCATGGGTTCCTGTTAAGTTTCTCAGGATCCACATAATAGTGAAAACATATGGTATCTGTCTTTCTCTGTATGGCTTATTTCACTTAGCATCACACTCTCCAGTTCCATCCACGTTGCTACAAAGGGCCGTATTTCTTTCTTTCTCATTGCCACGTAGTACTCCATTATCTACAGCATTACTTTGTGACCACGAGTGAGTCCTTTATCTTCTTTGCACTGGGGGCCAGACCAGTCCAATGTGGTGCTCCACTCAGGGAGGGGGTAGCAAAACTACCTGGAAGCATGTTTGCAGACCATGGTAGTAAGAATTGTCTGGAGACTGACGTTGCTCCCTTGCTGGAGGGGTGCAGGGCATGGTGGTCTGATAAATAGTTATGATCTCTAAGGGTCTGACTTCTGAGAGTGATTTTAAATTCTGAGGAACCACATCCCCACTCCAGAGGGACATTCCACAACAGGCCCATGAAGGTCAAAGAAACCGTCGGGTCAGGATACTTTTAAAGTAGAAAACACCTGAAAGTAATTAGAGAAAGGGGAAAAAAACTACTACTTTAAAGGGGAAAAACAAGATGGCAGTCAGGAGGGGGTGGGATGGGCATTAACAAGGAAGCAGTGGACATGGTGTGCAAACCCAGATGCAAGGTAGGGTCAGGCTAGGCTGAGCCTGGACAAATCAGGCTTTTGGCATCTGGCTTGCCTAGTGTCTGCCATGGGGCTGCACTTGCTGCCTCATACAGGGGTAGTGGTTTCCTCAAAAAATAATCTGAGCCTTTAAGTTCAGGCAGACCTTAGAGAATAAATACAGGCAATAAAGGCAGAAAGAAAAACATAATTCAAGTGACTCAAAATCTGCCTGACATGTTTCTCCTCTTCCTCTAAAATCTCCTCCACAGCCCCAGCTCTGTGATGCCCTCTCCGACCCACAGACACAGCAAGTATGTGGCCCCTCCCAAGTGTGCAGGCAGATAGAATGGCAAGTCAGCCTTTCCATACATCCCCCATACACTGAGCAGACCGAATCCCCCTGTCTCTCTCCCACTGAACTGTGAGGAACTGGAGGATTGAGACTGGGCCTTTGTGTCCTTCTAATCTCTATATGGAAATGGCTGTGGGTTCATCAACATCCTTTGCCCATAAGCACCCAGGCTAAGTAAGAACACACCAAACCTGCTAGAGTGATAGGCACACCACCTCTCCCAGGGACATGGACCTTGGGGGCAACTTTGTTCTGGAGGAATCGAGCATGTTTCCTATGTCCCAGGCCACTTGCTGGCCCCCCAGAGCCACCCTATACCAGGGCACAATCATAATTTGGGAGAATTTCTCTAACACATGAAATCAATGTCTAGTTACAGATTTCAAGCAATAGAGAGAGCTTGTTTGTGAGAATAGCACCATTCCAGTGCTATTGGGATGCCCTGGTGGGAAAGGTGGATCTTGCATTCACCAGTGTGTGGAAAAGAATGCTAGGTATGTGTACATGTGTGTGGTAGGAGGATTTGGGCTCACACGCCTCTGCAGCTACATGGCAGGCTGGACCTGGCTTCTTGCCATTGGGCTCCTGCTTCCTGGGGCTTTTGCTGACAGAAGGCCCATAGTGCAGGCTGGGATCATTCAGGAATGTGGTCTGCCCAGGCTTGGTGGAGAAGAGCAAGGGGACCTGACCAGGGAGCTAATGCTCAGTAGCAAATTGTCCAGAAGCCAGGCACTGTAGCTTTCCCAAGCAGGTTAATGTCCTCGTCTGTGCCGTGGTTGAGGTACTTCACCAAATTCTTCTCAAAGAGGAGCAGGTGGTAGGTGCTCATTGTGCAGATGCTGCCAAAAAACTTCTGGTAGTAGTAGCACAGGTCGGTCTGTGCTTGGATGGGAAGAACTCGTAAATAACCACCTGGTCACACAATATCATGATGATGATGATGATGCCAAGCATCCCAGAGGATGGGGGATTTGGCTGAATCTCTGCTGGGGAGACTTCTGAATGACGTCCCACAGCTCCCAAAGCATCTCAGGCTAGAGGATGTAAAAGGGCTGATCAGGATGCAGCTTGCCAACAGCTCTTACAGTTCCCAAAGAAGCTGTAGTTAGGGCTCTGGTACCACTGTGGTATATCTGAATGGTAAACAGACGGGTCTCACACAATTCGGATTCCCTCACTGTATAAACTCTCTGTGAGGAAGTGCCCTTCAGTGGTGACCAACTGAGAGTTCGTCAGGCAAATTGTGGTTTTCGTGCCCACATCTTCTTGGAAATAGGCTGTGGGCACCCCACTAAACCCCAGGACTGCATCATGATCTCTATTTCTTGGCCCATCTGGGAGGACTTCAGAGATCCTGCTGATGAGATAACTGCATACCTGCCCCACAGCCCAGCCTTGGTTCCAATGTTCTCCTTGGGCAGAAAACCCTCCCATTTGGAGAGGCTAAAGGGAAAATCTGTGGCCTCTACTATGGATACATTCACATGGTCCCAGAGGTGGCAGCGCAGGGCCTCTGCACTGAACTTGGCCCCCGGCCTTGGCCTCTTATAAGATACTTTGTACTTCTTAAGGTTCAGATAATTTCTCCAGATTTTCTGAAGCCTGGTGATAAGGTTTTTGGAAGAGCTGTTCTTGTTCCACACTTGGAAGGAGGCCTCTGGCTTGGCCTTAGCTGGGTCCTGGGGACTGCTGACAGCCTGGTTGCTGCTTGAAGTCACAGACTGTTTCTCCAGACTTCTCAACATCTGGAATCCTTTGGTTTGCAATTTAAGGGAATCATAGTTACTCTCTTTCTTCTCCTGCCACACACAGATGACCACAAATAGGAGAAAGGCCAGCACACAGCAGCTGAACTATTTCTTCAAGTTGGCGTGAATCATAATGAGAGGTGTTCAAGGCAGCCACTCTGTTCTGAGCAAGAAAACAAGACTGCTTTTCGCTAATCCCCCTGGGGTTGCAGGCATTCAAGTCCTCAGGAACCAGCACTATTCTACATAGGAGGAATGTTTGCCTTATCGGGCCTGGAGGCCAAGGCTCATTTTTCTCAGATGATCAAAAAATATCTTGAAGTTTCCAGGGTCAAGGTCAGTGCCTGTAGCTCAGCTTCATGTGCCAAATAAGCAAACATTGTCTTCTTACAAAGAAGGTGCTCCATAGCCCAGGAGTAGGGGGCCTACATCCAGCCTGGGATCAAAGCCTTCATGGATGAGGAAGCCCTCAGTGCTGGGACACAGGACTGGCACCAGGGCTTGGGCATGCTCAAGGAGGCCAGTTCATTTCAGCTAGGCTCCATGACTTTACTGTTTCTCCCTGGGCTGCTCATTGTGGAACGCTGTACAATCGGCTCTACCCCGCTTGCTGAGCGCTCGACCACCCAGGCTGCAGCTGCTCCCTGTTATTAGCACCAGGTGGCTTCCTGAGCCGGCCCTATCTCACAACTCCCCTCCCGCAGGTGCTGGCCAACTCCATGCCCTGTGGCCACAGGGGAGCCTAGCAACTGGAAGCCTGGTGCCAGGCACTGAGTCCTGGCAGGAGGGTCTATTGGGCACTGAGTCCTGGCAGGAGGGTCTATTGGGGAGGAGTGGGGGATTGGGGCTGAGGGGTGGATGGGACGGTGAAGGAGGGAAGAAGAGAGCCTCAACTGGCAAAAGTTTTTAGTTCTAAGGAGGTCCAATTGATTAATTTTTCCTTCTATGAACTGTGCTTTTGGTTATAAGTCTAAAAAGTCTGCCTAACTCTAGTTCCTGAAGACTTTGTATTTTTTCTAAAACTTATATAATTTTATGTTTATATTTTAAGTCTATGATCTATTTTGAGTTAATTTTTGTATAAGGTGTGAGGTTTAGATCAAGGAGGTTTTGTTTTTGTTTTGTTTTTGGCTTACGGGTGTCCCATTGCTCCACTACCATTTGTTGAAAGGCTATCCTTTGTCAACTGAATTGTTTCTGCTCCTCTGTCAACAACCAGTTGACTATATTTGTGTGGCTCTGTTTCTGGGTTCTTTATTTTCTTCCATTAACCAATGTGTTTATACCTTAGCAAATACCGCCACTGTCTTGATTACTTTAGCTATATACTATGCCTCAATATTGGGTAGAGTGATTCCTACACTTTTTTCTTCTTTATCAAGATTGTTTTAGCTACTGTAAGACCTGTGCCTTTCAATATAAATTTTAGAATAAGTTCATCTATGTCCACAAAAAAAATCTTGCATTAAAAAAAATCTTTCTTCCTACAGAAATTACATTAAACCTATAGGTCAATGTGAGGAGAAATGACAGCTTTACTATGGTAAGTCTTCCAGTCCATGAACTTTCCTTCTTTGATTTCTTTCACTACCATTTAGCATAATGATTTTACATGCTCTGGCATGTATCAGTAATTTGTTGGATTTTACTCCTGAGTGATATTTCACTGATGGATATACCTCTAGTTTATCCATCTACCAGTTGACAGATATTTGAGTTATTTCCACTTTTTAACTATTATGAATAATGCTTCTATGAACATTCCTGTCCAAGTCTTTGTGTGGATATATGTTTTTGATGCTTTTGGTTAGGTATGTAGCAGTGAAATAAATGAGTCTTAATGATACATTTATGTTTAACCTTTTAAGAAAATGCCAAACTAATCTCCAAAGTAACTAACCATTTTAGTTCCCACCAGCAATTTAGGAGGGAATTCCAATTTCTCCACAGCTTGACCTACATATGTTATTGTCTATCTTTTTTCAATCATTCTGAGTGGAGTCATATTTTATCGTGGTTTAAATTTGCATTTCCCTAATGATTACTCAACTTGAGAATCTTTTCATGTGCTTATGTTCCAATCTTATATCTTCTATGGCAAAATGTCTATTCACATCTTTTAGTCATTTTTAGAGAGTGATTTTTTTTAAGTAGGTTCCACACCCAATGTGGGGCTTGAACTCACGACCCTGAGATCAAGAGTTGCATGTTTGGGACACCTGGGTGGCTCAGTCAGTTGAACATCTGGCTCTTGATCTCGGCTGGGGTTGTGACCTCATGGTTCATGGGATCAAGCCTCTCATTGGGCTCTGTGCTGACAGCACAGGGCCTGCTTGAGATGATCTCTCTCCCTCTCTCCCTGCCCCTCCCCTACTCGCTCTCTCTCTCAAAATAAATAAATATTAAAAAAAAAAAAAAGAGTTGGATGTTCTACCAAATGAACCAGCCAGGTGTCCCTCTTTCACTCATTTTTAAATTGGTTGTTGGTTTTGTTACAAGTTGCAAGAGTTCTTTATATATTCTGGATACAAGTCCTTTATCAGATATATGATTTGTAAATATTTCCTGTGGCTTGTCTTTCAGTTTCTTAATGGTGGCTTTTGAAGTGCAAATTTGGTATTTTGATGAAATCCATTTTTTTAAGTGCATTGTGCTTTAGCTGTTGTATCTATAAAATCTTCACCTAACCCCAATTCATAAAAATTTTCTCATGTTTCCTTTTGTAAGTTTTATAATTTTAAACATTACATTTTTATCTATTATCCATTTTGAGCAATTTTTGTGTATAAAGGATCTAAATTCATCATTTTTATCAGGTCAGGTCAAATTGGTTGACAGTGTTGCTCAAGTCTTCCATATTTTTGCTGATTTTCTGTCTAGCTGTTCTGGCCATTATTGAGAGTAGGGTATTGAATACTTCAACTGTTACTGTTGAAGTATATTTTGTTCTTAAGTTTTATTGTTTTATGCTTCATGCACTTTGTTAGGAGTACATATGTTTATAATTTGTTAGGGCATTGTTAGGAGTACATATGTCTATAATTGGCATATCTTCACAATGAATTGACCCTTTTAACACTACAAAACATTCTTTTTTATCTAATAACATTACTTGTCTTAAAGTCTATTTTGTCTGATATTATTATAGCCATTACAATTCTCATATGGCTACTGTTTGCATTGTAGATTTTTTCTATTCTTTTCTTTTGGATCTATTTGAGTCTTTGAATCTAAAGCATATCTCTGGTACACAATTCATGCTTTTTACCCAATCTGACAATCTCTGCCTTTTGATTGTTCAATTCATTTACATTTGATGTAGTTATGTTTAGATGTTTCATACCTTTTTTATTTTTTGCTTTTTCCTCTTTTACTCTTCTATTGTGTTAAACAGATGTTCTCCAATGTAGCATTTTAATTTTTTTAACTATAGTTTTGGTAATTTTCATAGTGGTTGCTCTGTGGATTGCAATGTATATCTTAATCGACACACTACTTCAAATTAATACTAAATAATTCCAGTAGAATATAGAGAGATTGCTCCAATATATTTCTCTTCTTTCCTCCCTCCATTGTAGCATTGTCACATATATTATACCTTCATTCTAACACCAACACACAATTTCATAATTTTTGCTTTATGCAGTGGTCTTTTATTTTTTTTTTTTATTTTTTATTTTTTTAAATTTTTAAGTGTTTTTATTTATTTTTGAGACAGAGATAGACAGAGCATGAGCAGGGGAGGGTCAGAGAGAGAGGGAGACACAGAATCTGAAACAGGCTCCAGGCTCTGAGCTGTCAGCACAGGGCCCAACGTGGGGCTCGAACTCACAGACCGCGAGATCATGACCTGAGTTGAAGTCGGACGCTCAACCGACTGAGCCACCCAGGCGCCCCATATGCAGTGGTCTTTTAAATCAGTTAAGTGAGGGGTGCCTAGCTGGCTCAGTCCATGGAACATGTGATTCTTAATCTTGGGGTTGTGAGTTCAAGCCCCATGTTGGGTACAGCAATTACTTAAAAATAAAATCTTAAAAAAAATAAATCAGTTAAAGGAAGAAATGAGAAAAAATATACTTATGCCACTTTTTATATTACCTATGTAATTACCTTTACAGGTGGTCATTAATTTATCTATTTGGTGTCATTTCCTTTCAATCTGAAGGACATCTTTCATTTTTTAATTTTTTTATGATATATATTTATGTATTGCTCTAAATTTTAATTCCAGCGTAGTTAATATACAGTGTTAAATTATGTTTCAGGTGGTGGCACCTGGGTGGCTCAGTCAGTTAAGTGTCAGACTTTGGCTCAGGTGGTGATCTCATAGTTCGTGGGTTACAGCCCCACATTGGGCTCTGTGATGACAGCTCAGAGCCTGAAGCCTGCTTTGTATTCTCTGTCTCCCTCTCTCTCAAAAATAAGTAAACATAAAAAAAATTACAAAAAGAAGTTAGTTTTAGGTGTACAATATAGTGATTTAACAATTCTATTTACTATTTGCTATCACTGCTCATCAAGATAAGTGTACTCTTTTTTTTTTTTTTCAACTTTTTTTTCAACGTTTTTTTTTTTTTTTTTTTTGGGACAGAGAAAGACAGAGCATGAACAGGGGAGGGGCAGAGAGAGAGGGAGACACAGAATCGGAAACAGGCTCCAGGCTCCGAGCCATCAGCCCAGAGCCTGACGCGGGGCTCGAACTCACAGACCGCGAGATCGTGACCTGGCTGAAGTCGGACGCTTAACCGACTGCGCCACCCAGGCCCCCCAAGATAAGTGTACTCTTAATCCCCTTCACCTATTTCACCCCCCCCCCCCCACCTCCCCTCTGGTAACCATCTGTTTTCTATAGCTAAGAGTGTGTTTGGGGGTATGTTTCTTTTTATTTGTTTCTCAAATTCTACATGAGTGAAATCACATGGTATTTGTCTTTCTCTGATGGACTTCTTTTGTTTGGCATTATGCTCTCTAGCTCCATCCATGTCACTGTATTTTTGATTTGCATTTTCCTAATGATCCGTGATGTTGGGCATCTTTTATGTGCTTTCTGTTTAATTGCATATCTTCTTTGGAGAAATGTCTGTTCAAATCTTTTGCTCATTTAAAAAATTAAAGTATTTTTCTTTTATTGTTTAGTTGTAAGAATTCTTTATATATTCTGGATACTATATCCTTATTGGATATATGATTTGCAAATATTCTGTGGATGGTATTTTCACTTTCTTCACAGCATTGTCTCCAGAACACTAGCTTGAAGTTTTGATCTAGTTCAGTTAATCTTTTTTTTCTTTTTGGCACTTACACTTTTGGCATCATATCTAAGAAACCATTGCCTAACCTGAGGTCATGAATATTTATATCTGTTATCTTTAAGGGTTTTACAATTTGAGCTCTTATATTTAGGTCTGTGATAATACATTTTGAGTTAATTTTTATATATGATGTGAGGTAGAGATCCTAATTCATAATTTTGCATGTGGATATCCAGTATCACAGAACTCTTTGCTGAAAAGCCTATCTCTCCCCATTGAATTGTCCTGATACTGTTGTCAAAATTAACACTTGTTAACAAGTGTTAAGACACTTGTCTACCACAAGTGGAAAAGTTTATTTATGGACATTCAACTGTACTCCATTAATTTACATGTCTATCCTTATGCCAGTAAACCACTGTCTTGATTACTATAGTTTTGTAATAAATTTTGAAATAGGGAAGTGTGAATCTACAACTTTGTTCTTTTTTTCAAAATTGTTTTGGTTACTGTGAGTCCCTTGAATTTACATTTTTTTAGTGTCAACTTGTTAATTTCTGCAAAGAAGAGATCTGGGATTTTGGATTATGTTGAATATGTAGACCAATTTGGGGAGTATTTTCATCTTAAGAATCTTTTGTCTTCGTAAACGTGAATGAGGGATATCTTTCCACTTATTTAATTCTTCTTTAACTGTAGTTTTCAGTGTATAATTCTTGTACTTCTTTTGTTAAATTTATACCTAAGCACTTTATTCCTTTTGATGTTATTATAAAAGGAGTTGTTTTCTTTTATATTTTGAATATTGATTAGTAGTGTATTAGTATACAATTAATATTTTTATATTGATCTTATATCCTGTGACTTTGCTGAACTCATTTATTAGTTCTTTCTTTGCACTTTTCAAAAGTTGTGGTAAAATACACATAACATAAAAGTTACCATCTAAAGCATGTGTAAGCATACAGTTTGGTAGTATTAAATACATTCAAATTGTTGTACAACCATCACCATCGTTCATCCCCATAACTCTTTTCATCTCGTAAAACTGAAATGCTATACCTGGTAAACAATAACTCCCCCATTATCCACCCCCCACCCCTGGAAGCTACCATTTTATTTTTTGTCTTTATGATTTTGACTACTCTAAGTACCTCATACAGTGGAATCATACAATATTTATCTTTTTGTGACTGGCTTATTTCACTTAGCATAATGTCCTCAAGGTTCACCTGTGTGGTAGCATATTCCAAGATATCCTTCTTTTTGAAGGTTGAGTAATATTTCATTGTATGTATATATCATAATTTGCATATCCATTCATCAGGTGATGGACACTTGGGTTGCTTCCACCTTTGAGCATTGTGAATAATGCTATGAACATGGGGGAGCAGGGAGGTCCCTGCTTTAAATTCTTTTGGGTATATACCCAGAAGTGAAATTGCTGTATCATATGGCATTTATATTTT
This sequence comes from Panthera uncia, assembly GCF_023721935.1. Lineage (NCBI taxonomy): Eukaryota > Metazoa > Chordata > Mammalia > Carnivora > Felidae > Panthera > Panthera uncia. The sequence continues at coordinate 44,615,462 of NC_064817.1, forward strand.
TATTTTGTTGAGGAACTGTCATATTGTTTTCCAAAGTGGCTATACCATTTTATATTCCTACAAACAATGCATGAGGATTCCAATTTCTCCACATCCTTGGCAATACCTGTTATTTTCTGGATTTTTTTTGACAGTAACTATCCTAATGGGCATGGGTTAGTATCTTACTGTAGTTTTGCTTTACATTTCCCAAATGATTATTGATGTTGAGCATCTTTTCATGTACTTATTTGCCATTTGTACACCTCTGGGGAAATAAATGTCTATTCAAATCCTTTGACCATTTTGGAATCAAGTTGTTTTTCTCCTGTTGAGTTTTAGAACTTTTCTATATAGTCTGGATGTTAATCACTTATCAGATACATGATTTGCAAATATTTTTTTCCATTCTGTGGGTTGCCTTTTTACTATGTAAACAGTATATTTTGACACATACATTTAAAAATTTTTCATGAAGTCCAATTTATTTATTTATTTTCTTTTGTTTTCTTTATCTTTGGTGTCCTACCCATGAAATCCTTGCCAAATCCAATGTTGTGAAGCTTTTGTCCTATTTTCTTCTAAGAGTTTCATTGTTTTAGGTCTTATGTTTAGGTTCTTGATCCACTTTGAGTTAATTCGTGTATGTGGTGTTAGGTGAGTGTCCAACTTCAGTCTTTTGCTTGTGGATATCCAGTTTTCCTGGCACCATTTATTGAAAAGTCTGTCCTGTCCTCATTGAATGATCTTGGCACCCTTGTCAAAAATCATTTGACCATATATATGTGAGAATTTATTTCTGGGTTCTCTATTCTATTCCATTGGTCTATATAGCTATCTTTATGCCAATACCATAATGTTTTGATTACTGTAGTTTTGTAGCAAGTTTTGAAATTAGGAAGTGTGAGTCCTTCAGTTTTTTCTTTTTCAAGATTGTTTTGGCTATTTGGGGTCCTTCGAGATTCCATATGAATTTTAGGATGGGTTTTTCTATTTCTGCCAAAAATGTCATTGGAATTTTGGAAGGGATTGCATTCAATCTATAGATAATTTTGGGTAGTATTGACATTTTAACTATATTAAGTCTTCCCATCCATGTACACGAGATGTGCTTCCATTTATTTATGTCTTCTTCAATTTCTTTAGCAACACTTTGTATTCATTGTACAAGTCTTTCACCAACCTGTTGAAGTTAATCCCTAAGTATTTTCTTCTTTTTGATGTTATTATAAATGGAATTGGTTTTGTAATTTCCTTTTCAGACTGTTCAATGTTCATGTAATAGAAAAGCAACTGGGACGCCTGGGTGGCTCAGCCAGTTAAGTGCCCGACTTTGGGTCAGGTCATGATCTTATGGTCCACTGCTGACAGTTCTGAGCCTGGAGCCTGCTTTGGATTCTGTGTCTCCCTCTCTCTCTGCCCCTTTCCTGCTCACACTCTGTCACTCTTTCTCACTCTCCAAAATAAATAAACATTTTAAAAAAAGGAAAAGCAACTGATTTTTGTGTGTTGACTTTGTATCCCTGATACTTTGCTGAATTCATTTACTAGTTCTAATAGCAATATTGTGGAGTGTTTAGGGCTTTATACATACAAGATCATATATTGTATATCCTTGTTATCTTCTGTATAGTTGTATCCTCTTTTGAAGGTTGAGTATTGAAATCTCTTATTATTACTGTTGAATTGTCTGTTTTTCCCTTCATTTCTATTAATTCTCACTTCATATATTTTTGGGCCCTTTTGTTAAGTGCATATATTTATAATTGTTATAGCTCCCTAATGAACTGACCATTTTATGATTATAAAATGTTCTTCTTTTTCCAATAACATTTTATTGTCTTAATATGTATTTTGTCTGGTGTTATTACAGCCACTCCAGCAATCTTATGGTTGTTGTTTGTATGTATATATTTTCCCATCCTTTTACTTTCCATCTATTTTTGTATGTTTGAATCTAAAGCTTGTTTTCTGTAGACAGCATATAGCTGGCTTTTGTTTCTTTTTAAAAAATTTTTTTTTCAACGTTTTTTATTTATTTTTGGGACAGAGAGAGACAGAGCATGAACGGGGGAGGGGCAGAGAGAGAGGGAGACACAGAATCGGAAACAGGCTCCAGGCTCCGAGCCATCAGCCCAGAGCCTGACGCAGGGCTCGAACTCACGGACCGCGAGATCGTGACCTGGCTGAAGTCGGACGCTTAACCGACTGCGCCATCCAGGCGCCCCATGTTTCTTATTTAATCTGATAATCTCTGTCTTTTGATTGGATTTTAATCCAATTGGATTTAATTCACTCAAACTTAATGTTATTATAGATTTGTATTTGCCATTTTGCTTTGTATATGTCTCATGTGTTATTTGATACTTTATTCTTTCTTTATTGTCTTCTTTCTTTTAAGTGGATATTTTCTAGCGTAAAATTTTAATTTAATAATTTTTAAATTACATTTTTGAGTTCTTTTCTCTAGGGCTTCTAATATACATCTTAACATTATCTGCTTCAGACATACAATAACTTCATTCCAGTATAATTATCAAAACTTTAATCTTATAACCTAGGTCCATTCCCTCCCCTCTTTTTTTGTGGTATTATTGCTCTACATGTTACATCTATACAAACCCAAGAATACACTGTCATAATTATTACTTTATATAATCTTATTTCTTTTAAAAGAGTTGAAATAAGAGGGGTATCTGGGTGGCTCAGTTGGTTAAGCATCCGACTTCGGCTCAGGTCATGATCTCACAGTTTGTGGGTTTGAGTCCCAAGTCCAGCTCTGCACTAACAGCTCAGAGCCTGGAGCCTGCTTCAGAATCTGTGTCTCCCTCTCTCTCTGCCCCTCCCCCACTGTGTTTACTCTCTCAAAAATAAACACTAAAAATAAATAAATAAATAAATAAATAAAAGCATTGAAAGAAGAAAGGAGTACATATTTATAGTTTTGCCGTATTAACCTAATTATTTCTAGTTCTCTTGTGGATTTACCATTGTGTCATTTTTTACTCCAATGCATCTTTGTTTCCATATACTTCCTTTTTGCTGATATCGTCAAATATATTTCTGTTATAGGCTCAAGAATACAATTATATACATATTGTTTGATGCAATTACTTTATTTATTTACTTTGGGAGAGAGAGAAAGAGCAAGCTGGGGAGGGACAGAGAGAGGGAGAGAGAGAACCCTAAACAGGCTCTGCATTGTCAGTGCAGAGCCCAGTATGGGCTCGAACTCACAAATCTCGAGATCATGATCTGAGTGTAAATCCAGAGTTGGATGCTTAACCAACTGAGCCATCAAGGTGCCCCTGATGCAATTACTTATTTTTTAAATGTTTATTTATTTTTGAGAGAGAGACAGAGTGTGAGTGGGGGAGGGGCAGAGAGAGAGGGAGACACAGAATCTGAAGCAGGCTCTGAGCTGTCAGCACAGAGCCTGATGTGGGGCTCAAACTCATGAGCTGTGAAATCATGACCTGAGCCGAAGTTGGACGCTTAACTGACTGAGCCACCCAAGTGCCCCTACTTTTTAAATAAGAGGAAAAAAAAGAACAATGAAATTATTCTGTCTTTTGTATTTACCTACATAATTATCTTCACCAGTATTGTTTTTTTAAATATCTGAATACTGCCTGTTGTTATTTGCTTTCCGCCTGTAGAGCTTCTTTTAGTATTTCCTATAAGGGAAGTCTGCTAGCAACACATTCTCTCAGTTTATTTTTGAATGTTTTTATTTCAGTTTCATGTTTGAAACATAGTTTTACTGGATATAAAGTTGGCAGCTGAGAGTTTTATATTTAAGTACTTTGAATTATGTTGTCTCACTGCTTTCTGGTCTCCATTGTTTCTGACAATGGTTGTTTGTGGTTCCTTTGCCTGCGATTAGTCATTTTTTCCTTACAGTATTCAAGATGCTCTTTTTGTCTTTGATTTTCACCATTTTGATTATGATCTAGTGTGGTTCTTTTTTGGGTTTATCTCAGATGTATAAAATAATGTTTTTGTCAAATTTGGGGAATTTTCAGCCATTTTTTTCAAATATTTTTATTCCCCCCTCCTACTAGTACTCCCATTATGTGAATGTTGGTGCACTTAATGGTGTCACTCATTTCTCTGAGGCTCTGTTCAGTTTCCTTCATTCTTTTATCTCTCTGTTCTTCAGACCACGTAATCTGTATTAATCTGTTTTCAACTTGGCTGCTTCTTTCTTCTGCCAATTCAAGTGTACTGTTAATCCTCTTTAGTAAACTTTTCATCTTGGCTTATTTTACTTTTCAACTTCAGAATATCCATATGGTTCTTTTAGATACTTACTCTTTATTGATATTCTCTATCTGAGGAGACACTGTCATCATGTCTTGTTTTAATTCTTTTTTTTTAACGTTTATTTATTATTGAGAGACACAGCGTGAATGGGGGGGGGGGGCGCAGAGAGAGTGGGAGACACAGAAGCAGAAGCAGGCTCCAGGCTCTGAGCTGTCAGCACAGAGCCCGATGTGGGGCTTGAACCCACAAACCGCAAGATCATTACCTGAGCCAAAGTCGGACACTTAACCAGGTGCCTGATTGTTTTCATTCTTTATGCATGGTTTCACTTAGTTCTTTGAACATTTAAAAAAATTTTTTAATAAAATTTTTGTTGGAAATTGGATATTTTAGATAATAAATTGTAACAATGCTAGATACTGACCCTACCCTTCAGCCCAGGGTTTGATGTTTGCCTGGTTGTTCTCTTGTTTTTATTTTTTTAGTGACTTGACTGCATTAATTCTGTGAGTTCTATTTCTGAAATATGTAGGATGCAGCCTCTGATGTCTCTACTGAGAGTTTTCCCCTTGTTTTTCTTTTAGCTTGGCAACCTAGATGTTACTCCTGGGTCAGCTTAAGCCACTAATTGGTCAAAGGTTATGCTTAAGTCTTTTTAGCCAGTTAGATTTTTACCTTTTACTGTTGAATATATGTGTGTGGAATAAGGCTGCTATCATAGTTCAGGGAATTTACACATTTTTGCCCCACATTCAGTGAGGGATAATTAGTTTGGAGGTTCCTTCTTGGGGTATTGCTGAGAAAGCATAGCTTTGGGTATTCACAATCTTCTAGTCTGGCATGATGAGTTTTATTTTAGTTTTAAATCTGGCTTCCTAGGAGTTGCCTCTGGGTCAGAGAAGCTTATTGTTTAGCTGATGCTTGGTCAGAGGTGGTATTTCCATTCCTTGTGCCAGTGAGGCATCTGTCCTGTATTGATGGTCTCTGGGTGGTTTGGGGAATGCTCTGAAGTCTGTCCCATGTCCTGTTCTGGTTGCTCCTGAGTGGGTGCCATCTAGGATATGCACACACCTTTTCTGATCTCCAGAGTTTACTGTAATCCTAGGAGGGTTCTTCTTGGCTTTCTCCAAGAGGGAAAAAACCCTCTTAGAGTTTCTTTCCCTTGTTCTTTATAAAACTTCTGGATGCCCTGGTGTTCTGCTCATATCATGGAACTACCAGCCTCCTCTTAACTACTCACCATCAAGATACCTATGTTCTTGACATGCTGTTAGGCATGGAATTTTCCATGCTCTGCTCCAAATAAAAACAGTCCCTTTGGGTAGGTGTGGAGCTCCTCATTCTTATGCCTAGATTCTTATGGCTACCCTGAGTGGGGGGTTGGTGGGTGATCCTCTTTACCATGCCTATCTGGACATAGGGCTGGAGTTGATGAGAAATGGTAATATTATCTTTCCCAGGTGAAACCATAACCCAAGAAGAAGAGCTGGGAGAAGGAGCCCTTTTCTTCTTGGCTATATATGCCTAAGGGTTAAATGATTAAAAAAAATAGTTTTCACAAGTTGTAATTTTGCCGGAAAGAGGGTTTGTCTATCTCCTTACTCTGTCCTTCTGGAAGTCCCACCATTTGTGTTCCTTTTTTATTTTTCCTTGAGATAAAATACACATAATATTTACCACTTTAATAATTTTTCAGTGTACATTTGCAGTGGCATTAAGCACATTAAGCACATTTACACCATTACCACCATCCATATGCATAACTTTTTATTCTTCCCAACTTGAAACTCATATCCACTAAACACACTCTATTCCCCCAACTGCAGACCCCTGGAAATCACCATTTTACTTTCTATTTCTGAATCTGACTACTCTAAGTACCTCATATAAGTTGAATCACACCATGTTTGTTTTTATTGACTGGTTTACTTCACTTAAGTATAATATCTTCAAGGTTCAGCCATGTTGTAGCATGTGTCAGAATTTCCTTCTTTTTTAAGGCTGAATAATATTCCATTTTATGTATATATGACATTTTATCAATACATCCATCAGTGTAAATGGGTTGCTTCTACCTTTTGATTATTGTTAATCTTCTGATTCCTTTGTGATACATTGTTTTTCTCATGCTTCTTTCAAGACTGTGTTTGTCTTTTAACAGTGTCTAAGTGTGGATCTTTTCTTTTTTTAATTTTTTTTAATGTTTATTTATTTTTGAGACAGAGACAGAGCATGAACGGGGTAGGGTCAGAGAGAGAGGGAGACACAGAATCTAAAGCAGGTTTCAGGCTCTGAGCTGTCAGCACAGAGCCCAACACGGGGCTCGGACTCACGGACCGTGAGGTCATGACCTGAGCCGAAGTCGGATGCTTAACTGATGGAGCCACCCAGGCGCCCCTAAGTGTGGATCATTGAGTTGACATTTGGAGTTTATGAACTTGGATGTGTAGGTTTATGTTTTTCATCAAATTTGGGAAGTTTTCAATTCTTATTTCCTCACATATTTTTTAACCATCCCCCTTTCTCTTGGGTCACCTATTAGGCATATGTTGGTATGTCTGATGTCCTATAGGTCTCTCTTCATCTTTACATTCTGTTCTTCAGATTGGGTAATCTCTATTTATCTCCCTTCGAATTCACTGATCTTTTTCTTCTCTCAGTTCAAAACTGCTATTCAGCCCCTTCCTTCAAGTTAATTTTTCATGATTTCAACTATTGTATTTTTAAGCTCCAGAATATCTATTTGGTTTCTTTTTGAATTTCTATCTCTTTATTGCTATTCTCAATTTGATAGTCACTGTTTTCAAATTTTTTTATTTATTTAAATTCAAATTCAAGTTAGTTAACATACCGTGTAGTACTGGTTTCAGGACTAGAACCCTTTAATTCTTTAAATATGGTTTTCTTTAGTTCTTTGAATGTATTTATTATAGGTGATTAAAAGTCCTTACTTACTATGTCCTACAGCCATATTCCCTTCAAGACCATTTCTATTGAGTGCTTTTTGCTTGTGTATTAGCCACACATTATTATTTCTTTGCAAGTCTTACAATTTTTTTGGACAGTGGACGGTTTCAATAATATATTGTAACAACTCTCTCCAAGAATTGTTGTTGCTGGTGCTTTGTTTAGTGACATGTCTAGACTAATTTTGGAGAGCCTGTCCCTCCTTCAGTGGGTGGCTTGATATCCCTGCTTAGATTTTTGTTTTTATTTTTAACTCTTTATTTCATTTTTAAGCCTAATTTCCTAGGCATCTCTCTTGGATCAGCATAGCTTATTGATCAGCCAACGATTAGTCAAAGGTTGTGCAGAAACATCTTGAGCCAATAAAGCTTCCATTTTTGCCAAGGGGATCTAAGTGTAGATTGCGGCATGCATTAAAATTTTAGGCAGTTATAAGTTGCGCTTTGATTTTTACCTTGTGCAAGTCTCATGTTCAGCCTAGGAGGCATATATAATTGGGACTTTCTCCCAGTTTCTTTTGAGTGTGTATATAGCCCTATGCATGTACATCTCAGATCTCCAGGAATATAAAGCAGTTTATCAAAGCCCTTTATGATTGTCTTGTTGCCCACATCTCCCAAATTTTTAGCATGGTGTATGGCAGTCACTGGAAACAGAGGTGCTGGCCTTCCCTGATATTGCTATTGTTTTTGATACTGCCCTGGACTTGAGGCTTCTTTATTTATTTTTCATTAAAAAAAATCCTTTCTTGTCTCAAGATCAGTTAAATCATTGCTTAGTTTTTATTCTACGTTTTATCTTTTTTCCTTTACATTTATCTCTATAATAAATCCATCTGGAATTTAGTAGAGGCAAGGCCCTAACTTGATGTTTTCTCTCCAAATACCAATACAATTTTCTCAACAATTATTTAAAACTTCATCTATTCCTCATTGATTTGTGAAGCTTCCTTTACCATATTTTAAGTTATCATGTTAACTTATCACGAGTCTAGGATCTTAATCAGTATTATCTGCTCTAAAACAATAACCTGTCAATTTTTATGCCAGTAAGCATTCATTTTAGTGTAAGTTTATAAAACATTTTTCTTTGTTTGAGCCAAGATTGCTCTTGTTTTTCAATCCCAAGCTATTCTTATTCATTTGCTTTTCCCAATAAACTTCGGAATTATTCTGTCAAGCGAACAAGAACAAGTTCTTATCTGTTTTTACTCTTTACATATCAGGATGGCACTTGGTTAACTCCAATGCCCTATTAGAGCTGATAACAAACCCACTGCTTCTTAATAGAACTAAATTATTTCTCAGAAAAGATTCCTCAACCTTACACAAGGTCTAGAAGGATGACCTTATCAAATTTCATGTTCTACTTCTGTTCTATTTCTCAGCTAAACTGAGAAGTTTAGATTTTATGTTAATCTTTAAGACTATTTTCCTGCCATTTTGTCTTTTAAAGAGCATAGGAATTGGGAGTTGGAGAGACTTGGGTTCCAACTCTTGCACTACCCATTACTAGCTATGTAACCTTTGCACAAGTCACTTCTCTTTGAGCCTTTGTTCCCTCAACTATAAATGGAGGTAAATAATATTTAGTTTTTAGCACTATTATGACGATTAGTAGCACTGAACAGAAAGGGCTGACTTAGCACACTGCCAGGTACATAACATGTAATATTATAGAACCTGTTCTTGATGATTTTATGAACACTGATTATTGCCTTGTGCTTTACTAATGATCTTATATGGGTTACTGATTTATACAGGGCAGTTTCCCCCTACACTAAATGGGTTCTTAGGTCTTTTTAAAAGTAATCTTTATATCTTTTCCCCTGCTTTTAGGCAGCTTTTAAGCTATTACTTTTCATTACTGTCATTGAGGCTGGTTCTAAGAATAGGTCCTACTCCTTGTCTCACCTTGCTTATAATTTGCCACTTCTGATCTGCCGTACACTAGGAAATCAGATAGCCAAATTGTCAGAAATGTGTATATATTAAGAATAAATAGGTTGAGCAGGAAGCTAGGGGGTTCTCTTCAGGGAAAGCATATGGAACCTTTTAGACCATTACAGCCTTGTCTTGTGATAGCTATTATGGCTATTCATAAGCCATTGTTATTTTCATGTCCCTGGAGGTGTTCCAAAAACAACCTAGAGAATCACATAAATGGAAAAATGAGCTAGTACTGTACTTCTGAGAATAAAAGTAAACAAAACATGTAATTCCAGAGTTAATATGGACAATGCAGGGCTGTGGCCAAAGAACATTTTAGAAGTTAGGAGGAATGAATCCTGCCATTATTCCTATTGGTAAGACTTACATCACCAATTTTAATCTCAAGGCAGTTAGAAAATTAACAAATATGAAGCATCTATTATGTGATAGATTTATAGATTATCCACATTTATTACCTCAATCCTCAAACAGCTTTGAGAAATAAGGATTATTATACCCATTTATGTTGAGGGAATGGATGTTCTAAAGGTTAAAGTGACTTATCCAAACTGAAAAGCTGCAGAGCCAGAATTCAAACTAAAGTCTGTCCAATTTCAAAGCTCAATGCTCTATAACCCTCTGATGCCTTGTAGAGACTGACTTCTCTGTACATAAATTTACTTCCTATATATCAGCAAATAAACAATCAGAAAGTGTAACAGAAAACAGAATTGTCATCCATAATCACAACAATATATATCAAGTGCAGAACTTTAAAACACAGAAGACCTCTATGGAAAAAAATTAACTCTACTAAGACATAAAGGAAGAGACCTAAATAAAGGGATGGGTAAACTATGATCTTTGGATGGGAACCCTTAACATGATAAAGATGTCAACTGTCCCCAAATTAATCTATAAATTGAATTCATTGACAAAAATATACACCAAAAAACCCAACCAGATAGTGTGGAAACTGGACTAATTCTAAATTACATGTATTAGAATAAAGATCACATGATTCAGAAATAATTAGTACATGTCTGAAACAAGAAAGCACAGAGTAGAGATTTGTCCTATCTGATATTAAAGCAAATTAAAAACCTATCATAATTGAAACAATGTGATCCTGGCCAGAGTTCAAATAGACAATGGAAAAAAATGAGTTCAGGAATGGACTAATGCATATATAGAAACATGGTACACAAGAAAGGTGGTAATATACATCAGTGGGGAAAGAAGAGATCATTTAATAAATGGAGTTGGGAAAACTAGCTTATTATGTAAAGAAAATAAAATCAGATCCTTGCCTACAGCATATATAAAATAGATACCTACTATAATTAAAGACCTGACATGGAAGGCAACGTTATAAAACTATTAAAAATGTAGAAAAGTATTGGGGTGCCTGGGTGGCTCAGTTGGTTAACCATCTGACTTCAGCTCAGGTCTGATCTCACTATTCATGAGTTCGAGTTCTGCATTGGGCTCTGTGCTGACAGCTCAGAGCCTGGAGCCTGCCTTCAGATTCTGTGTCTCCCGCTCTCTCTGACCCTCCCCCACTCACACGCTGTGTCTCTTTCAAAAATAAACAAACATTAAAAAATGTAGAAAACTATCTTTATGACCCAGGGGTAGGGAAGAATTTATTAAATAAGATCCCAAAAGCATACACCACAAGGGTACAATTTGAAAAGTGTCTGACAAAAACAAAATTAAATATTTCTTGGTGAGGGATGAAGTACATGATATCTGCAATTTACTTGAAAATGCACTGAAAACGCTGAATAAATGGATGGCTAGAGAAGGACAGATGGCTGGTTATATAGGATAAAGCAAGTTTAGTAAAATATTAATTATAGAATCTGAGTGGTGGGCTTATGAGTGTTCATCATACTATTCTTCCAACTGTTCTGTGTATGTGAAGTTATAGCAATAAAAAGATTGGTGAAAATGAAATACTTTTGTTCAACAAAGACATTGTATATAGTTTTGAAAAACTGTGACTGGAAAATATATTTGATATACACACAGATATAGAAATGATATTTGCTATATATGTATATGTATACACACACACATTTGACAAGAAACTTCTGTAATTGGCAAGAAAAAGACAAGTAACCTAAAAGAAAATTTGCAAGGTAAATAAATAGGCACTTCAGAGAATGAGAAAACAAGTAGTTAATCTGTATAAAATAGAAGCTCACCTCATCTGTAGTCAAATAAATGCAAATTAAAATCAAAGATACTACTTGAAGCCCACTGGACTAGCAAAAGTTAAGAAGTTATATGATATCAGTACTGGCAATACTATGAAGAATAGAAGCCCTTATGTGTTGTTCACAGGACTAGATTAGTATGAATACGATCTAGAGCAACATGGCAATATTGGGTGAAAAACCTATATGCATATTTTATAGGATCCAGGAATTCTACTCCTGAGTATATACTTCAGATAAACTGGTACAGGAACACAAAGAAACAAAGACTTCTATGAAGAGATTTCCTGTAGCACTGTTTATAATACCCAAGAACTGGAAATCAATAAATAAAATACTGTGACATTACTATATGAAGGAATGTAATCCAGCAGTTATGAGGAATGAACCATGTAGGGGTATGGATAGATATCAAAAATAACACTGAGTAGAAAAAAAAGAAATAGAATGATATGTACAGCACAATATCTTTCATGTTGAAAAAAAAAGGAAAAAAATCGGGGCACCTGGGTGGCTCAGTCAGTTAAGTGCCCAACTTTTGATTTCAGCTCAGGTTATGATCTCCTGGTTTGTGAGTTCGAGCACCACATCGGGCTTTGCACTGACAACATGGAACCTCCCTGGGATTCTGTCTCCCTCTCTCTCTGCCCCTCCCCTGCTTGCTCTCTCTCTCTCTCTCTCTCTCTCTCTCTCTCAAAATAAATAAAAATAAAAAATAAACTTTTAACAAAAGGAAAAAATCTACATATACAAACAACACTATAGACTATGCATGAATACACATATGTCTAAATAAATACATGGCAAATGGCATGGAAGGACACACACCAAATACCCAAGAGTGGGTAACTGCGGGAAGAGAAGAGAAGTGAATTAGATCATGAATAAAGACTGAAGGAGGCAAAAGCCAAATGTAAAACCAAATATAAAACTTCATGCAGGTCATGAATGAACTGATGATGACAGAGGATCATGAACTGAAGAAACTATCATGGCAATCAATTTCAGCGTTTCTGAATTCTAAACTGAAGTTCAAACGATAACCTCCCCATCCCCAAACACCATAAAAACACATGCTTAAGGGAAATGTGACAAAAGTAAAAGAGAACTAAACCGGTCACTTCCCTGTCCCATGGCTTACCGGAGTACGCAGCACATGAGCAGCAGATGGGTTGGGACATTAGCTGGATTGAGCATACTGGGGGTATCTGACTTCATACAGGCCAGGAAGGCCCGCATCCTTCTGTTCTTGTCCTCCACTGCTTTGCCGAGCCAGAGCTTCTTGAGATTTGGGCAAGTCCATTCCCGAAACGTCAGTGCAGACACCAGCTCGGGGGTTTGAGGTGACTTCCCTTTATAGGCAGACCACTCTTTGAGGATCACTGAAGGAACTGGAAAACAGAAATTGAGGAAAAACAGGCTCTAGAAAATTCCTGAGCATTTCTGTAAAATTTCTGGCCGCAAGTGACAGGATCTGTCCCATTTCAACATCTTTTTATTTTTTGTCATTAGAATTTTTATTGTTAGCAGTAGGAACAGCACTTAATAGATGTTTGATATGTGTTAGGTACTTTACATATGAATGTAAATGTCATTTACTTCTCGAAACTCAGAACTCTAATCCTGAGAGAGAAGTATTGTAACTACATTATCATAAAACACAGTGCTCTTTTTTCATTGAAAAAATAAAGGCTCAAAGTCACACAGTTAATTATGTTGAAACCCATTTAAGTAAATGTACTAGGCTAGGCAAGGAAAGAAGTCCAAGGACTTCTGAGCCTGAGTGGCTCAGTAGGTTAAGATACAGAACTATTCAATTACCACAAAGATCTCCCTTATGCTACCCCTTTTATGGTCACACCCAACACCCTCCAGCACCATCTCTAATCCCTGGCAACTACTAATCTGTTCTCCATCCCTACAATTTTGTCAATTTGAGAATGTTAAATAAATGGGCTCCTATAGTATGCAACCTTTTGAGATTGGCATTTGCACTTGGCATAATGCTTTTGGGATCCATCCATGTTGTTGCATGTATCAATACGTTTTTTGTTTTTTGTTTTTTTACCAAGTAGTATTTCATGGTATGGATGTACCACAGTTTTACCATTCACCTTTTGAAGGACATCTGGGTTCTTCCAGTTTGTGGCTATTATGAATGAAGCTGCTATGAGTATTTGTGTATAAGTTCCTGCATGAAAATAAATCTTCCTTTCTCTGAGATAAATGCCCAAAAGTATAAGTGCTAGGTTGCATTGTAAGTCTATTTTAAGTTTTGAAAGGAAACGACCAAATTACTTTCTAGAGTGGTGGTACCATCTTACATTCCTACCAACAGTTTATGCGTGATCCAGTTTCTCCACATCCAATCCAAATGAATAAAATTATTAATTTTAGCCATTGTGATAAGTATGTAGTTATATATAATTGTGGCTTTAATTTGCAATTCTTTTTTAAAAATTTTATTAGTGTTTAGTTATTTTTGAGAGAGAGAGAGACAGAGACAGAACGTGAGTGGGGGAAGGGCAGACAGAAAGAGAGAGAGGGAGACGCAGAATCTAAAGCAGGCTCCAGGCTCTGAGCTGTCAGCAGCATAGATCCCAACGTGGGACTTGAACCCACAAGCCGTGAGATCATAACCTGAGCCAAAGTCAGATGCTTAAACCATGGAGCCACCCAGGCACCCCCTTAATTTGTAATTCTTTAATGGCTAATGATGTTGAACATCCTTTCATGTCTTTATTTGCCATGTAGATCTTCTTCAGTGAAATGTCGGCATTCTTTTGCTGATCTTCTAATTGGACAATTTTCATAATGCTCAATTGGGCAGTTTTCATAATACTCAGTTTTGAGAATTCTTTGTATATTTTAGATAGTAGTCTAGATATGTGGTACTTGTTCACCTACTGATGTCCAATTGATCTAGTACCATTTGTTAAAAAGACTATCCTTCCTCTAATGAAGTACTTCTGCAGCTTTGTCAAAAATCAGTTGGCTGTACTTGTATGGGGCTATTTCTGGGTTCCCTATTCTGTTCCACTAATCTATGTGTCTATATCACTACCAACACCACACAGTCTTAATTATTGTAGCTACATGGTAAGTTTTGTAATCAAGGTAGAGTGATTCCTCCCAACTTATTCCTTTTCAAAAAATGTTTTAGATATTCTAGTTCCTAAGTCTTTCCATATAAATGTTAAGCATCTAACTCTTGATGTCGGCTCAGGTCATGATCTCACAGTTTGTGGGTTTGAGCCCCACATTGGGCTCTGTGTGGACAGTGCTGAGCCTGCTTGGGATTCTCTCTCTCTCCCTCTGTCTGCCTCTCCCCTGCTTGCACTGTCCCTCTCTCAAAATAAATAAACTTAAAAAAATAATCTTCTATATATCTACAGAGAATCCTGCTGGGATTTGGATAGGAATTGTGTTAAACCTGTATATCAATTTGGAGAGAACTGACATTTTTACTATGTTGAATCTTCCAATTCAAGGAGATATATGTCTCTCCATTTATGTAGGTCTTCACCAATTGCGTTCATCAGCATTTTATAATTTTCAGCATACAGATCTTGAACATCTTTTGTTAAATTTATACCTAAGTACTCCATTTGTTGGAGGAGTTATAAATGGTATTGTATTTATTTCAGTGCCCCATATTCATTGTTAGTATACAGAAATAGAATTCATTTTAGTATGTTTATTGTATATCCTACAACCTTGATGAATTCACTCATTAGGTCTAGCAGTTTTGTTGTCAATTGGGATTTTCTACATAAGTTATGTCATCTACAATTAGGGACAGTTTTATTTTTTCCTTTCTGATCTGTATGCCTTCTATTTTGTTTTCTTGCCTTCTTGTGCTGGATAGAACTTCCAGTACTATGCTGAAGAGCTGCAGCAGGGCATAACTAGACTTGCTCCTAATTTTAGGAGAAAAACATTTAGTCTTTCACCATTAAGTGTAATGTTGGCTGAAGGGTTTTTGTAGATGTTTTTTTATCAAGTTATAGGCATTCATCTCTACTCCTAGTTTTTTGGGGAGTTTTTTTTTTCATGAATGGTTGTTGAATTTTGTTAAATATTTTTCTGCATCCATTGAGATGACCATATTATTTTTCTTCTTTATCCTGTTTGTATGGTGGATTACATAGACTGATTTTTCAAATATTGAACTAGTTTTGCAAAATAGAACAAACCCTACCAAATTACTATGGTGTGTAATTCTTTTTATATATTGCTGAATTCTATTGACTAATACCTTGTTAAGAACTTTTACATCTATATTGACAAAGGATATTGGTGTGAAGTATTATTTTTATGTACTGTCTTTATCTGATTGTAGTATCATGGTAATACTGGCTTTGTAGAATGATTTGGGAAGTGTTCTCTCCTATTTTCTGAAAAAGATGGTGTAGAATTGATGGTAATTCTTTTTAATTTAATTTAAATATTTATTGTCCACAATAAGTGCCTGATTGTGCAAAGCACTGCTGGAAATAAAAAGATTTATGAGACAGTCTCTATCTACTCTTTTTTAAAAAATTAATTATCGAGGGGTGCCTGGATGGCTCAGTTGGTACAGCATCCAACTCTCGATCTTGGGGTCATGAGTTCAAGCCCCATGTTGGCTGTAGAGATGACATTAACAAAATTAGGGGTGCCTGGGTGGCTCAATCGGTTGAGAGTCTGACTTCGGCTCAGGTCATGATCTCACAGTTCATGAGTTCAAGCCTGTCATTGGGCTCTGCACTGACAGCTCACAGCCTGGAGCTTGCTTCAGATTCTGTGTCTCCCTCTCTCTGCCCTTCCCATGCTCATGCTCTGTCTGTCTGTCTCTCTCTCTCAAAAATAAATAAAAATTAAAAAATAATTTAAAATTTTATTATTGAAATATAATTGACATACAATGTTCTATTAGTTTCAAGTATACAACATAGTGATTTGACAATTAAGTATTTGTTAAAAATATGGTAGAATTCTCTAGTGAAACTAATTCAATCAGATTTCTTTTTTGGGAAATTTTAAATTAAATTTTATTAATATTTACAGGGCTATTCAAATTATCTATTTCATATCAGGTGTGTTTTGGTAGTTTGTAATTTTGAGAATTGATCCATTTTGTTTAAGTTGTCAAATTTATGTGTAGAGTTATTTACAGTATTCCCATATAATCCTTTTGATGTCTGTAGGCACTGTGGTGTTATCTCCTGCCTCATTCTTGATATTAGTAATTTGTGTATTCTCTATTTTCCTTATTGTGGTCTTGCTAGAATTTCATCAATTTCATTGTTCTTTTCAAAGAATCAAGTTTTTGTTTCACTGATTTTTCTGTTATTTTTCTGTTTCCAATTCCACTGACCTTTGCTCTTTATTATTTCTTCATTTTAGTTTGCTGTAGGTTTAGCTTTCTCCTCTTCTTGTTTCTTGAGGTGAAAATTCAGAGGACAGATTAGAAATTTATCCCTTTTTCTAATTTGAGCATTTAGGACTATAAATTTCCTTTTCAGAAATTTAGCTCCATACCACAGATTTTAATATACTGTATTTTTATTTTCACTTAGTTCCATGTATTTCCTTCTTTCCCTTAAGACTGGCTATTTGGGAGCACCTGGGTGGCTCAGTTGGTTAAGCGTCCGACTTCAGCTCAGGTCATGGCCTCACGGTTTGTGAGTTCGAGCCCTGCATTGGGCTTTCCTTGGAGCCTGGAGCCTGCTTCGGATTCTGTGTCTCCCTCTCTCTCTGCCCCTCCCCTGCTTGTGCTCTCTCTCTCTCTCTCTCAAGAATAAATAAAACACTAAAAAAAGATTTTAAAAAAAGACTTGCTATTTGACCCAAGGTTTGGATAAAAGTGCTTTGTTATCTTCCAAGTATTTCTAGATTTTCCTGTTATCTTTCTGTTGTTGATTTCTAATTTGATTTCATAGTGGTCTGAGAATATACCCTGTATAGTTTTAATTCTTTTAAATTTATTGAGGTTTGTTTTATGGCCCAGGATATGATCCATCTTGGTATATGTTCTGTGGGCATGGAAAAGAACATGCATTTTGCTCTTGCTGCATGTTATATTAAGAATCAATTGATGGTTGTTGAGTTCTATATTTCTGATGATTTTCTGTCTAGTTGTTCTATTCATTATTGAAAGGGGAGTTGAAGTCTCTAATTATAATTGGGGATTTGCCTTTTTCTCATTTAAGTTTTCTCAGTTATTGCATCACATATTTTGTGGCTCTGTTTGGTGATACACATTTAGGATTGCTAGTCTTCTTGGTATATTGACCCTTTTACCAGTATATCATGTCCCTCTCTTTCCCTGGCAATTTGCTTTGCTCTGAAGTCCATTTTATGTGGTATTAATACAGCCATTCCTGATTTCTTTTCATTAATGTTTTCATGATATATAATTTTCCATCCTTCTACTTTCAACATACCTCTATCGTTTATATTTGAAGTGAATTTTTTTGTAGACAACATATAATTGGGTAATGATTTTTATCCAATCTGTCAATGTCTGTATTTTAATTTGTGTAATTAGAACACTTAAATTTAATGTAATTATTGATATGTTAGAGCTTAAGTCTATCATTTGTTTTGTTTGTTCTCTCCATTTTCCTATCTCTGCTTTCTTTTTCTCCCTTTTCTATAGGTTACATGTCCTTATTTTAGAATTTCATGTTGATTTATCTATAGTGTTTTTGAGTGCTTCTCTGTGTACAGCTTTTCCCGTGCATTTTCTAGGCACTGCATTATGTACACCTAATTCACCAAAGTCTACTGGTGTTGACATTTTACTGGTTCAAGTGAAGTATAGAAACCTGACCTGTTATGTCCCTTTAACCTTCCCCACTTACAATTGTCTTAAATATTTTCTCTACAGACATTGAGAACCACATTAAGCAGTGATAGTTTTGCTTTAACTGTGAAAACTCAAGAAAAGAAAAGACGACTGTATTTATCTACATTTTTGTTCTTTCCATTGTATTTCCTTCCTGATGTTACAAGAATCCTTCTATTTTTAAGTGTCTATTTTAATTCCAGTTACTTAACATACAGTGTTATTTTAGTTTCAGGTGTACAATACAATGATTCAACACTTCCATACATCACCCTGTGCTCATCACAAGTGCACTCTTTAATTTCCATCCCCATCTCCCCAACTTCCTCCCCTCTGGTAACCATGAGTTTATTTATTCCCTGTAGTGAAAAGTCTGTTTCTTGCTTGGACTATGTCTCTCTTTCAATTTTTTCCCTTGTTTGTTTTGTTCCTTAAATTCCACATGAGTGAAACCATATGGTATTTGTCTTTCTCTGACTTATTTTGCTTAGCATTATACTCTCTAGCTTCATTGATATCATTGCAAATGGCAATATTTCATTACTTTTTAGGGCTGAATAATATTCCAATATATAATCCAATGCAATATTAAACACACACACACACACACACACACACACACACACACACACACACCACATCTTCTTCATCCATTCACCGATTGTTGGACACTTGGGCTGCTTCCATAAAATGGCTATAATAAATAATGCTGCTATAAACAAAAGGGTACATATATCCCTTTGAATTAGTGTTTCTGTATCATTTGGGTAAATGTCCATTAATGAGATTGCTGGATCGTAAAGGAGTTCTAGTCTTAAATTTCTGAGGAACCTCCTCCACACTGCCTGCCACAGTGGTTGCATGAGTTTGCATTTCCATCAATGGTGCAAGAGGGTTCATCTTTCTCCACATTCTTGACAATACCTATTGTTTCCTGTGTTGTTGATTTTGGCCATTCTGACAGGTGTGAAGTAACATCTCATTGTAATTTTGATTTGCATTCCCCTGATAAGCATCTTTTCATGTGTCTATTGGACATGTGGATGTCTTCTTTGGAGAAATGTCTGTTCATGTCTTCTGCCCATTTAATAATTGGGTTATTTGTTTTTTGGGTGTTGAGTTTTGTAAGTTCTTCATATATTTTAGATACTAGCCCTTTATGAAATATGTCATTTGCAAATATCTTCTCCCATTCTGGAGGTTGCCTTTTAGTTTTCTTGATTGTTTCCTTTGCTGTGCAGAAGCTTTTTATGTAGATGTAATCCTAATAGTTTTTGTTTTTGTTTCCCTTGCCTCAGGTGACATATCTAGAAAAAAGTTGCTATGACTAGTGTGAAAGAAGTTACTGCATGTGTACTCTTCTAGGATTTTTATGATTTTGGGTCTCACATTTAGGTCTTTAATCTATTTCAAACTTATTTTTGTGTATAAGTAAGTGGTCCAGTTTCATTCTTTTGAATGGTGCTGCCCAATTTTCCCAATAGCATTTGAAGAGACTTTTTCCACTGTATATTATTTCCTGCTTTGGTGAAGATTAATTGACCATATAATTGTGGGTTTATTTCTGAATTTTGTATTCTATTCCATTGATCTATGTGTCTATTTTTGTGTCAGTACTATGCTTTTTGATTTACTACAGCTTTGTAATATAACTTGAAGTTTGGAATTGTGATGCCTCCAGCTTTGCTTTTCTTATTGAAGGTTGCTTTTGCTATTCAGGGTCTTTGGTGGTTCCATACAGATTTTAAGGTTGTTTATTCTAGCTATGTGAAAAATGCTGTTGGTATTTTGATAGGGATTGCATTAAATGTGTAGATTGCTTTAGGTAGTAAAGACATTTTAACAATATTTGTTCCTCTAATCCAGGATCATGGAATGTCTTTCCATTTCTGTATGACATTTTCAATTTCTTTCATCAGTATTTTATAGTTTTCAGAGTACAGGTCTTTCACCTCTTGGTTAGGCTTATTCCTAACCAAATCTTATTATATTGGGTACAATTGTAAATAAGATTATTTTCTTAATTTCTCTTTTTGCTGCTTCATTATTGGTGTATAGAAATGCAACAGATTTCTGTACATTGATTTTGATTCCTGTGATTTTACTGAATTTCTAGCAGTTTTTGGTGGAGCCTTTAGGGTTTTCTATATATATAGTATCACGTCCTCTGCAAACAGTGAGAGTTTTACATCTTCCTTACTGATGTGGATTCTTTTTATTTCTTTTTGTTGTCTGATTGCTGTGGCTAGACCATCCAGTACTATGTTGAATAAAAGTGGTAAGAGTGGACATCCTTTGTCTTGTTGCTGACCTTAGAGGAAAAGCTCTTAGTTCTTCCCCATTAAGGATGATGTTAACTGTAGGTTTTTCATAGATGGCCTTTATCGTGTTCAGGTATGTTTTCTCTAACTCTATTTTGTTGAGGGTTTTTATCATAAATGGATCCTGTACCCTGTCAAATGCTTTCTCTACATCTATTGAAATGATCATATGGTTATCCTTTTAATGATGTATCACATTGATTGATTTGTGAATATTAAACCACTCCTTGCAACACAGATTTAATCCCATTGATCATGGTGAATGATTTCTTTGAATGTGTTGTTGGATTTGGTATGCTAGTATTTGTTGAGGATTTTTATGTCTATATTCATAAGAGATATTGGCCTGTAGTTCTCTTTTCTAGTGGTGTCTTTAACTGGTTTTGGTATCAGGGTAATACTGGGCTCATAGAATGAATTTGAAGGTTTCCTTTTCTATTTTCTGGAATAGTTCAAGAAGTATAGGCATTAACTATTCTATCTTTTTCTTTCTTTTCTTTTCTTTCTTTCTTTCTTTCTTTCTTTCTTTCTTTCTTTCTTTCGAGAGTGAGCACATGAGTGGGGCAGGGGCAAAGGGAGAGGAAGAGGGAGAATCCCAGCACAGAGCCCAATGTGGGGCTTGATCTCACAACTGTGAGATCATGACCGGAGCTGAAATCAAGAGTCAGACACTTAATAGACTGGGCCACCCAGGTGCTCCTAACTATTCTTTAAATGTTTGGTAGAATTTGCCTGTGAACCCATATGGTCCTGGACTTTTGCTTGTTGGGGGAATTTTTGATTACTGACTCAATTTTCTTGCTGGTTATCGGTCTATTCAAATTTTCTATTTCTTCCTGTTTTTGTTTTGGTAGTTTATATGTTTCTGAGAATTTATCCATTTCTTCTAGGTTGTCCAATTTGTTGGCATATAGTTTTCATAATATTCTCTCATAATTGTTCATATTTCTGTGTTTTTGGTTGTTATTTCTCCTCTCTCATTTGTAATTTTATTTATTTAAGAACTTTCTCTTTTTTCTGGGTAAGTCTGGCTAGAGGTTTATCAATTTTATTGATCTTTTCAAAGAACCAGCTCCTGGCTTCACTGACCTGCTCTAGTATTATTTTTCTGGTTTCTATATCATTTACTACTGCTCTAATCTTTATTATTTCTTTCTTTCTGCTAGCTTTAGGTTTTGTTTGTTCTTTTTCTAGATCCTTTAGGTGTAAGGTTAGGTTGTTTATCTGAGATTTTTCTTGTTTTTTTTTTTTTTTTTTAATTTTTTTTTTTTAAAAAAAATTTATTTTTTTTTATTTTTTTTAATTTATTTTATTTATTTATTTATTTATTTTTGAGACAGAGAGAGACAGAGCATGAACGGGGGAGGGGCAGAGAGAGAGGGAGACACAGAATCGGAAACAGGCTCCAGGCTCTGAGCCATCAGCCCAGAGCCCAACGCGGGGCTCGAACTCACGGACCGCGAGATCGTGACCTGAGCCGAAGTCGGACGCTCAACCGACTGAGCCACCCAGGCGCCCCATCTTGTTTCTTGATGTAGGCCTGTATTGCTATAAATTTCCCTCTTAAGTACCACTTTTGCTGCATCCCAGACCTTTCGGATTATCGTGCTTTCATTTTCACTTGTTTCCATGTACTTTTTAAATTCTTCTTTTATCTCCTGGCTGACCTATTCACTGTTTAGTAGCATGTTATTTAACCTCCATGTATTTGTGGTTTTTCCAGATGTTTTCTTGTGGTTGACTTCTACTTTCATAGCATTGTGGTCAGAAAGTATGCAAGGTATGATTTTGATCTTGAATTTTTTGAGATTTGTATTGTGGCCTAATATGTGATCTATTATGGAGAATGTTCCTTGCATACTTGAAAAGAAAGTGTATTCTGCTATTTTAGTATGGAATGTTTTGAATGGATCTTTTAATTTCATCTGTTCTAGTGTGATTCAAAATCATTGTTTCCTTGGTGATGTTCTGTTTAGATCATTTCTCCACTGGCATAATTGGGGTGTTAAAGTCCCATACTATCATTGTATTATTCTGAATTAGTTCCTTTATGCATTTAGGTGCTCCGGTCTTGGTTGCACAAATATTTACAATTGTTATATCTTTTTGTTGGATTGTCCCCTTTATTATTATATAGTGTCTTCCTTTTTCCCTTGTTACAGTCTTTCCTTTAAAGTCTGTTTTGTCCGGTAGAAGTATTGTTACCCTGGCTTTGTTTTGACATATATTTGCAGTGATAGATGTTTCTCCACCCTCTCTCATTTTCTATGTGTGGGTATCTTTAGGTCTAAAATGGGTTTCTTTGAGGGTTGCCTGGGTGGCTCAGTCGGTTAAGCATCCAACTTCGGCTCAGGTCATGATCCCCCAGTCTGTGGGTTTGAGCCCCATGTCGGGCTCTGTGCTGATAGCTCAGAGCCTGCAGCCTGCTTCAGATTCTGTGTCTCCCTCTCTCTACCCCTCCCCCACTTGTGCTCTGTCTCTGTCTCTCAAAAATGAATAAATGTAAAAAAATTTTTAAATGGGTCTCTTGTAGGCAGCATATGGATGGGTTTTGTTTTTTATCCATTCTGCTAACCTATGTCTTTTTTCTCTTCAAGTTTTTATTTAAATACTAGTTAAAATATATGGTAAAATTGGTTTCAGGTGTAGAATTTAGTGATTCATGACTTATATATAACATCCATTGCTCATCACAACAACTGCTCTCCTTAACACCCATCACCCATTTAGCCCACTCTCCCACCCACCTCCCTACCACCCTATGTCTTTTGATTGGAGCATTTAGTCCATTTACATTCAAAGTAATTATTGATAGATATGTATTTATTGCCATTTTGTTACGTTTTCTGGTTGTTTCTGAAGATGTTCTCTGATCCTTTCCTGTCTTTGTCTCTTTCACATTTTGCTGATTTTCTTTAGTGCTGTATTTGGATTTCTTTCTCTTTATTCTTCGTATATTTATTAGTGGTTTTTCATATATGGTTACCATTAGGTTTGTATATAACCTCTTCTGCATATAGCAGTCTATATTAAGTTGATGGTCATTTATGTTTGAACCATTTTCTCCTCTCCTCAAATTTTATGTATATGTCATTATATTGCATATCACTTTTTTGTGAGTTCCTTGACTTATTTTTTACAGAAAAATTCATTTTTACTGCTTTTGTGTTTCTTACTTCTATACTGTCACTTTTGGTATCTTCTTTTTACTCATAATATGCCTTTTAATATTTCTTGCAGAGTTGGTTTAGTGGTCACAAACTCCTTTAGTTTTGTGTGTCTGTAAAACTCTCTTTCTCCTTGTATTCTGAATGAAAACCTTGCTGGATAGAGTATTCTTGGCTACTGATTTTTCCCAGTCAGCACTTTGAACATATCATGCCACTCCCTTTTGGCTTTCTAAATTTTTATTGAAAAATTATGGGTTTTCCCTTGTAAGTTAATGACTTCTTTGGTCTTGCTACTTTTAGATTTTTTATCACTATATTTTATAAATTTAATTACAATATGTCTTGGTGTTGGTGTGGTTTTCTTGATTTTGTTGGGGGTTCTCTATGCCTCCTCAATCTGAATATCTCTTTCCGCAGATTAGGGAAGTTTTCAGCTATTATTCAAATAAATTTTCTGACCACCTTTCTCTTTCTTCTTCTTCTAAGACTCCTATAATACAAATGTTAGTACATTTAATGGAGTCAATGAGTTCCCCAAGTCTATTCTCATTTTGCATAATTCTTTTCTCTCTCCTTTGTTCAGCTTGATTACTTTCCATTACTCTGTCTTCTAGGTTACTAATTTGTTCCTCTGCTTCTCCCATCCTGCTGTTCATTCCATCAAGTGTGTTTCTCATCTCATTTATTGTGCCCTTTATTGTTGCTATGTCATTCCTTATCTCTGTGTGAAGTGTCACACTCATGTCTTCCACTCTTTTCTCAAGTCCAGTGAGTATCCTTATGATCATTGCTTTAATTTCTTTATCTGGCATGTTACTTATATCTGTTTTGCTTAGATCTATGGCTGTGGACTTATCATTTCTTTCATTTGGGATAAATTTGTTTCTTCATTTTGTCTGCCTCTCTGTATCAATTTCTCTGTGTTAAGAAAGTCAGTTGCGTCTTCTGTTCTGGAAAATAGTGAATTTATGAAGATTCAGTCCTGGAGTGCCCTGTGGTGGAGGTCCCCTGTTCACCAGAATCTGGCACTTTAGGACAGTATCCTAGGTATGTTGCTTATGCCCTGCAGTTGTGTCTGAGTCACTTTTCCTTTCCATGTAGTCATCTGCACTGACTCTCTGCCTATTGTGGGCTGTACTTGCTCCCTGTGGTGTTAGTGGGACCCAAGCAGGCCAGCCTGGAGTGGGGGGGGCATGCCCACCAGAGAATGGGAGCAGGGCAACAGTATTAGCAAAATGTGTGCTGGGCCAGATCTCTTTAAGTGCTGTAGTGGCTAGGGGTTGTGCCCTGGGCAACCACACATACAATAGCAGCCAGGGGTGCATGGTGGACATGGTGCAATATACACACAAAGGTGACTGGGGGCACGTGGCTTAGGAACACACAAGTGTGCCTGGGGCCACACAGCTAAGCACTGCATGGCAGACATGCCTGGTGCTTGGTGGCAGCTGTGCACCTGGTGGCTGGGTGGGGCACCTACTCAGCTTTAACAAAATCTGCCCTGAGCCCAGGGCTGAGGCCAGCAGGCCTGGAGTGGGCAAGTCCTTGCACTGCTAGTGGGTTAGGTACCAAATGTCTGTGCAGTCCTGCCTCCAGCAGGTGTCTCTGTGCTTATGCTGGGAGGTAGGGGAGGAAAGTGGCACCTGCCAGCTCCCTCATTTCTGAAGTCTTCCAACATGCTCAGAAATAAATATGAACATATCTGTCTCCTATTTGCCTCTAGAGCTGTGTAAACTGCTGTTTTTATGTTGCCTCTCCACCCAGCCTGCTGTTTCCTTAAGGGCAGCAACCTGACTGTCACTCACCCTCTCAGTTGGCTCAGTGTTGACTCAGGAGACTTTTAGTACTTTTTTAAAGTTTATTTATTTATTTTGAGAGAGAGAGAGCGAGAGCAGGGGAGGGGCAGAGAGAGAGGGAGAGAGAGAATCCCAAGCAGGCTCCGCACTGTCAGTGAAGAGCCCAATGCAGGGCTCAAACTCAGGAACTGCAAGATCATGACCTGAGCTGAATCAAGAATTGGAGACTCAATGGACTGAACCACCCAGGTGCCCCAGTAAACAGATTTTTAAAGCTCCAGCTTCCAAGTCCCACTGATTTTACAAACTCACAGAATTCTGCCCCTCTGTTTCTTAAAGCCAAAAGTGATGGGGATTAGTTTTTTCCTGTGGAAACTCCCTGATGTGAGGGTCCTCTGTCCTCTCTGTGCATGCAGCTCCCCACCTTTGGTGGGCAGCCTCACTCCACCTTTCTGACCTTCCTAATCTTTCAAATGCAGCTTCTTCTCTATATTTAGTTGTGGAGTTTGTTCTGCTGGTCTTTAGATCACTCTCCAATTTATTAACTTGGATGCGGATGATATCTAGTTGAAACGTGGGATGGAGTGAGCTCTAGCTCCTCCCAATATTTCTCCTTTTATCATTGCCTTTTTGTGTAGATGAATACTGTTAGCCATCCTTTTACAGTAGCGCTACTTGTGAAAAATTATCCTAGTTTTCCTTCATCTGAGAATGTGTTGATGTCCCCTACATTCCTGGAGGATGTTTTTGTTTGATATAGAATTCTGAACTGACATTTCTTTTCTTTCAGCCCTAGAAAGTGTTGTGCTACTTCCTCCTGGAATCTGGGTTCTGATGAGAGATCAGCTGTCATTCATATTATTTTGCCCCTATAGATAAAGCATTGTTTCTGTCTGGCTGCTTTCAATAATTTTTGTCTTTAGCTTTCAAAGGTTTCACCATGATAGATCTTAGCAAGGATTTCTTTGGGTTTATACTGTGGATAATTCACTCAGCTTCCTGACTCTGTGGGCTGATTCTGTTTTTCCCAAATTTGATAATATTTCAGCCATTATTTATTTGAATCCTCCTGCAGCCCCACCCTCTTTCTTCTGTCTTTCTGGAACTCTGATGATACAAATATTAGATCTTTTGTTCTAGTTTTACTGATCCCTGTTCATTTTTTTTCAGTGTATTTTCTATTATTCAGATTGGGTAATTTCTATTGTTCTATCTCCAAATTCACTATTTCTTCTATTGTCTCCAATTTGCTGTTTAACTCAACTATTAAGTATTTTGTTATTGTATTTTTTAGTTCTTAATTTCCATTTCTTCTTTATATCTCCTATTTCTTTGCTAAGAATTTCTGATTTTAATTTGTATTAAGCATGTTCAGAATTGTTTGTCAAATAATTTTTACAATGGCTGCTTTGAAATCCCTGCCAGGTAACTGAAATATCTGTGTTATCTCAATGTAGGCATCTATTGATTTTCTTTCTTTGGTTATTTTGAGATCGCAGTTTGAAATCTTTCTGTTTCTTAGTATGAAGAGGACATTTGGGGTATTATATTAAAAGACTCTGCAACTCTTGTTGCAGTCTGACAAGAGTAGAAGTCTAGGCTCTTCATCCAGTCTTTGCTACTAGGGGTGAGGGTTGGTTGCAGTTTTTCTGTGGTGTTTGGCTAGAGCAGATTAGTTATTACCTAAAAATTTTCTGTTTGCTAGGTTGTTTCTTTTGGGTCCTTTGACTAGAGAGAGAAGGCATTTCTTGGAGCTTTTACTGGTCTGTACCTGTTGGTGTTTCTGGGCTGCCAGCTGGTCCCATACCTAGTCTAAGATATATGCAGCAATAAGAAAACCCAGGGAACTCACCACTGCATTATTCCTTGGATCCCAAAGTCCTTAGCCAGTCTGACTTCTTCTCTTTACCTTCTAGAATGTCTTGTACTTGTTATATATATAATATCCTGGGCTTTTAGGTGTATTTAGCAGGAGGAATAAGGACAGTATATGTACTCTATCTTCCCAGAAGCAGAAATCTAGAGGGTTCTTTTGAACACACTAATTTGACCATGTCACTCTGCAGCTTAAAACACCTCAATGGCTCCAACTCTACAGGATCAAATCCAAAACAAAACCTTACTGAGGAGGAGAAACCATGTCAGATACACCTCTACATTCCCAAAGTCCAGCATGGTTTTAATAAGTAGTAGCTACTCTGAATGCTTAATGATTAAAGAACTGAGGCTTAAGTTAATGCATTTGCCATACTAATATGTATTCTGGCGAATTATGCATTTTCTCAAAGACTGCTCCATAGTCACAGGTATGATGTGCTTGCACAGATGTTTTTGTTCCACACAAAACTTTGAGAGAACTGTTGAAGTTAAAACAATACTTACCTTCCACAGGTAGCCGCCGCCGTATAGCTAGGCGTTCCATTTTCCGTTGTGTTTCTGCCAGACTGAAAAGGACCCCATATATGTACTGACGAGCTGACCGGAACAGGAGAGCAGCTGGAGGCAGCTCCATGTTACACTCATCTTCAATACATACGGGGATCTTAATCTCACCCTAATAAGAAAATGGTCCAGGGGAAAGAACATAATGAGTTACCTTAAGGTTTGGAATTGAGCTGAGAAGAATCAGTCATGAACTACAGCCTCTATAGCCTAGCTACTAAATTTGCTACTTGTATTTAATAGAGTTTCAGACTAAAAGGCCTAGATAACCATAGCCAGCACAAAAGCTATGGTTTTTAGAGTCTTTGCTATGACTGACTATAGCTGAATAAATGGGTTAAGTCCATCTTGGACATTTTGTTGGGGGATGGACTTGTATAGTAAGACTGGAGGAAGGGAACAAAGCTCTGAAGAAATAGAGGAAGAGGTAAAGAACAAGGGCATAAAGCCTCTTCTTAGATTGTGTCCAGCCCTAGACCAGAATCTACCAACATGGTGCATTATCTTCTTTCTGTGGTGTTTGGCTAGAGCAGATTATATTATCTTACAATTATAGTTATCTTCTTGGGGCCTCATTTATTGGAAAGTCCCATCTACTGCTGGTCTCACCTCATCTGGGGCCCTTAATGTAAAGAGGAGCCCCAGCATACTTGGTCTCCTTTTATCTCCCTTCAGATACCAATTAGAATGTTCTCTGGTAACTTATGGCTCTAGGAAGTGTGAAGTACAGTGGTAAAAGCAGGGAGGTAGGTGCTGATGTGCTTTATTACCTTAGTGAGAACATGGTAGATATATGGATACATAAGACCCCTTCGATGTCTGTGTTCAGCAACCCGCAAGACTTCTGGAGCTACTGGAGGTAAGGGTGGAATGGTGATGTCCATGTGGTTCCTTGTAGACATAGACAGCAGGGATGGGATGTGGGGCTCGCCATCACCCAGACTGGCATCTGAAACTCCAGCATCAATGGGCTGTACCCAGGACCCTCTGTCACCATTTGGATCATCCCATCCAGGCTGCTGCTGAAGTGTTTCCGTGATACGACTAAAAATTTAGGAAGACAGTGTAGAAGAAAGGAGGTTGATAAAGATATTCCAATTCAAGATGTCTGTCTGATCCCAAGGAATCTTACAAACCCTCTGGAAGTCAAGACACTGGGTTAGTATTGGACCTGATACCTTTCAGCTACACCTTGTAAGACGCCATGCCTTGAGTCAGCTTACATTCTAAGAAACTAATTACAACTGAAATCTCAGAGCAGTTCTGTTTTCCCAGGAATAATCTGCTTGGAGAAATAATCTAAGAACAAATAAACCAGTACAAAACACCACTGTTTTAATCCTCAGAACCCTGTCTTAATATAACTGCCTACTCAACTATTCTAATACTTCAACTCTATAAATTATTTTCACTTATTTTTTACATTTGATCCACAGCCCTCAAAAATTGAGAAATGACAGCCATGAAATGTAGCACACTCATACCTAGGGCTTCCCTAACCAGCTGCTATGCTTCCTTTTACTTCAGTCACTTGGGTATCTGAAAATTACCACCTGTACAGAGTCAAAATGAGTATGAAGTAGCCAAGCATAGAGTTTTTCTACTTCACTTAAGAGCAAACAGCCACAGGGGTGCCTGGATGGCTTAGTCGGTTAAGTGTCTAACTTCGGCTCAGGTCATGATCTCATGGTTTGAGAGTTCAAGCCCTGCATTGGGCTCTGTGATGACAGCTCAGAGCCTGGAGCCTGCTTTGGATTCTGTGTCTCCCTTTCTCTCTGCCCTCCCCTGCTCACGCTCTGTCTCTCTCTCTCTCTCTCAAAAAATAAATAAACATTATAAAAAAGAGCAAAGAGCCACAGAGAAAATCAAGGAACATATACTCCTCCACACTTCAACCCAGGTTACCAGCAAAAAGAGAAATACAGATGCTTCAGAAGTCTGTTCCCTTGGGTACCTATTCAGACACTTACTCAGAGCTGGCTCCATTTGGTTCATCACCATCAGAGGAAGAGGAGTGAGAAGAGTCTGGTCCCAAAGGAGGTGAAGCTTTGGAAGTCAGGTAATTGGGAAACTGGGATGCAGAGGAGTCATAAGAGACAGCCCAGTTGGCAAAGGGGCTGTCCTGCAGCATGGGATCCTCAGAAAAAGGATGGGATTCCCCCAAAGCATGGGAAGAGAAGAGAAGAGAGGAGTTGGGCCCCGTTGGGAATGGTGGTGGATATTTCATTTTCTGGGGCACATGGTGAGAAAACTAAAGAATAAAACAGATAGAAAAGCTATTTAACATTTGAACTGGCTCCAAAATAGCTCCCTCAGAAGTTGTGACACAGTAGATAATGCCAGAAGCGGGAATTATTGGGATACAAAGAAACTACTGAGAATAATAAGAAATTATTCTAACAGTGATATATGGACAGAATACTCCAGAGGCAGGACAATGGCCCAACCATGTCTCCTAGAACCATTCTCTGACATTAGCTAATCTACCTTCACATCATCCTATTGGTTAGTGATTTGGATGTTTTCTTTGCATAGTCTGTTGAGAACATGACATAGGTATATACAGCCTTGATATTCTGATAACACTGAATTACCTTAACTCCTTAACTCAGAGTATAAAAATCAGGAAGCAACCTGAGTCTAATGCTAACAAATGGTCTTGGGCCTCTTGAAAGATATTACCATTGGCTTTCCAGCAGAGATAGTGCCCATCTGATTTCGTGGAAGGGGAGGATTTCCAAGCCGATTATTCCGAAAACCTGAAGCCAAGAGAAAGGGCCATACTTTAATCAATCCTAATAATTCTACTATATTATATTCCACTAACCCCATATTGCTTGAAAAATTATTATTAATAAGTTATAATTTATTGAACAGCAGCTATGTGCCATGCCAAGAAACTTAAAGAAATTATTTCATCTAAAAAATCCCCCATAAAATAGGTATCATGAGCTGTATTTCATACATGCAAATGTGACTAGTTAAGATCACACAGCTATTAAGCAGCAGAGGTAGAATTCAAACTCAGGCTGAAACCAAAGACAGGGCTATTTTATATACACCAGGCCATATTGGAGGTTAGTGCCAGAAGAAGCCCAAGCTAAGGAAATAGCATTAGACCCCATCTACAAATTTGAGAAATCAGTGCCCCGCCTCATGTCACCACTCTTATTACATGGAAGTCAAAAGGAGAATGCCCACCAAACAAGAATGACTTCTATAGGAGTGTAATACAAACAAGTCATTCCACTCTGGCCCTGGAATTCCCAGGAGGGACTCAGTTTCCCCTTTGGGTACAGCAGCTAGCATCAGATAGAAGCCTTACCTAGAAAGGAGGAGGGACCCACTGGCAGTGCAGAGAGTTTGGTTGTGACTGAATAGTACTCAACTGCTTTCTTGAATCTCTCTATTTTATCTTCTGTCCTAGACTGGATGTTAGAACATTAGATGTTCAGGAAAAGAAAGAACATGAGAGTGTCTTTTTCATGCAATTTATAATCAGAAAGTCAAAACAGTAGCAGAAATAAAATGTTTTAAGAAACCCAAGAGAGCAGGGGTGCCTGGGTGGCTCAGTCAGTTAAGCGTCGATTCTTGATATCTTGATTTCACAGTCGTAGGATGGAGCTCTGTGTTGGGGTTGCTCAGCATGGAGCCTGCTTGGGATTCTTTCTCTCTCTCTCTCTCTCTCTCTTGCCCCTCCCCTGCTCATTCTCTTTCAAAAATAAATAAATGAACATTAAAAAATAAGAGAAAACCAAGAGAGCAATTTTTCATGTTACAGAAAAGATTAGGTAGGGAGAGAGCATTATAGAATGCAAAATCTGCAGGGCGCCTGGGTGGCTCAATCAGTTGAATGTCTGACTTCAACTCAGGTCATGATCTTGTGGTTGGTGAGTTCAAGCCCCACATGGAGCTCTGTGCTGACAGCTCAGAGCCTGAAGCCTGCTTCGGATTCTGTGTCTCCGTCTCTCTCTGCCCCTCCCCCACTCTGTGTTCTGTTTCTCTCTCTCAAAAAATGAACATTAAAAAAAATTTTAAAAAAGAATGCAAAATCTCGAATACTTAAAAAAATTAAGCTTAAAAACAAACAAATACATTTTGTGCTATTCTAAAATGGTCACATGACCATTAGAAAAAAATAGGTGAGGATGGGGAAAAAATTACATAGTACTGCCACCCAAAGACATTTTGCTCTGTTTTCTTCCAGTATTTTATTTTATTTTGATTATTTTATTTCATTTTATTTTAAAGAATTTTTTTATAATTTAAATTTTAGTTAGTTAACACACAGTACAATATTGGTTTCAGGAATAGAATTCAGTGATTTCTCAATTACATACAACACCCAGTACGCATTGCAACAAGTGTTGTCCTTAGTACCCATCACCCATATAGCCCATCTCTTACCCACCTCCCTCTGTCAACCCATAGTTTGTTCTCTATCATTAAGAGTCTCTTGTGGTTTGCTTCCCTCTCTTCTCTTTTTTTCCTCCCCTTCTCATATGTTCATCTGTTTTGTTTCTTAAATTCGACATATGAGTGAAATCATACAGTATTTGTCTTTCTTTGATTGACTTATTTCACTTAGCATAACACATTCTAGCTCCATTCATGTGTTTGTAAATGGCAAGATTTCATTCTTTTTGATGGCTGAGTAATATTATCAGTCGATGGAAATTTGGGCTCTCTCCATAGTTTGGCTATTGTTGATAAGCCTTCTTCCAGTATTTTAAAATAAACTTTTTGTTAACGTATTATTGGTCTATTTTAATACACACATTTTCTATAGTTGATAACATACAATTTCATATTGTTCTTTTATTATAATTTTGAATGACTGTATATTTTATCATTATAAATGTGTCATAAATTATGTAACTACTTCCCTAATACCTGACATTTAGGTTATTTCTCACATTTGGCTATTATAAGTTATGCAGCAAAGAACATACATGTACAGATCAATTTTTTCTGGATTTCTGATTATGTCCTTCGGAAAATGTCCCCAAAGTAGAATTATTGTTCAAAAGGTATGAACACTAAAGTAAAAAGCACTTAAACATATACAAAAACCACAATGTGTCATCACTATATATCCACCAGAATGGTTAAAATTAAAGATTATAAACATCAAGCACTGGCAAGGATATGGAATAACTTGAATTCCAGTACATTGCTGGTGGGAGTGTATATTGGTACAGTCTGGAAAACAGTTTGGAAATTTCTTATTAAGTTAAACATATATTTACCATATGGCACAGCTATCCTACTCCCAAGTATTTACTCAGGAGAAATGAGTACGTATGTCCACCAAAAGATATGAACAAGAATGCTAACAACAGCTTTATTTATAAGAGCCCCAAACTCAGGGTGCCTGGGTGGTGCAGTTGGCTAAGCTTCCAACTCTTGATTTTGGCTCAGGTCATGATCTTATGGTTTGTGAGTTTGAGTCCTGCATAGGCCTCTGTGCTGGCAGTGTAGAGCCTGCTTGGGATTCTCTCTCTCTCCCTCTTTCTCTCTCTGCTTCTCCCTTGCTTGTGTTCTCTCTCTCTCTCTCTCTCTCTCAAAATTAATAATAATAAACAAAAGTATTTTTTAAAAAAGATCCCCAAACTCAATTAACTCAAATGTATACCAACAGAAGAATGGATAAATGGATATATTCATACAATGGAAAACTATACACTGACAAAAAGAACAAAGTACTGATACATGCAACAGTATAGATAAATCTCAAACACTTTATGCTGAGTGAAAGAAGAGAGACAAAAAGGAGAATATATAAAGTTCAAGTAGAAGCAAAACTAATCTATGGCAATAGAAGTAAACATACTATTTATCTCTGAAGGGTTGAGGCTGACTGAGAAGGAATTTTTTTGTTTTTTAATTTTTTTTTTAAATTTTTTTAACGTTTATTTATTTTTTGAGACAGAGAGAGACAGAACATGAACGGGAGAGGGTCAGAGAGAGGGAGGCACAGAATCTGAAACAGGCTCCAGGCTCCGAGCTGTCAGCACAGAGCCCAATGCGGGGCTCGAACTCACAGACTGCGAGATCATGACCTGAGCCGAGGTCGGCCGCTTAACCGACTGAGCCACCCAGGCGCCCCTGTTTTTAATTTTTAACGTTTATTTATTGAGAGAAAGAGAGAGAGAGAGAGAACGCAAGCAGGGGAGGGGCAGAGAGAGAGGGAGACACGGAATCCGAAGCAGGCTCCAGGCTCTGAGGTGTCAGCACAGAGCCTGACGCGGGGCTCAAACCCACAGACTGCAAGATCATGACCTGAGGTGAAGTTGGACGCTTAACCTACTGAGCCACCCAGGTGTCCCGAACTTTTCTTTATCAAACCTTTTCCAACAAAATTGTAAAGTCCTCTTGAATTTAATTTTGTGACCTTCATGTTTCATCAAATGGAATATAAACTATTAAAGCCATTTCTAATTTATCATTATAAATAATTCTTTGATAAGCATATTTTTACATAAGTTTCTTGGGTTATTTCATAGGGCATATTCTTTTGTTTTTATTTTTTATCTTATTCATTATTATTTTTTAAAATATAATTTATTGTTAAATTGGCTAACATACAGTGTGTACAGTGCGTGCTTGATTTTCAGGGTAGACTCCCATGGTTCATCGCTTACATACAACACCCAGTGCTCATCTCAACAAGTGCCCTCCTCAATGCTCATAGGGCATATTCTTAGAAGTGGAATTACTAGGTCGAAGGATATGGTCATTTTCATAGACTCTTGACACATGATACTAAATCTCTTTCCAAAACAGATGTCTCAAGTTATACTCTCATCATCAATGCATGAGAGTGCCCAAGTCACCACATAGCCCCAGGGTTGAATATTCTCTACAGAAAAATCATCTCCTAATTGCAACAAACATTTCTTATGGAAATACATAGAGAATATATATTAAAACATACAATCCAAAAAAGGAAAATTGAAAACATTTATAATCTTCTCCCTCTTTGTAATTGTTAACATTCTAGGATCTATATAGCATTCCAGATATCTTCACTTGCATGTATGTAGGCACACAAACGCAGAAATCAAGATCTTTAGGGGAGCCTGGGTGGCTCAGTCCGTTGAGTGTCTGACTCTTGGTTTCAGCTCAGGTCATGATCCCGGGATCAAGCCCAGCGTTGGGCTTTGCAGTGAGCGTGGAGCCTGCTTAAGATTCTCTGTCTCTCTCTCTCTGTGTCTCTCTCCCTCCCTCCCTCTGCTCTTCTCCCACTTGCTCGTTCTCTCTCTCTCTCTCTCTCTCTCTCAAAATCTATCTATCTATCTATAGATCTATCTATCTATCTATCTATCTCCAGGTCCTCCAGCCTTGCTTAGAAATAAAATCGTTTGGCTTTCTCAAAAAACTGTAGACTTAGTACAATTGTTTGAAAAAGGGTTCCAAATCTAAACAATATCTGCAAATTACTGACTTACAGAATGAAATATATTTGGTTGAATAATGTTCTGCTTTATCAAGGTTCCATTAGTTATGTATTCACTATTATTTCCATATTATATTTAATTATACCATAACAATCTCCTAAAAAGATACAAGCCATACACAGTCTTCCTTAATATCTATAGCTCTATACTTACTTCCCTCCCCAGAAGTGACCAGTGCTATCAGTTTGGTATATGTCCTATCATAACTTTTGCTGTGTTTATACAGACACATGTATGTACACCAATATGGTTTTGTTTTTTTTTCATACATACAGAATCATATTATACTGTCTTTCAACTCACTTTCTGCATTTAACTTGCAAACTATTCAACATCAATGAGTATAGATCTTATGACCTAATCCCCTGAAATACCAAATTACATATACTTCCCTCAGTGTACCACTGCTCTGTGCCCTGACAAACATTTATTCTTTCTTGAAAGGGCACCTCTCTTTCTATGACACATTTATTGTGGTTTGTCTTTGTTATACTTATTTATTTGCTTCTGCTCCCATTTAACCTAAAGTTCTGTGAGAACAGAGAATGGTTTATTTACATTTATATCTTAGTGCCTAGCATGGGACCTTGCCTGCGGAAGTTCATTCAGTATTTACTACATGATCATATTTAATAAAGTCCTATCCTTTTCTTTTATAGATCCCCAGAGGCCATAGGTAGCAGAGTAGAATCCCATCCCTTTGATGCTATTACCTAGCAGTTTCTGTATGTTTGTTTAGAAGAGCTCTCATAATTCTACAATTGCTAAAAATGATTATATTAAATTTTATGAAAATTATATAACAACAATGAAAATCGGTTTAAGACATAATGTTAAGTGAAAAAAGCAGACACTTTTTACACTGAGATGACTACCACATCAAAACATACATACAAAAGAGACTAGGAAACACTATAAAACATTTAGGGTGGAATTAATAGCAAAACCTCTACTTAAAAATTTTTTTGTTCTTCTTGTTTAGTGAAAAAGTGGATCCTTGAATAGTCATTATCCAGGTTCCAAACATCATGAAACTATAAAGGGAAGCAAAAGTTATCACATTAAAAATATTCACCACTCAACTGAAAACTTATAAAATGTTTCCTCTGTCAACATACAATGGAATATTATTTGGTTTTAAAAAGGAAAAAAATTCTGGCACATGCTACAACATGGATGAAGCTTGAGGACATTATGCTAAGTAAAATAAGTCAGTCACAAAAAGACAAATACTGTATAATTCCATTTAGATGAAGTACCTAAAGTGGTCAAAATCATAGAGAAAAAAGTAGAATTGTGGTTGCCAAGGGCTAGAGGGGAGGGGAAAATGGGAAGTTATCATTTAATGGGTATAGAGTTTTGGGGCGACTGGGTGGCTCAGTCGGTTAAGTGTCTGACCGTGACTTGGGTCATGATCTCACGGTTTGTGAGTTGGAGCCCCACACCGGGCTCTCTGCTGTCAGTGAAGAGCCTGATTTAGATCCTCTGTCCCCCACTCTCTCTGCCCCTCCCCTGCTGGTTCTCTCTCTCAAAATAAATAAATAAGCTTAAAAAAATTATGGCCATTATTTCTTTAAAAAAATGGGTAAAGAGTTTCAGTTTTACATGATGAGAAGAGTTATGGAGATGGATGATAGTGATGGTTATACAACATTACGAATGTATTTAATACAAATGGCCTGTACACTTAAAATGATTAAGATGGTCAATTTCATGTTATGTATATTTTACCACAATAAAAAAAGGAATTTGGGGCGCCTGGGTGGCACAGTCGGTTAAGCGTCGACTTCAGCCAGGTCACGATCTCGCGGTCCGTGAGTTCGAGCCCCGCGTCAGGCTCTGGGCTGATGGCTCGGAGCCTGGAGCCTGTTTCCGATTCTGTGTCTCCCTCTCTCTCTGCCCCTCCCCCGTTCATGCTCTGTCTCTCTCTGTCCCAAAAATAAATAAAAAACGTTGAAAAAAAAATTAAAAAAAATAAAAATAAAAAAAAAAAATAAAAAGGAATTTTAATTTATTCTCCATCTAAACAGTATCTCCTACTTAATACTAGCCTCTCTCCCTACCCCACTATGTCAATTTCTTTCTTTGTGGGTCAGTCTCTTCCTAATTGTCTGATGCCAGCAGCTGAAAATTCAATGCAAATCAACAAAGTGAATGAACAAAATCTGTCATAAAGGTCAGGATTTCCTTAAGTCAAAGAAAATGATGGAGGACTGCACACATCATGCTAGAAGTCATGGACAAATAAGTATCACTACAGTTAGTGTTCAATAATGGTGGAAGAACGAATTATGAAAGATGATGGCAGGAAAGGCACTTGAAAAAACAACGATTTGAATATGAAAAGAAACTAGACCCTTAGGGAAAATAAATGCCAAGTATATTTTTTAATGAAAAACAGCCCTTTTTATATTATGCTAGAAAGTTAGATGCAAAGTAATGGATGCTAGATTGTGCTATCATATAATTGGTTAGGAAAATTTATGCTCCCCAAAATGAAGCAATGATTTCATGCTTTGTCCACCTAAAAAAAAAATCTACAGAGAGATTTCCATTCTGGATAAGATAGAGTAATCACACTCTACCGTATTTCCACTGAAGGTAGTTATAAAACCTAGGAGCAGCTATTTGAAGACTCTGAAAAGTAAACACTAGCAGGGGGATTGGGGAAGAAGACCAGAATTCAAAGTACACATCACTGGCAAATTCTACCAAACAATTAAAGAAGAAAAACCAGGAGTGCCTGGGTGGCTCAGTTGGTTAAGCATCCTACTTCAGCTTAGTGAAGTTCAAGCCCCACATCAGGCTCTGTCCTGGCAGCTCAGAGCCTGGAGCCTGCTTCAGATTCTCTGTCTCTCTCTCACTGCCCATTCCCCATTTGTGCATTTTCTCTCTCTCTCTCTCTCTCCCTCTCTCTCTCAGAAATAATAAATGAATAAACTTAAAAAAAAGAAAAAACAATTCTACACAATCTCTTCCAAGAAAAAAAAAAAAGAACACTTGCTAACTCATTTTGAGTCCAGTAGTACCCTGATATCAAAACCAGAGAAAGACAGCACAAAAAATTACAGGCCAATATTCCTCATGAAAATAAATGTAAAACTTTTCATTGAAATACTACTAATTCAAATCCAATAATATAAAAAAAAATTATAATATACCTTGACCACATCCTGGGAATGCAAGGATGGTTCAATATTCAAAAAGCTCATGATCTTATCAGCAGATGCAAAAAATTACATTTGACAAAATATACCATCCTTTAATGATAAAAACTCTCAGTAAACTAGGAAGAGAAGAGAACTTCCTGATAATGTGCATCTACAAAACCTACAGCTAATGTAATACTTAATGCTGACTGTTTTTCCCAAAGATCAGGAATAAGATATATCCTCTATTATCACTACAATTCAACATTGTTTGGAAATCCTCGACAGTGTATTAAGTCAAGAAAAAAAGACACAGACTACAAAAGAAATAGAACTGTCCTTATTTAGAGACAATATGATCACCTACACAGAAAATACCAAAAAACTACCAAAAAAATTCCTTGTGAGTTTAGAAAGGTTGCAGAATACAGGGTTAACACACAAAAATCAATCATATTTCTATATGCTAGCAATGAACAAAATAATATCCTTTATAATAGGTGCCTCAAATATAAAATAAATAAATATTTTTAAAAAATGTATGGGACTTGTATACTGAAAAGTATAAAATGTTGATAAATCAAAGATGAACTAAATAAATGGAGAGAGATATCATATTACTGGATTTCAAAACTCACAAATTCATCTATATGGTTGACCTTTGAACAACACAGATTTGAGCTGGGTGAGTCCACTTATATGTGAAATTTTTTTTTTATTTTAGAGAGAGAGAGCACAAGTGGGGGTGAGGGGCAGAGGAAGAGAGAGAATCTTAAGCAGCCTCCATGCTCAGTGCAGAGTCCAATGTGGGTGAATCCCATGACCCTGAGATTATGGCTTGACCTGAAATCAAGAGTCGGATGCTCAACCGACTGAGCCACCCAGGTGCCCTTATATGTGAATATTTTTGATAAATACAATACAGTATTTTAAATGTATTTTCTCTTCCTTATAATTTTCTTAACATTTTCTTTTCTCTATCTTACTTTATCATAAGAATATAGTATATAATACATATAACATACAAAATATGTGTTAATCAACTGTTTATGTTATCAGTAATGCATCCAGTCAAAAGCAGGCTATTAGTAGTTAAGTTTATGGGGAATCAAAAGTTATACATGGATTTTTTACTGCATGGGGGGGGGTCGGTACCCCTAACCCACATGTTGTTAAAGGGTCAACTGTATATTTAATATAAGGAATTCCCATTAAAATCCCAGCAGGATTATTGTTTGTAGATATAGAAAAGATTATTCTAAAATTAATTTGGGTGGACAAAAGGAACTAGAATAGACAAAATAATTTTGAAAAACAATAAAATTGGAAGGATCACTACCTAATTTTGTCTTACACAAAGCTATAGTATTCAAGACAGAGTGCTATTTGCAAAGAGATAGACACATGGGTCAAGTGAACAGAACAGAGTCTAGAAATAGACCCACACAAATAGCAATTCAATGGAGAAAAGCCAGTCTTTTCAACAAACTGTGTTGAAACAACTGGATATCCATATACAAAAACAAACCAAAACACCTCAACTTTTATACAAAAATGAACTGTAAATAATGATTTGTTCTAAATGTAAAATTTTAAACTATATAATTTTTATAAGAAAAAAGGATAATATTGTCATGCCTGAATTAGGCAATGTATTTTTAGACATGATACCAAAAGCATGATCCATAGAAGATAAAAATTAAAAACTTTTGCTTTGCAAAAGTCACTGTTAAAGGGAGGTAAAGATAAACTACAGACTAGGAGAAAATATTTGCAAACAAGATATCTGACAAAGGACTTTAAGCAAGAATATATAAAGAACTCACAGAAATCAACAGTGAGTAAATAAACAACTCAAGTAAAAATGGGCAAAAGACTGTTCACGAACAGACTATTCACCAAAGAAGACATATGGATGGCAAGTAAGCACAAGAAAAAATGTTTATCATTAGTCATTTGAGGAATGCAAATTAAAATTATGAAGAGCTGCCACTACACACCTATTAGAATGCTTATAAAAAATACTGATTAGTAAAAAGTGCTAGTGAGGAATGGAACAGCCACACTGGAAAATGGTTTGGCGGGGTCTTATAAAGCCAAAGTTAAACATACACTTACCATATGACCCAGAAATCCCACTCCTCGGTATTTCCACCAGGGAGATAAAAACTTATGTTCATTAGAGAAAAATCTGTACATAAATGTTTATAGCAACTGTCTTCGAACTACCAAAAATTGGAAACAACTCAAATATCTTTTAGAGGTGAATGAATAAATACACTGTGGCATACCCATACAATGTATACCACTTATCAATAAAAAGCAAGAATTATTGATAGATGCAACATGAAACAATGTAGAAGAATCTCAAGGCATTATGTTGAATGAAAAATACTATTCTCAAAGGATTAAATACTATGTGATTCCATTAATATGTTATCCTCTAAAAGATATAACTGTAGTGACAAACAATAGACTGGTAGTTGCCAGGAGTTAGGGATAAGTTTGGGTGTGATTACAAAGTGACAGCATGAGAGATTTTTGGGGGTGGCTCAACTGTTCTGATCCTAATTGTGATGGTGGTTACATAAATCATGTGCTAAAAATTCAGAGAACTATATACACACACATATAAAAGTCAGTTTTACTTTATGTTAATTCTTAAAAGTTTATTTATTTTTGAGACAGAGCATGTACAAACACAAATGGGGGAGGGGCAGAGAGAGAGGGAGAGAGAGACTCCCAAGCAGACTCCGCACTGTCAGCACAGAGCCTGATGCGGAGCTCGAACTCATGAACCATGAGATCATGATCTGAGCCAAAATCAAGAGTTGAACACTTAACTGGCTGAGCCACACAGGTGCCCACTTTATGTTAACTTTAAAAATAAACTGAAAAACCCATTGTGCAAGTCTAAATTAAATTATTAAAAACAAAACTGACTTATTTTCCTAACTTTTAGCTTCATTTCACAAGACAAATTCCCCAGTAGAGCCTTTTTCTCACTATTAACAATGAAATACTGATTTTTGTTTTATGTGGACCTACTTTAAGTAGTCTTTTTCATGACCCATTAACCTCAACTAAGCAAGACCTTCTTTATATCAAGGTATACATTGAAACACAAAAAGGGTAGAAGCACATATTCTAGAGTGATAACTATACCAAGTTGTTTCTGGGTAATGAGATTTTAAGTGTCTTTATTTTCTAGATTTTCCAGAGTAAGCTTTTTTATCTTGATAGTGGGGAAAAAGGCAAAGAACGCTTTCATTCCAGACCTAGTAATGTTTTCAAAGGAAACTTTGGGGTTCCAGTCTGTAAGCATGGAGAAAACAAGCAGCTAGATGGAGAGAAGGTAGGTAGCACAGAAAAAAAATCAAATCTGCTGGTGGTACTAGTGAAGGTAAGAAAACTGGCAACTCTTAGGAAGAAGTCTAGCTCACCTGAGACTGTTTGAAAACATCCTTCCCAACCACATCCAGATTTGAAGGGTCTTTAATGGAGCTAACATACTCAGAAACAGCCTTGATCACCACATCACAGGGAGGAAGAACCAGCTGATGAGCTCGGACCTAGAAGAGATAAGATAAGCAAGGTACATTGAGGTTGATGATGATCACTAAGAGAAAGAATGATGTAGGGGTAAGACAGAAAATTCAAATTCAGTAAATCCACTTAGAGATAGTTAAAATCTTTTCCTTAAAAATAGTTTCCTCCAGGGGCACCTGGGTGGCTCAGTCAGTTGAACGGCCGACTCTTGGTTTCAACTCAGGTCATGATCTCACGGTTCATGAGTTTGAGCCCCGTGTGGGGCTCTGCGCCGGCAGTGCAGAGTCTGCGTGGGATTCTCTGTCTCCCCCTCTCTCCGCTCCTCTCTCTCTCCCTCAAAAATAAGTAAATAAACATTAAAAAATAGTTTTCCTCATAATTCTCAGCATAGAACACTTGGGGGAAAAACCCCCAAAAATATAAAGAAAGATAACGTCATATCATTTATAATCCTACTATAGAGATAACCACTAGCTGAGGACACTGCCATAATCAGTTTTCTTTCATAATACCATTTGGCAGCTTTTAGTTTTTTAAATAATTTTTTAACGTTTATTTATTTTTGAGAGAAAGAGAGAGAGAGAGCACACATGAATGGAAAAAGGCAGAGAGACAGGGAGACACAGAATCCAAATCAGGCTCCAGGCTCTGAGCTGTCAGCACAGAGCTTGAGGCGGAGCTCGAATGCGTAAACGGTTAGATCACAGTCAGATGTGGTCAGGAGCCGAAGTCAGACACTTAACAGACTGAGCCACCCAGGCGCCCCTGGCTGCTTCAAATTCTTTGCAAGTATCGGTAAGGTTTTAATTTGTGGGCCATATTTGGATCCCGATTTGAACTAGCTACAAAAAAAGCCTTTTTGAAACAATCAAGATGATCCTAAAATGGACTGGATGTTAACTTATTAATTTTGTTAAAAGTAATAATGGCATTGTGCTTATGTATGAAAATGCCCATATGTTTTCGAGATGCATATAGAAGAATTTGGGAGTAAAATGACTTGAGGTCCAGAATTTATTTTAAAGTACATTAGCAACAGCAATAATAATAATAATAATAATAATAATAATAATAAAACTCCAGCAAGTGTGGCTACATCTTCATAACTGTAGGAGCTAGAAGATGTTCAATAGTGACTCACTATATTATTATTTTATCTACATTTGTGATGCTTGAAAAAATTTAAATACAGGTTTTCTTTAATGTTATGATAAAATGT
Organism: Panthera uncia; assembly: GCF_023721935.1. NCBI lineage: Eukaryota > Metazoa > Chordata > Mammalia > Carnivora > Felidae > Panthera > Panthera uncia. Next base: position 44,658,765 of record NC_064817.1, read on the forward strand.
AGGTATGATTTTTGTTCACTTTCTAATTATTTAATTATAAGCTTCCTAAACTGGTAATTACTCAGTCAAAGGGTACAAACTTTTTTTATTGTCACGTTAGCTCACATGCAGTGTAGTCTTGGCTTCAGGAGTAGATTCCTGTGATTCATCACTTAACATACAACATCCAGTGCTCATCCCAACAAGTGCCCTCCTCAATGCCCATCTCCCATACTCCACCCCCTAAACCCCTACCCCCAGCAACCCTCAGTTTGTTCTCTGTATTTAAGAGTCTTTTATGGTTTGCCTCCCTCTGTTTGTAACTTATTTTTCCTTCCCTTCCCCTACGGTCATCTGTTACGTTTCTCAAATTCCACAATATGATATCTGTCTTTCTCTGACTGACTTATTTCGCTTAGCATAATACCCTCCAGTTCCATCCACGTTGTTGCAAATGGCCAGATTTCATTCTTTTCACTGCCAATTAGTATTCCATTGTGTATATATACCACATCTTCTTTATCCATTCATCAGTTGATGGACATTTGGGCTCTTTCCATAATTTGGCTATTGTCAATAGTGCTGCTATAAACATTGGGGTGCATGTGCCCCTTCGAATCAGCACTCCTGTATCCTTTGGATAAATTCCTAGTAGTGCTGTTGCTCAGTTGTAGGGTAATTCTATTTTTAATTTTTGAGGAACCTCCACACTGTTTTCCAGAGCAGCTGCACCAGTTTGCATTGCCATCAACAATGCAAGAGGGTTCCCTTTTCTCCACATCCTTTCCAATATCTGTTGCTTCCTGAGTTGTTAATTTTAGCCACTCTGACCTGTGTGAGGTGGTATCTCAATGTGGTTTTGATTTGTATTTCTCTGATGATGAGTGATGTTGAGCATCTTTTCATGTGTCTGTTGGCCATCCAGATGTCTTCTTTGGAAAAGTGTCTATTCATGCCTTCTACCCATTTCTTCACTGGATTATTTGTTTTTTGGGTGTTGAGTTTGGTAAGTTCTTTATAGATTTTGGATAATGACCCTTATCTGATATGTCATTTGCAAATATCTTCTCCCATTCTGTTGGCTGCCTTTTAGTTTTGTTGATTGTCTCCTTTGCTGTGCAGAACCATTTTACCTTGATGAGGTCCCACTATTCATTTTTACTTTTGTTTACCTTGCCTTCGGAGACATATTACTATAGTGATTCACTACATTATTATTTTATCTACTTTTGTGATGCTTGAAAAAATTTTAAATACAGGTTTTCTTTAATGTGATAAAATGTAGGTATGATTTGTTGTTCACATTCCAATTATTAAATTACAAGTTTCCTAAAATGGTAATTACTCAGTCAAAGGGTATAAACTTTTTAAAGGCTTTTTATATAAAATTGTTTGGGCAAAAAGCTGTACCATTCATTTCTTCAACAAATATTTACTGCCTAATGTGTACTAACTAAGCACTGTCATAGGCACCAAGAACACAGCAGTGAATAAGATAAATATTGCTGCCCTTATGGAAGATTAAATTCTAGGGTAAGTGTGTCAGGATATCTTACAGAATAAATAAGTAAAATGCATACTATGTTATATGTAGGTAAGTGCTGGAGAAAATCTAAGCAGAGGACGGGCATGGGAAGGCAAGAGTGTGTGTGTGTGTGTGTGTGTGTGTGTGTGTGTGTGTGTATACAACCATGCAATGTTAAATACGATGGTCAGGAAAGGCCTCACTGAGAAAATGCCATTTGAGAAAACCTGTAAGGGTGAGGACATAGTTATGTGGGAGGAAAAAGAATTCCAAGTGGAGAAAATAATAAATACAAAGGTTCTACAAGCAAAAGAAAAGAGAAGATGAAATCAGAGCTGTAACAGAGGCCAGTCAGTACAAGACTTTGTAGGCCATGGTAAAGATTGAATGAGTGACGTGGAGAGCCACTGGAGGATTTTGAATTAGAGAAGTGACTGATCTGAATAAGGTTTTAAAAGGATCACTCTGGCTGTTATATTGAGAATAGATTTGGGAGAGGGGAGAGTGCAAACAGAAAACCAACAGTTAATAAGCTGTTATAATAATCCAAGCAAGAAATAATGGTGAATTGACCAGGGTAGTAGCAATGAAAATGGTGAGAAGTGGACATATATAGAAGGCAGAACTGATGGTATTTGCTTACAGAGGAAATGCAGGGTGTAAGAAAGAGAGAAAGAAATCTGAGATGACTCTATGGTTTTTAGCCTGAGCAACTAGAAGGATGAGATTGTCATTAATGAAAATGTGGAAGGTTCTCGGAGGAACAGATTTAGGGGAAAGATCATGAGTTTCCACTTGGATATATGACCCTGAGGTGTTTAGTAGGCTGTTAGATATTACGATTTGGAGTTCAAGAGGCATGTTAAAACTAGAGACATAGAGGGGTGCCTGGGTGGCTCAGTTGGTTAAGCATCTGACTCTTGATTTCGATTCAGGTCATGATTCCAGGGTTGTGGGATGGAGCCCCGCATCATCCTGAATCCATGCTCAGCATGCAACCTACTTAGGATTCTCTCTCCCTCTCCTTCTGCCTCTCTCCCACTCATGCACATGCTCTCCCTCCATCTCTCTCTCAAAAAAAAAATTAAAAAAACTAGAGACATATATTTAAGAGTCATCAATGGACAGATGATACTTAGTCATGATATTGTATGAGATCAACCATTAAGGCAGAAAGTATAGGTAGAACTAAGAGAAGGGACCAAGGATAGAATTCTGTGTCACTCCAAAGATAAGAAAAGAAGAAAAAGAAGTAGCAAAGGAAACAGGAGCAGCCAGTGAAATAGGAAGGAAACTAGAAGAGAGTGGTGTCCTTAAAGCTAAGTGAAGAACACGTTCTAAGGAAGAGGAAGTGAGCAACTGGGTCAAATGCTGCTGATTGGTCAAATATGATGAACACTGAAAGCTGGCCATTAGATTATTAACATCGAGGTTTATTAACAACTTGAGCTCATCAAGAGCCATTTCTGCAAAGCAGATTGAGAGAGAGTAGGGAAAAGGAATAATAAACACCTCAAGTATAGATGACTCTATAGGAGGCTTTGCGATAAGGGAAGAAGAAATATGGGCTAGAAGAGAAGAAGAAATATGGAATAGTAGCTTGAGTGGAGGAAGTAAGGTCAAGAGCAGAATTTGCTTTATTTTTTAAGATGGATGCATGCTTATATATGGGATGGGAAAAATTCAATGAAGACAGAAAAATTGATGCAGGAGAAAGAGGGAAGACTTGCAAAAGGGATGACCTTAAGTTAGTAAGAGGGGATGTGATTTGGCATGTACATAGAGGGGTTGGCCTCAGATGGGAACAAGGACAGGTCATCCATGGTTAACACAAGGCAGGCAGAACAAGTGGGCACACAGATACACATGGGTGAGAAGATGAAAGGGTAGGAGCTGGTGGAAATTCTGTTCCAAATGCTTACATTTTGTCAGTGAAATACATAGCCAGCTCATGAGCTGAGGGAGCAAGGAGGAGGGAGTATTAGAGGCGTTAGGAGAGAGGAAAAGGTATGAACTAGCAGAGTGAAAGAACTAGAGAAAAGTAATATATTCAGCAACTTAAACTACCACCAGAAGTGTATAAGAGTATTACTCTCAACATAGCCTCAAAAGGAGTAGGTACACTAATTTTTCAATATTTGCCAAACTATTAGGTTAAAAAAATAATTTCATTTGCATGACTGATCACTAGTGAGATTTAACATCTATCTAGTCATAGTACTGGCCACTGTATTTCTTCTTTTGTGAATTGTCTGCTTCAGTCTTTTGCTCATTATTTCATTTACTGGGGTATTAGTATTTGACTTCATAGATCTGTATGAATCCTTAAAATATTAAGGGTATTTTCTTCAACAAATGATGTTGAAAAAACTGGACAATTACATGAAAAAGAATGAAAATAGTCCACTTTTTTACACCATACACAAAAATAAATTCAAAATGGATTAAAGGCTTAAATGTGAGACCTGAAGCCCTAAAAATCCTTGAAGAGAGCATAAGCAGTAATTTCTCTGACATCAGCCATCCCAACATTTTTCTAGACATGTCTCATGAGGCAAGGGAAATAAAAGCAAAAATAAATTATTGGGACTACATCAAAATAAAAAGCTTCTGCACAGAAAAGGAAATAATCCACAAAACTAAAAGATAACCTACTGAATGGGAGAAGATATTTGCAAATGACACATATGAAAAAGGGTTAGTATCCAAATATATAAAGAACTTAAATAACTCAACACCCCAAAAAACAAATAATCCAATTAAAAAGTAGGCAAAAGACATGAACAGATATTTCTCCAGAGAAGACATACACATTGCCAACAGACACATGAAAACATGTTCCACATCACTTATCATCAGGGAATTGCAAATCAAAACTAACAATGAGATATCACCTCACACCTGTCAGGATGGCTAAAATCAAAAACACAAGAAACAACAAGTGTTGGCGAGGATGTGGAGAAAAAGGAACATTCATGAACTGTTCGTGGGAATGCAAAGTGGTGCAGCCACTGTGGAAAACAGTATGGAGTTTCCTCAGAAAGTTAAAAATAGAACAACCTCATAATCCAGTAATTGCACTACTGGGTATTTACACAAATACAAAAACACTAATTCAAAGGGATACATGCACCCCCATGTTTATGGCAGCATTATTTACAATAGTCAAGATATGGAAGTGGCCTGGGGCACCTGGGTGTCTCAGTTGGTTGAGCATCTGACTTCAGCTCAGGTCATGATCTCGTGATTCATGGGTTCGAGCCCCATGTCGGGCTCTGTGCTGGGAGCCTGGAGCCTGCTTCAGATTCTGTGTCTCCCTCTCTCTGCCCCTCCCCACTCACGCTTTGTTTCTCTCTCTCTTTCAAAAATAAATAAACATTAAAAATTTTTTTAATAAAAAAAAGATATGGAAGTAGCCCAAGGGTCCACTGACAGATGAATGGATAAAGAAGAAATAGCATAAGAGGAGTTAAGATGGCAGCAAAATAGGGGGACCCTGAGCTTTCCTCCTCCCTCAAACAGGTTACATTACTTGGAATAACCAGGAAATCGATCTGTGGACTGACCGAAGGACCTCCACAGTTGGAGGGAGACAGCATGGCAGGTGTGAAGTATGTGGAAGTGAACTGGAGAAGAGAAAAATTGTGGTGCTGCGGAGGGGAGGAAATCCTTTCCATGGAGAGACAAAAGGGAGAGAAAGACACATGGGTTGAGAAAGTGCAGGATCAAGTTACAACAAGAGGAAAACCTCTCTGGATCATGGTCTTGGGGGCGAAAAGTACTGAGTGTCCCAGTTTTTTCTTAAACAGCATTTGGAGCTCAAACTCAGGTTTTGGAAGTGCGTGACTTTCTCTGGAGCGGAGCTATGGCACACATTCCTGGGAAGGAGGGAGCTAGCTCTGGAGTGCATAGCCTAGTGTAGGAATCTCTGGGGCACACTGGGAGAGAACAGTCCCCTTCCTGGAGTACTTTTGGAAAAGTGTTTATTGCCTCCCCAAGGACAAAACACCATGCAGGTGCCAGCAAAAGGCCTTTTTCATCATCATGGGACAGAGGCACACCCAGAGGGAATACAACCTTTGCTGGTTTTAGCAGTGCTACACCATAGATTCTACGCACTGTGCAGGTGTGGGATTGTTTCTCAGGGAGAGAGGAAGGAAGGAAAAATAAGATACAAACAGAGAAGGTGGCAAACCATAAGAGACTCTTAAATACAGAAAACAAACTGAGGGCTGCTGGAGGGGAGGTGGGTGGTGGGATGGGCTAAATGGGTGGTGGGCATTAAGGAGGGCACTTGCTGGGATGAGCACTGGGTGTCGTATGTAAGTTATGCATCACTGGGTTCTACTCCTGAAACCAATACTACACTGTGTGTTAACTAACTTGAATTTAAATAAATAAATTTTAAAAAAGAAGAATTAGTGTGTGTGTGTGTGTGTGTGTGTGTGTGTGTATGTATACATGTTATTCACCCATAAAAAGAATAAAATCTTGCCATTTGCAACAACATGGGTGGATCTAGAGAATATAATGCTAAATGAAATAATTCAGTCAGAGAAAGACAAACAGCATGTAAATTCACTCATGTGTGGAATTTGAAAAAGAAAACAAATGATCAAAGGGGAAAAAAAGATAGACAAGCCAAGAAACAGATTCGTAACTATATAGAGGACAAACTCTGTAAGTGGGTGGTGGTGGGGTTGATAAGTGAAATAAGTGATGGGGTTTAAGGAATGCACTTGTGAAGAGTACTGGGTGATGAATGGAATTGTTGAATCATTATATGGTATACCTGAGAATAATCTAACACTGTATATTAACTACATTGGAATTAAGATAAAAAGTTAATAAAAAAGATTTTAAGGATTTGATCATAATTATAATTTTTTGTAAGTATTTGAAATATTTTAAGCCTAATGAAAGGCAATTATTCTATCAAAACTCCGATGAAAAAAACCTAATGTCCCCTAGGCATGAATGTATAGGTAAGAAAGGGGGCACTTTACCTTAAGTGATGCAAGGGGATGTTCTGGTCCCAAGAGGCTCCAGTGAAAAGCAGCCAGGTCCTCATCTGGGAGAATGTGGTTACCTATAAAGTACATTTGTCATTTACTGACAGTACAAATGTATTCATAGAACTTCCAGGCTATGAAAGGGCCTCTGGGTAAGAAAATAATAAAATAATAATTCACATAGTTGTAGATTTTCAATGTAATGTCTATAGTAGCTATGTGTTGATTACCCACTATGTATCTCATGCATTATATGTATCATCCTTATAATAACCATGCCAGTAGTATTATTATCCCTATTTTACAGATAACGTAACTGAGGTTCAGACAAGTTTGGTGACTTAACACAAAGTAGCATTAAGTTTGGTGACTTAATAAATGCCCACACCAGGATAAGAAGAGGACTTCAAAGCCCGTGCTATTATCTATTACCTAATCATTCTACTTTTTATAATAGCAGCTACAATTACTGACTGCCTAGTAAGTGCTGGGTGTTTTATATATCTCATTTCATTTAATATTGTCAGTAACACAATGAAATATACTATTCTATTTCACAGATAAGGAAATTGAAAGCAGGCAGGTGTAACTTCAGTAATTTGCCATAGGCCTAATTCTAAAAATTGTGGTGGCTCCGTTATATGAACCAAACTCAAATCCACTGGGATCATAAGCAGAGGTTACACCTGAGACAACATAGTAACCATCATGCTGTCAGCACATGGAAAACCAACTCAAAACATAATCATTTGTCTGTAATTTACTTTTAAATGCATTTAAAAAAAAATTTTTTTTTCAACGTTTTTTATTTATTTTTGGGACAGAGAGAGACAGAGCATGAACGGGGGAGGGGCAGAGAGAGAGGGAGACACAGAATCGGAAACAGGCTCCAGGCTCCGAGCCATCAGCCCAGAGCCTGACTCGGGGCTCGAACTCACAGACCGCGAGATCGTGACCTGGCTGAAGTCGGACGCTTAACCGACTGCGCCACCCAGGTGCCCCTTAAATGCATTTTTGAAAGATAAATTGATGGATGACTAGACTGGACTGATATATATGATAAAGCAAATATAGGAAAATGTTAATGGCAGGAATACTGGTGGCAGATATAGGATTTTCACTACCAAATTCTTTCAATTTTGATGTATGTTTGGAAATTTTCATAATAAAATGTTAGCACAACAGAAAAAGAAAAACATATACAGCAGTTTATGTTCTTGATCTAAATTGAGACACAGATTCAGAGGGGAAAGGTGCTAGAGCCAAAAAAAAAAAAAGTATATTGAGGTAGAGGGAAAGAAATGCTCATGCTCTGAATGGGGGAACCAAAGCTATCTAAGACTAATACAACATTTGGCCTAAGACAGTGCTCTGCATAAAATAATAATGGAATATAACAAAAAAGTTTTTAGAAAAATTGAAATATTTTCTGGAATATCCTGTATTAAATTCATAAGACAAAGATGCTGAATTTCTAGTAAGAAGCCCAAAAGACTGCTGGGTTTTCCCCAGCATAGTGTTTTGTCATGCGGACTTTAAAAAAGATAAATTCAATAGTGACAGGCTAAATTGCTCTGGTCTTCATGTCTTAGCATTGGAAGAGGAAACTTTACCAATCACTGGAGTCTTTTCTTTGGATACCTACCTAGCAGTGCAGCAAATATAGGAAAATTCATCCGCTTCAAGCCCAGCTGCTTGGCTACTTCCTGCATCAGGAACTGATTGGTAGTGAGATTCTTCCCATTCCAGCTCAGCTTCAGAGCATGGGAACTGTAGTAAGAGGGAATATTGTAGAGGGCATACTCGGAATCATGGGCAAGAAGGCCATGGAAGCCATTTTCCCTGAAAAAAGCCACCACTTCCAAATGGTGGTCTTCAAGGCTCTGAAAGACCTAGGAGGGAAGGAGAGAAGAACATATCATGCAACAGAAACTGATATATTTGGTTAGAAGTCCAGGTTAGCAACTATATTTTATAGTTTGTTGAAATTTAAGATCACAAATGGTTGAACACAATACTCTTCAAAAAAAAGTCTTTCTCATCTTTGAACTTGATTATTCTTACTATAAACAAAGACATCACCATCCATGTATCCATTTAAATGCCCAGTCCTTTCATGAAACTGTCGTGTGAGGCTCTTCAAAAGAATACTGAAATTGGGGAGCCTGGGTGTCTCAGTAGGTTAAGTGTTTGACTCTTGGTTTTGGCACAGGTCATGGTCTGACAGGTTCATGAGTTCGAGCCCTACATCGGGCTCTGTGCTGACAGTGTGGAGCCTGCTTGGGATTCTCTGTCTCCCCCTCTCTCTCTGCCCCACCAGCACGTGCTCTCTCTCTCTCTCTCTCTCTCTCTCAAAAATAAATAAATTGAAAAAAAAGAATACTGAAATTAACATGGTATATATTACTTAAGTTTTCACCTTAAACAATAACAGAAGATATTTTTGTTAGAAATAAAGCTATTATGTATTTCTCAGCACCTTTGAAATGCCACATATACTTTACATACATTATCTCATTGTCAGAACAACCATGGTTGTTCTGAGCAAGGTAGATATGGATAAAAAAACTTACATGTGGAAATAGACACAGAGAGGTTAAATAACATATAGTAAGAATCTGATTCTAAGTTCATCTAACTCCTTTTAAAAAAAATTCTTGCTTGCTATTTTTTTAGAACCACCTTAAACCATAGAGCACCCAAACAGGGCATTTCCAGCAGGTAGAGGTCAGAATCTTCACCCCATTTTAGAAATGAGAAAACTAAAACTATGAGAGGTTCTCTCCCCTCAAAGCTGCATAATGAATGAGTGTACACGGGATTCAAACCCAAGCTGTTCTGACTCGAGAATACATACTTTCCATTGTACCAGGCTTCTTCCTGGAAAGCACTATTTTTTATATAATAGACTGTTAAGTGGCCTTCCTGTGCATGCCTCTATCACTGCACTTAGAGCATACTGAAATAATCTGCATACTGGTTCTACCACACTAACTTCCTTGACTGCAGAGACTTTATTTATCTTTCGATTTCGGGCTCCAAGATAATGCTTGGAGCATAATATGAATAAAAGTAGCTAACAGATACTGAACACGTACTATGTGCTAAGCAATGTTCCAAGTACTCTGCACACATTAATTCATTTAATAATCTGATAAGGCTATAACTTATTATCATTCCCATTTTTACATTGCTATTCCTAAGGTCACATAGCTGGAAGGAACAAAGCTTGGATTTTGGCTTTAGAGCCTGTGGACCTATATATTTTTGTTGAACTCAACTGACCTAGTTTTTTTTTTTTTTTTTTTTCATTTAAATTGTAGAAGAATGGTAGTTTTCTGGAGTCTGACAGGAATTTTAGTGCATTAAGTTTCTCCCAGGATATGGAGAGTCTAGTCACAGTAGATAGTTATGTCACACATTAAGTCCACAGGGGGAGGGACACTGATAAGCAGATAGCAAAGTAATGTCGCATATGTTTGATATCCAAACAAAGGAACCAAAAATCCTTACTTTGTACTGCAACATATTTACACCTAGAGTTATGATAAACTCCAATTGGGTCAGGATAGGAGTACAGTTTTATGCTGTCCCCCTGGTGATAGTTTTTTTCAGCATACCTCTCATACAAGTCATTTATTGAGCATTTGTCTGTACTGGGTATAAGTGTGAAACCTTCCCTCTCATCATCACAATCAGACAATGTGAGCGTTATAAGCCCCATCTTACAGATGAGGAAACTGAGGCTCAGAGAAAGGAGATGCCATGCTCAGGGCCACAGAGCATTCCAAATGTCCATCAACAGAGGTGTCTGAGTGCTCAGGTTGAGTGTCCAACTCTTGATTCCGTCTCAGGTCATGATCTCACAGTTCGTGGGTTTGAGTCTCACGTCTGGCTCTGTGCTGACAGCGCAGAGCCTGCTTGGGATTCTCTGTCTCGGTCTCTCTCTCAAAAATAAAGAAACATTAAAAAACAAAAACAAATGTCCATCATCAGAAAAATGGTTAAGCAAAATGTGATATATCCACACAAGGGAATATTATTTAGCTATAAAAAGGAATGAAGTACTGATTCATTCTACAACATAAATGAACCTTAAAACCACTATAGAGTGCAAGAAGCCAGACACAAAGGCCAGATATTATATGATCCTTTTTATATTAATATTCCATAACAGGAAAATCCATAGAGATGGAAAAATAGATTAGTGGCTGCCAGGGACTGGGGGAAAAGGGAAATGAAGAATGAGTGCTAGAGGGTACTGGGTTCACTTTTGGGGGGATAAAAATGTTTTGGAATTAGTGGTCACAGTTGTACACAACTGTGAATACAACTGAATTGTACATAAAAAATTGTAAATTTTATGCCATTATGTGAATTATTTCCCAATTTTTTTTATCCCAATTTAAAAAAATGGAACTAGAATTCAAATTCAGCTCTGGGATCCTGGGAAGATGGCGGCATAGGAGGACGCTGGACTCACCGCGCGTCCTGCTGATCACTTAGATTCCACCTACACTGCCTAAATAACCCAGAAAACCGCCAGAAGACTAGCAGAACGGAGTCTCCGGAGCCAAGCGCAGACGAGAGGCCTACGGAAGAGGGTAGGAAGGGCGGAGAGGCGGTGCGCGCTACACGGACTGGTTGGGGGGAGCCGGGGCCGAGGGGCAGTCCACCAGCCAAGCAGAGCCCCTGAGTCTGGCTTGCAAAAGCAGAGGGGCTGGACGGAGTGTGTTCCGACAGCAAGCGGGACTTGACATCTGGAAGGTTATAAGCTAACAGCTCTGTTCGGAGAACGGGTGGGCTGGAGGACAACAGGAGGGAGAGCTGTTGAGCCCCGGACGACAGAGCTCAGCTTGGCGGGGAACAAAGGCGCTCGCCAGCGCCAACTCCCTCGCCCATCCCCCAGCCAAAATCCCAAAGGGAACCAGTTCCTGCCAGGGAACTTGCTTGCACCGCGCAAACACCCAACACTGTGCATTTGCGGATCCATCCCTCCAGCGGGTCTGACTACCTCCTGGTGCCGTAGGGCCCCTCCCGAAGCGGATCTCCGAAGATAAAGCTAGCTGAGCCTGCCCCTCCCGCCCCTGTGCACCTTGCCGATCCACCCCAGCTAATATGCCACATCCCCAGCACCACAAGCCTGGCAGTGTGCAAGTAGCCCAGATGGACCACACCACACCACAGTGAATCCTGCCCCTAGGAGAGGGGAAGAGAAGGCACACACCAGTCTGACTGTGGCCCCAGCGGTGGGCTGGGGGCAGACATCAGGTCTGACTGCGGCCCGCCCACCAATGCAAGTTATTCAAGACAGCACAGGGGAAGTGCCCCGAAGTCCCACACCACTCCAGGGACTATCCAAAATGACGAAACGGAAGAATTCCCCTCAGAAAAACGTCCAGGAAATAACAACAGCTAACGAACTGATCAAAAATGATTTAAACAATATAACAGAAAGTGAATTTAGAATAATAGTCATAACATTAATCGCTGGGCTAGAAAACAGTATAAAGGACAGCAGAGAATCTCTTGCTACAGAGATCAAGGGACTAATGAACAGCCAGGAGGAGCTAAAAAATGCTATCAATGAGCTGCAAAATAAAATGGAGACAACACGGCTTGGATTGAAGAGGCAGAGGAAAGAATAGGTGAACTAGAAGATAAAATTATGGAAAAAGAAGAAGCCTGAGAAAAAGAGAGATAAAAAAATCCAGGAGTATGAGGGGAAAATTAGAGAACTAAGTGATGCACTAAAGAGAAATAATATATGTATAACTGGTATTGCAGAGGAGGAAGAGAGAGGGAAAGGTGCTGAAGGTGTACTTGAAGAAATAATAGCTGAGAACTTCCTGGATCTGGGGAAGGAAAAAGGCATTGAAATTCAAGAGGCACAGAGAACTCCCTTCAGACGTAACTTGAATCGATCTTCTGCACAACATATCAGTAAAACTGGCAAAATACAAGGATAAAGAGGAAATTCTGAAAGCAGCTAGAGATAAACGTGCTCTATCATATAAAGGGAGACCTATAAGACTCGTGACCGATCTCTCTACTGAAACTTGGCAGGCCAGAGGAATGGCAGGAGATCTTCAATGTGATGAACACAAAAAAATATGCAGCCGAGAATCCTTTATCCAGCAAGTCTGTCATTTAGAATAGAAGGAGAGATAAAGGTCTTCCCAAACAAACACAAACTGAAGGAATTCGTCGCCACTAAACCAACCCTACAAGAGATCCTAAGGGGGATCCTGTGAGACAAAGTACCAGAGACATCGCTACAAGCATGAAACCTATACACATCACAATGACTCTAAACCCATATCTTTCTATAATAACACTGAATGTAAATGGACTAAATGCGCCAACCAAAAGACATAGGGTATCAGAATGGATAAAAAAACAAGACCATTCTATTTGCTGTCTACAAGAGACTCATTTTAGACCTGAGGACACCTTCAGATTGAGAGTGAGGGGATGGAGAACTATTTATCATGCCACTGGAAGTCAAAAGAAAGCTGGAGTACGAAACTTATATCAGACAAACTAGACTTTAAATTAAAGGCTATAACAAGAGATGAAGGGCATTATATAATAATCACAGGGTCTATCCATCAGGAAGAGCTAACAATTATAAATGTCTATGCGCCGAACACAGGAGCCCGCAAATATATAAAACAATTACTCACACACATAAGCAACCTTATTGATAAGAATGTGGTAATTTCAGGGGACTTTAACACTCCACTTGCAGAAATGGATAAATCATCTAGACACACGGTCAATAAAGAAACAAGGACCCTGAATGATACATTGGATCAGATGGACTTGACAGATATATTTAGAAGTCTGCATCACAAAGCAACAGAATATACTTTTCGAGTGCACATGGAACATTCTCCAAGATAGATCACATACTGGGTCACAAAACAGCCCTTCATAAGTATACAAGAATTGAAATCATACCATGCATACTTTCAGACCACAATGCTATGAAGCTTGAAATCAACCACAGGAAAAAGTCTGGAAAGCCTCCAAAAGCATCGAGGTTAAAGAACACCCTACTAAAGAATGAATGGGTCAACCAGGCAATTAGAGAAGAAATTAAAAAATATATGGAAACAAATGAAAATGAAAATACAACAATCCAAACGCTTTGGGATGCAGCGAAGGCAGTCCTGAGAGGAAAATACATTGCAACACAGGCCTATCTCAAGAAACAAGAAAAATCCCAAATACAAAATCTAACAGCACACCTAAAGGAAATAGAAGCAGAACAGCAAAGACAGCCTAAATCAACCAGAAGAAGAGAAATAATAAAGATCAGAGCAGAAATAAACAATATAGAATCTAAAAAACTGTAGAGCAGATCAACGAAACCAAGAGTTGGTTTTTTGAATAAACAAAATTGATAAACCTCTAACCATGCTTCTCAAAAAGAAAAGGGAGATTACCCAAATAGATTAAATCATGAATGAAAATGGAATTATTACAACCAATCCCTCAGAGATACAAACAATTATCAGGGAATACGATGAAAAATTATATGCCAACAAACTGGACAACCTGGAAAAAATGGACAAATTCCTAAACACCCACACGCTTCCAAAACTCAATCAGGAGGAAACAGAAAGCTTGAACAGACCCATAACCAGAGAAGAAATTGAATCATTCATCAAAAATCTCCCAACAAATAAGAGTTCAGGACCAGATGGCTTCCCAAGGGAATTCTACCAGACATTTAAAGCAGAGATAATACCTATCCTTCTCAAGCTATTCCAAGAAATAGAAAGGGAAGGAAAACTTCCAGACTCATTCTATGAAGCCAGTATTATTTTGATTCCTAAACCAGACAGAGACCCAGTAAAAAAAAGAGAACTACAGGCCAATATCCCTGATGAATATGGATGCAAAAATTCTCAATAAGATACTAGCAAATCGAATTCAACAGCATATAAAAAGAATTATTCACCATGATCAAGTGGGATTCATTCCTGGGATGCAGGGCTGGTTCAACATTCGCAAATCAATCAATGTGATACATCACATTAATAAAAGAAAATATAAGAACCCTATGATCCTGTCAATCGATGCAGAAAAGGCCTTTGACAAAATTCAGCAACGTTTCTTAATAAAAACCCTTGAGAAAGTTGGGATAGAAGGAACATACTTAAAGATCATACAAGTCATTTATGAAAAGCCCACAGCTAACATCATCCTCAATTGGGAAAAACTGAGAGGTTTTTCCCTGAGATCAGGAACACGACAGGGATGTCCACTCTCACCGCTGTTGTTTAACATAGTGTTGGAAGTGCTAGCATCAGCACTCAGACAACAAAAGGAAATCAAAGGCATCAAAATTGGCAAAGATGAAGTGAAGCTTTCACTTTTTGCAGATGACATGATATTATACATGGAAAATCCGACTCCACCAAAAGTCTGCTAGAACTGATACATGAATTCAGCAAAGTCACAGGATACAAAATCAATGTACAGAAATCAGTTGCATTCTTAGACACTAATAATGAAGCAACAGAAAGACAAATAAAGAAACTGATCCCATTCACAATTGCACCAAGAAGCATAAGATACCTAGGAATAAATCTAACCAAAGATGTAAAAGATCTGTATGCTGAAAACTATAGAAAGCTTATGAAGGAAATTGAAGAAGATATAAAGAAATGGAAAAACATTCCGTGCTCATGGATTGGAAGAATAAATATTGTCAAAATGTTAATACTACCCAAAGCTATCTACACATTCAATGCAATCCCAATCAAAATTGCACCAGCATTCTTCTCGAAACTAGAACAAGCAATCCTAAAATTCATATGGAAACACAAAAGGCCCCGAATAGCCAAAGTAATTTTGAAGAAGACCAAAGCAGGAGGCATCACAATCCCAGACTTTAGCCTCTACTACAAAGCTGTAGTCATCAAGACAGCATGGTATTGGCACAAGAACAGACACATAGACCAATGGAATAGAATAGAAACCCCAGAACTAGACCCACAAACGTATGGCCAACTCATCTTTGACAAAGCAGGAAAGAATATCCAATGGAAAAAAGACAGTCTCTTTAACAAATGGTGCTGGGAGAACTGGACAGCAACATGCAGAAGATTGAAACTAGACCACTTTCTCACACCATTCACAAAAATAAACTCAAAATGGACAAAGGACCTGAATGTGAGACAGGAAACCATCAAAACCTTAGAGGAGAAAGCAGGAAAAGACCTCTCTGACCTCAGCCGTAGCAATCTCTTACTCGACACATCCCCAAAGGCAAGGGAATTAAAAGCAAAAATGAACTACTGGGACCTTATGAAGATAAAAAGCTTCTGCACAGCAAAGGAAACAACCAACAAAACTAAAAGGCAACCAACGGAATGGGAAAAGATATTTGCAAATGACATATCGGACAAAGGGCTAGTATCCAAAATCTATAAAGAGCTCACCAAACTCCACACCCGAAAAAACAAATAATCCCGTGAAGAAATGGGCAGAAAACATGAATAGACACTTCTCTAAAGAAGACATCCAGATGGCCAACAGGCACATGAAAAGATGCTCAACGTCGCTCCTCATCAGGGAAATATAAATCAAAACTACACTCAGATATCACCTCACGCCAGTCAGAGTGGCCAAAATGAACCCATCAGGAGACTATAGATGCTGGAGAGGATGTGGAGAAACGAGAACCCTCTTGCACTGTTGGTGGGAATGCAAACTGGTGCAGCCACTCTGGAAAACAGTGTGGAGGTTCCTCAAAAAATTAAAAATAGACCTACCCTATGACCCAGCAATAGCACTGCTAAGAATTTACCCAAGGGATACAGGAGTACTGATGCATAGGGGCACTTGTACCCTAATATTTATAGCAGCACTCTCAACAGTAGCCAAATTATGGAAAGAGCCTAAATGTCCATCAACTGACAAATGGATAAAGAAATTGTGGTTTATATACACAATGGAGTACTACGTGGCAATGAGAAAGAATGAAATATGGCCTATATACCAACCTGGATGGAACTGGAGAGTGTTATGCTAAGTGAAATAAGCCATACAGAGAAAGACAGATACCATATGGTTTCACTCTTATGTGGATCGTGAGAAACTTAAGAGAAACCCATGGGGGAGGGGAAGAAAAAAAAAAGAGGTTAGAGTGGAAGAGAGCCAAAGCATAAGAGACTGTTAAAAACTGAGAACAAACTGAGGGTTGATGGGTGGTGGGAGGGAGGGGAGGGTGGGTGATGGGTATTGAGGAGGGCAGCTTTTGGGACGAGCACTGGGTGTTGTATGGAAACCTATTTGACAATAAACTTCATATATTGAAAAAAAAAAACAAAACAAATTCAGCTCTGTCCACAATGCCCATGCTTCCGAACTCTCCCTTTTAAAACTTTTTATTATGGAAAAATTTAAACATACAAAGGTAAAGAAAATACCATAATAAACCCCTATGATACCATTATCCTGTTTCAGCTACTATCCATGTTAAGTCATTCTTGTTTCATCTACTGTGCCCTGCTTCTGTTCTGCCAATTTTAAATACACTTTTAAATTGTGACTAAAAAACCATGTAACATAAAATTTACCATCTTAACCATTTTTACGTGTATAGGTCAGTAGTGTTGTTTACTCACATTGTTGTGAAACAGATCTCTAAGACTTTTTAATCCTGCAAATCTGAAACTCTATACCCATTAAACAACAACTCTCTGTTTCCGCCTCTCCCCCAGCTTCTTGCAACCACCATCCTACTTTCTGTTTCAATTAATTTGACTAGATACCTCATATAAGTGGAACTATACAGTATTTATCTTTTTATGACTGACATTTCATTTAACAATGTTCTCAAGGTTCATTCACTTTGTAGCATGTGACAGGATTTCCTTCCTTTTTAAGGCTAAAATAATATTCCATTGTATGTACATACTACATTTTCTTCATCTGTTCATCACTGGACAAATGGGTTGCTTCCACTTCTTGGCTATTGTGAATAGTGCTGCTATAAACATAGATGTACAAATCTCTCTTCAAGATCCTGTTTTCAGTTCTTTTGGATACATACTCAGAAGTACAATTGCTTAATTATATGGTAGTTTTATTTTTAATTTTTTGAAAGAAACTCCATACTGTTTTCCATAGAGGTTGTGCCATTTTATATTCCCAACAACAGTGTACAAGGGTTCTAACTTCTCCACAACCTCACCAACACCTGGTTCTTTTCTTTTGTTTCCTTTTATAGTAGCCATCCTAATGGGTATGAGGTGATATCTCATTGTGGTTTTCATTTGCATTCTCTGATAATTAGTTATGTTGAGCATCTTTTCATATGATTGTTGGTCATTTCTGGCATACTTTCAAGCAAATTGAAGATATCAAATCACCTATAAATACTTCATTCCTT
Organism: Panthera uncia; assembly: GCF_023721935.1. Lineage (NCBI taxonomy): Eukaryota > Metazoa > Chordata > Mammalia > Carnivora > Felidae > Panthera > Panthera uncia. The sequence continues at coordinate 44,676,691 of NC_064817.1, forward strand.
ATATGTAACAGATAAATACTTTTAAAATACTAGAATTTCACCAAAGTTAACAAGTTTCTTAATACCATAATATCCAGTAGCTACTCTATTTTCCAAGATTGCCTTAAAAATGTTTTTTGACAGTTGGTTTGTTCAAATAAGGATCCAAAAAGGGTCCACATGCTGCATTTGGATGATACAGCTTCTACATATCTTGTAACAGTTGCCCTTGACTTTATTAAATGCCATTTAATTGTTGCAAAATCCATAACTCACTTTTTAAATTACACAGTTAATATGGATTATTCAACAGATGGTGTTGGAATAACTGGACATTTATTTGAGAACAATTAGATCCATTCCTCATACGTTAACTGGGATAACTATAAAAATAATAGAAGACTCCATGTGGAATTTTTAAAAATAATTTCAGAGTTTACATATAACAATTTCGAAGTTTACATATAAGAGAAAAACAAGTAACAGTAAAGAGGAAGATCAACCTTCTTGACTAAATAAAAATAAAACATTTATGTTTAGGGAAAGCCAATGTAAGTAAACTCAAAGGGCAAATGACAAATTGCAAAAACAAACAAACAAAAAAAAAAAACAAACCCACAAAAATTGCAACTCACAGTATAGAGGGCTAATTCCTCTAACAGAAAATTTTTAAAAACCCTAACAACACAAGAAAACAGTTCACAAAAAAGGAAACACAAGTAGATTGTAAGCATATAAAAAGATGATAAAACTCACTTGTGATAAGAAGTAAAAATTAAAATAATGCTGAAAGAGGGTTTTTCACCTAGAAGATTACCAAATACTACACTGGTAAGGGAAACAGGCACTCACAAATATTGAAGGTAGGTGTGTAAGTGATACAATGTCTTTGGAGAAAAATCTGGCAAGATCTGTCAAAACTACAAATGAACATACCTTTTGACTGGGTAACTTTGTTTCTACAGATTCATCTTTTAGATATGTAAAGCACTTGGAACAACACTGCAAGTGCTTGTATAAGCAAGAGCATTGCAACTGTACAAGTATTCATTGTAGCATTATTATAATAGCTAAAAACTGGAAAAATCTAATTGCTCATCAATAAGGGACTATCCATATATTATAACATGTGTAAAATGGAACAGGGTGGAACCATAAAAAATTAAAACTCTATGTACTCACATGGAAAACTCAGCATGATAAAATAAATGAAAAAGCAAAGTACAAATTTAGTATGCAACCATTTAAAAAAATGTTTATTTATTTTGAGAGAGAGCGCATGCAAGCAGGGGAGGAGTAGAGAGAGGGAGAGAGAGAATCCCAAGCAGGCTCCGCACTCGAAACACACAGCCCGAGGCGGGGATCAATCTCACAAATTGTGAGATCACGACCTGAGCTGAAATCAAGAGTCGGACGCCAAACTAACTGAGCCACCCAGGCGCACGCGCACACACACACACACACACACACACACACACACACACACAAACAGAAAGAGAGAGAGAGAGAATATTTAAAAAAAAAATGTTTTTTGAGAGAGAGTGAATGTGAGCAGGGGAAGGGCAGAGAGAGAGGGGGACAGAGAAGTGGGCTCTGCTGACAGCAGTGTGCCCGATGTGGGGCTCGAACTCACAAACTGTGAGATCATGCCCTGAGCCGAAGTTGGAAGCTCAACTAACTGAGCCACCAGGTGCCTGGAGAGAGAGAATGTTAAGCAGGTTCCACACCCAGCGAAGAACTCAATGCAGGGCTCCATCTCACAACCCTGAGATCATGACATGAGCTGAAGTCTAGTCGGACGTTTAACCAACTGAGCAATCTAGGTGTCCCAGTATGCTCCCATATTTTAAAAGGTATATTTGTGGGGGTGCCTGGGTTGCTCAGTCAGTTAAGCATCCTTTTGATTTCAGCCAGTTCCTGGGTTTGAGCCACGTATCAGGCTATGCTGACAGAACAGAGCCTGCTTGGGATTCTATCTCCCTCTCTCTCTCTGCCCCTGTCCCATTTGCGCTCTAACTCTCTCAAAATAAATAAAAATTAAATTAAATTAAAGGTCTGTTTGTGGTGTGTGTGCACTAAGTGGTTATAAGTATTTGCTTTTATATGCATAATAACTTTGGAAGAATACACAACTAACTGATAATATTGGTCAACTCTGGAGAAAAGAATCTAGTGGCTAGGGACAGAGGTGGGAGATTTTTCTTTTATCATATATTGTTTTGTACCTTTTGAATTTTTATATCATGAATTGCAACATTTAACTCAAAAGGTAAATTACAACTGAATAAAAGCAGAACATACTCCAGGTAAAAATAAAATCAGGAATACAGGCATGCCTCAGACATTGCAGGTTCAGTTCTAGAACACTGTGATAAAGTATCTCAATAAGGTAAGTAAAATGAGGGTTTTTTTTTGTTTCCCAGTGCATATAAAGGTTATATTTATACCATACTGTACTCAAGTGTGCAATAGCATTATGTCTAAAAAAGTACATACCTTAATTTAAAAATACTTTATTGCTCAAAAATGCTAACAATCATCTGAGCTTTCAGTAAGTCATAATCTTTTTGGTGGTAGAGGGTTTTGCCTCATTGTTGATGGCTGCTGGCTGATCAGGGTGGTAGATGCTGAAGGCTGGGGTGGCCGTGGCAATCTCTTAAAATAAGGCAACAATGAAGTTTGTCTCATCGATTCTTCCTTTCAGGAAGGATTATTCTGTGGCATGTGGTGCCATTCAATAGCATTTTACCCACAGCAAAACTTCTTTCAAAAGTGGAGTCAATTGGAGCGCCTGGGTGGCTCGGTGGGTTGAGCGTCCAACTTCAGCTTAGTTCATGATTTCAAGGTTCATGTGCTTGAGCCCTGCAGCAGGCTGTGTTGACAGCACGAAGCCTGCTTCAGATTCTGTCTCCCTCTCTCTCTCTCTCTCTCTCAAAAAAAAATAAATATTAAAATTTTTTTAAAAAGTGAAATCAATCCCTCAAACCCTACCACTGCATATCAACTAAGTTTATGCAATATTCTAAACTCTTTGTTGTCATTGCAACAATCTTCATAGCATCTTCACCAGTAGATTCCATCTTGTGAAACTACTTTCTTTGTTCATCCATAAAAGTGAACTCCTCACCCATTAATTTTAGCATAAGATAGCAGCAATTCAGTCACATCTTCAGGCTCCACTTCAAATTCTAGTTCTTTTGCTATTTCTACCACATCTGCAAGTATTTCCTCTGTTGGTCTTGAACACCTCAGTCACCCATGTGGACCAGAATCAATTTCTTCTAAACTCTCATTAATGTTGATATTTTGACTTCTTCCCATTAATCATGAATGCTCTTAATGACATCTAGAATACTGAATTCTTTCCAGAGGTTTTCAGTGTATTCTGCCCAGATCCATCAGAGGAAACACTATCTATGTCAGCTATAGCCCTATAAAATTTCTTAAGTTACAAGACTTGAAAATTGAAATCATACTTCTTGATTCATGGGCTACAGAATGGATGCTGTGTTAGCATGAAAATAACATTAATCTTGTGTACATCTCCATCAGAGCTCTTGGGTAACCAGGTGCACTGTCAACAGTCATATTTCGAAAGGATTCTTTTTATGAGCAGTAGGTCTCAACTATGGGGTTAAAATATTCAGTAAACCATGTTGTGAATACATGTGCTGTCATCCAGGCTTTGTTTTTCTATTTATAGATCACAGGCAGAGTATATTTAGCATAATTCTTAAGGGTCCTCAGATTTTCAGAATGATAAATGAGCACTGGCTTCACCTTAAAGTCACTAGCTGCCTCTGCCCCTAGCAAGTCAGCCTGTCCTTTGAATATTTGAAGCCAGGCATTGACTTCTCCTCTCTATCTATGAAAGTCCTAGAGGGCATCTTCTTCCTTTTTAAAAATTTTTATTTATTTTTTTAATGTTTATTTATTTTTGAAAGAGAGAGAGAGAGACAGGAGTGTAAGTTGGGGAAGGGGCAGAGAGAGAGAGAGAGAGAGAGAGAGAGAGAGACAGAATCTGAAGCACGCTCCAGACTCAAAGCTGTCAGCACAGAGCCTGACGTGGTGCTCAAACTCACAAACCATGAGATCATGACCTGATCCAAAGTCAGACGCTTAATAACCGACTGAGCCACCCAGACACCCCAGGGCATCTTCTTCCAATAGAAGGCTATTTCACCTACATGGAAAATCTGTTTAGTGTAGCCACCTTCATGAACTATTTTATCTTTTGGATGACTTGCTGTAGCTTCTACATCAGCACTTGTTGCTTTACCATGCACTTTTATGTTCTGGAGATGGATTCTTTCCTTAAACCTCACAAACCAGCCTCTGCTAGCTTCAAACTTTTCTTCTGCAGCTTCCTGGAACTAAAGAGAATTAGGGCCTTGCTCTGGATTAGGCTTTGGCTTAAGGGGATGTTGTAGCTGGTTTGATCCAGACCACTCAAATTTACTTCATAACAGCAATAAGGCTGTTTCACTTATCATTCATGTGTTCACTAGAGTACCGTTTTTAAACAAGCTTATTTATTTTTGAGAGAGAGAGTGAGCAGGGGAGGGGCAGAGAGAGAGAGGGAGAGAGAGAATACCAAGCAGGCTCCCCACTGTCAGTGAAGGGCCCGACATGGGGCTCCAACTCAGAACCCTGAGATCATGACCTGAGCCGAAATCAATAGAGGCTTAACCGACTGAGCCACCTAGGTGCCCCACTAGAGTAGCATTTTTAATTTCCTTCAAAAACTTCTCCTTTGCTTTCAAAACTTGACTACCTTTTTGGCACAAGAGACTTAGCTTTTGGCCTATCTCAGCTTTCGATATGCCTTCCTCACTAAGCTTAATCATTTCTAACCTCTGATTTAAAGTGACAGACATGTGGGGCGCCTGGGTGGCTGTCGGTTGAGTGACCAACCTCGGCTCAGGTCATGATCTCACGGTTTGTGGGTTTGAGTCCTGCATCGGGCTCTGGGTTGAGAGCATGGATGGAGCCTGCTTGGGATTCTGTCTCTTCCTGTCTCTCTGCACCTCCCCTGCTCTCTCTCAAAATAAACATTAAACATTTTTTTTAAAAAATAAAGTGAGAGATGTGCACCTCTTCCTTCCACTTGAACACCTGAGGCCATTGTAGGGTTATTAATTAGCCTAATTTTAATATTCTTATGTCTCGGGTAATAGGGAAACCTGAACTGTTGGTCAGTAGAACAGTCAGAACACACACATTTATTAAGTTCACCATCTTGTATTGATGAGGTTTGTGGTGCCCCAAAACAATGAAAAAGAGTAACATCCCAAAGATCTCTGATCACATATCATTGTAACAAATATAGTAAAGTTTGAAATATTGTGGGAATTACCAAAATGTGACAGAGAAACAGGAAGTGAGCAAATACGGTTGGAAAAATGGTACCAATAGATTTGCTTGATGCAGGGTTGTCATAAATCTCCAATTTGTAAAGAATGCAATATCTGTGAAATGCAATAAAGCAAAATACAATAAAATGAGGTTATGCCTACAGACCTTTTACCTCCATTCCTTGAAGGTAATTCCCATTCCAGGCCTCTCGACTCTGACGAGTATGATGAAGTAGGTCTAGTGCTAGCCTAGAAATATATATATATTTTTTGAGGTACGACTGACATACAAAAAGCTGTACATAATTAATGTATACACCTTGAGGTCAGAGATAAGAATCATCACTGGCATCAGTCTATGCCATAAACATGTCCATAACCTCCAAAAGTTTCCTCCTGCCCTCTTTATTTTTTGTGATAAAAGCACTTAACATAAGTTAAGCAAAGTTTTAAGTACACAAATCAGTATTGTTAATTATAGGCACTATGCTGTTCAGATCTCTAGGACTCATTTGTCTTGTATAACCAAAACTTTGTACCCTTTGACTAATACTTCCCCAATATTCCCTCCTGACAGTCCCTGGCCACCACCATTCTACTCTCTGCTTCTATGAGTGACAATTTTAGACTCCTAATTAAATGGTATTTGTCTTTTTGTATCTGGCTTATTTCACTCAGCATAATGTCCTCTGATTCATCCATGTTGTCCCAAATGGCAGGATTTCCTTCTTTTTTAAGGCTGAATAATACTCTATTGTATGTATATGCCATATTTTCTTTACTCTTTCATCCAACAATAGACACTGAGGTTGCTTTCAAGAACCCCAGATGATTGTCATGATGAGGTAAGTTTAAGAAACAGTGCTCTCTAGTCAGATTGTTTTTTTTTAGCAAAATATGATCTAGAGTGACTGATGGCAATTAAATCCTGATCAGGGCAAGGAAGAAGCCTTCTAGCCACAACACCCTTCAGGATAGCTGAGTACCCTGGCTCCATTTCCACATGTATGATGAATGCTACCATCTGTAAGCAGAAGGACTTTCAGTTCCTGGCTCAAACGGATCCAGTTCAGTTGTTAACCTTGTAATTTTTCAGGAGACTGAAATGATTTAGGTGAGCTTTAAACAATAACATACCCAAGTAACTAATCAAGAAGCATATTTGACCTTTAAAGAAAGTAAGAGTTGAGATTCTCAACAACTGCCTCTAGCTTTTAATTGCTAGCTCACTGTTCAATACAACAAATATGAATTGGGGCCTTCTAAGTGCCAGGAGGCAGAAAGCACAGAGTAAGACACTTAATATGTTAAGAAGTTATAATCATAGGGTGCCATGGAAACATAGACCAAAGGCACCTGACCAGTCAATGGGGCAATGATTTCTAGAGGAAGCGACACTTATTTATAAAACTCAGGGGGAAACAGCTCTCTGAAAAAAGTTTAATGTCTCATTTCCAATAGCAAGTAGTCTAAAGAAGTGGCTTTCAAATTGTGCTTACCAAACCAGTATTTGGGTAGATGGAGAATTGGACAAAACCACCAGACAGGAAAGGTACTCCTGCTTTTTCTTCAATCTGAGCTCATATTCTCCATTTTATCTTTAAAAAAAATTTTAAGGTTTATTTATTTTTGAGACACAGAGAGACAGAGCACAAGTGGGGGAGGGGCAGAGAGAGAGGGTGACACAGAATCTGAAGCAGGCTCCAGGTTCCCAGCTGTCAGCACAGAGCCCAACATGGGGCTCAAAACCATGGACTGTGAGACCGCAAGATCAGATCATGAACTGAGCCAAAGTCAGATGCTTAACCAACTGAGCCACTCAGGCGCCCCTCCATTTTCTCTCTCATACTTTGGTTCTTTCAGAAATAATTTATTGAAAAACACTTGCTGTTAGAAACAACTAGAAGTATTTATCACTAGAATGTGAGCGCCATGAAGGCCATGATTTCTTGGTACATTTTGACTTTCAACCAATATTTACTGGACCAGGCACGGATACATGCCAGGCATTCATCTAGGTGTGGAAATACCGTAGTGACCAAGAGGCCCAAATTCCTGTCTTCATGGAGGTGACATTCTAGTGATTACTATTTCATGATAGGCACTGGGCTAAATAATTTAAGATGTATTTCACTTATCTTTCTAAATCTGTGAAATGAGTATCCTTAATCCCCCTCCCTCCTTTTTTTGAATGTTTATTTATTTTTGAGAGACAGCATGAGTGCAGGAGGTACAGAGAGAGGGGGACAGAGAGTCTGAAGTGGGCTCCACGCTGACAGCAGAGAACCTGATGCAAGGCTTGAACTCACAAACCACGAGATCATGACCTGAGCTGAAGATGGACGCTCAACCAACTAAGCCACCCAGGCGACCCCCCTCTTTCTCAATAGAAAAATTTAAATAACTTGCCCCAAATCATACAGCCAGCCACATGGCAGAACTTGGACTTGAACCTAGTTAGGTCTATCTGCAAAATAATGCTCTTTCCATCGAACATGTTTATCAAATAAAGGCAACTGGAAAACTGAGTATTCACTAACTTCAGATCAATTCATAAAGTAATACAATAATCACAGGGCCATAAAGAATAGATTGTGAGCTTGTTAATTGCTGTGATTTTATTATATCCATCTGGCTGTCTAGAAGCCTGCCTGGACCACAGAAAGAGCTTAATACAGAAGCAACACCACTTTCTGACCTCTGTGATACTTGACTTCCTCCAACGCATCCCAAATTCTCTTGTATTGCTAGCCTCATTCCCCACATAGTGTTAAATCCAAACTGGTATCTGACTCAGGCTGAGCTCTGTAGTCCACCTACTCCCTCTGTTCTCAATTCCAAAGCAAAAAGAAATCAGAGATGACAAGGAAGCATCACTTCATAAGAAAAGCCAATGGGAGGGGTGGATTATGTATAAGTCTGCTTTAGCAATAGAAATATGGATGGTTTATATTTCAGCTGCAAGGCCTCTGTGCCTCAAAGTCTAACTGAGCTGTCAGCACAGAGCCCGACGCGGGGCGCGAACTCATGAACCATGAGATCATGACCTGAGCTGAAGCCGGACGCTCAACTGACTGAGCCACCCAGGTGCCCCTAATTTCTTTTAAACTACACTACACTGTCAGTGTTAATGATATAAACATGCAAGATACTGGAGTTTACATCTTAAAATTCAAAGTTAATAACACAAGTTAAAAATAGAAAAAAGTTAATCATTACATCTGTGTGTGTGATTTTTCTCCTTTAACTTGGAACAGGAGGTCTGATGCCAAGTGTGCCAAGAGGTCAATGTTAGGTTTTGTATTTTGGTGTTAGGGTGTGCAGTAAAGAATTTAGCTTTGGGTCCTTGGGAATGATTAATTTTATCCCATCTTGTAATAGAAAACGGCTGTTTAGAAAGGTAGGAATTTCCACAGACATTTTGCACACTGTTTCTTATTATATTTAGGGTAACGACCCCCAAGATATTTGTAGAATTCTGGTATTCCACTGACACCATGCTTCATTTTCAATACCATAAAACAGTAATTCGGTATCTCCATTGTAGCTCTTCTTTTACACCATAAACATTGAGGAAGGCTAACTGGACAATATTAGTTTCTTTTCTGAAAATATAATACCAGAGAACCTTTCCTGGAATGCAACAGACAACTTCACAATTTTGGGAATGTAGTTCAGGCCATCACTTTCATTTCTTGGAAACCAATTTCAGCAAAGTCATCCAGTTTATCACCTGCCAAATGAGTTTTCCAAAGGCGTAGTTTTGCTAGAAACGAGCAAATACAACCATACATTTGTGAAGGTATTTTTGAATAAACCTGCTTTTATTCAGAGTGCCTCTCTAGATGAGTTGCAATGTCAACCAAACAGGTCAAGTATTCTATTTCAATCTTTGCTGGTGCACTGAATGCTCTTTGGATGCCAGAAGTCTCTTTTTTTAGTATCTTCAGTACCACGCCTCAGTCAAGGCAATCAATCTACATATAATAGGGCAGATTTCCATAACATGCATCTAATAATTCAAAGTATTCAGCTTTGTTTGGTGTAAGCCACATTGTTAATCACTAGTTCCTAACATGATTCATTTTGAACATTTTTGCATAATAATTGGATCCTAAGGAGTGACATAATTAAAATCTTTAAGTCCTTATAAAGTGTTTCTGCTTCAAATTGAAATATTCTGAGTCCAAGAGTAACACTATGGCAGAAGTACCATCTGTAGTCGTAATTTTGACCAACCTATACCAAAAATTTCATGACTTTCCTTAACACACAAAATCCAGGTATTTGTGAATGTACCTGTCATAGGCTCCAAGTCCCAAAGAATTAGATTCCATCAAAATTCTTAACACATGAATTATATCTAGGTGCAATTTTTCTCAAACTTTAGGGTGCATCAGAATCAGCTAGAAGACTTGTTAAAACAGATTGACAAACCCCACCTCCAGCTTCTGATATGGTAGGTCTGGACTAGGGTCTGCGAATCTGCATTTCTAACAAGTTTCCAGGTGATACAGTACTGTTGGTCAGGAACCATACTGTGAGAACTACTGGCTAGGCACAGCGAAGTGTACAGCTATATGGGGAGTGCTTATATCTATGTAGCCAACTGAGATCTAAAACTTCACAAATAACTTACTGTCCCCAAAATGTTCAGCCACCAATGTTTAACATCCTGAGCAACAGTATTTCATACCTTTACAAATGCTTGTTCATTATGTAATTTCTGCTGTATTCAACAGACATTTTCTTAAACTACCACCGACAAGATTTTCAGGCCCTGGCAATGCTTTCATTTACTATATAAATGCATTTCATAACAGTATCACTTACTCTGTCTGTATTCCAAAACACAGCCTATTGAAATTCCAAGCCCTATTAAAAGTTTTGTTTCAGCACTCTTCATTTTTATACACTGGTCATATTTCCTACAATGGTTTATTTTAAAATGGTGTCTTAAATTGCAGTATTTCAACAGACATATTTTATTTAGATATAGAGGAATACTCATCACTTTCACCAAGAAATAGGTTCTCTCTGATTTTCCTTTAAATATGTGATCTTCTTCAGATGATTATTGCCAGCTTTTTAAGAGAGAGAGAGAGTGAATATCTAAAACTGGTATTTTAGATACAAATGGAAGCCTTACAAATGGTAGACAACACCTCAAGCTCCATGACTGCTTTTTGCCTTAGGGCATAAAATGTATGCAGACTTAAGTACTTCAGTGTATTCTTTGTGCCATAACAGTGCCCAGAAGATGGACTAGCCTACTCGTACAGTTCTGGTTCAGGTGCTTCGGCTATGCTAAGAATTGTTCAATAGACCAAATTTAAGCCTTACATAGTGACCTGATATGAAGACCTTTCTGCTGAAACTGACCTCTTTATAGATATGCCTATCAACAAATTGGCAAAAGGAAGTTTCCCAAAGATGAAAGATACCTCGGTTAAGAATTTTAAGCATATTTTAGTGTTTTTAAATTTTCATTAGTTATGTAACAACTGTTCATTCTTTCAACCAGTGCTTTCTGCACACTTGCCATGTGCCCAAATACTGTGTGAGTAGATGCAAAGATAAAGTCGCCTACATATAACAGATAATCACAATATATTATGGTACAAGCCAATGGAAATATATAGAGTACTATGGAAACACAGGAGAGACTGAAATTAATATGGACTAACACGTATATAGTAGGTTTCACATATATTACAGCTGGTAATTCTCTCGACTGTCCTGGGAAACATGGTATCACTTTCTTATCCACTTTATAAACGAAGATTCTCAAAATGAAATAATAAATTACCCAAGATCCCACTAGTGACTTGAATGCAAGTCTTTGGACTTCAATTCATTTGGTCTTTTCACTATAGCACAACAATCTCTTGTCACTGAATTAAAAAAATTATGATCTTTAAATACATGACCTTCTTGTGTGATTTTGTCACTTTTCATAGATGTGGGTGCAAGAAATATTTCATGCTTATCAAAACTACTATTAAAAAGTACAACAATGATGTTTTCATTACCTATTTCTGTGTAACAAATTACCCCAAAAACTTAGTGGCTTAAAAAAAACATTTATTATCTCATAGTATCTGTGGGCATGGCTTAACTGGGTCCTCTGGCTCAGGGTCTCTCACAGGCTGCAATCAGAGTATTAGCCAGGGCTGCAGTCATCTCAAGGCTCAACTGGGGAAGGATCCATTTCCAAGCTCACTCACTTGGCTGTTGACAGGATTCAGTTCCTTGTGGGTTGTTGAATTGAGGGCCTCAGTTCCTCACTGGCTGTTAGTTGGAGGTTGCCCTCAGTTTCTTGTCATGTGGGCCTCTCCATAGGGCAGCTCACAGTATGGCAGCTTGCTTCATCAGAGTGATCAAGCAAGAAGAGCCAGAGAGAGAGAGAGAGAGAGAGCGAGCGCAAACAAGATGGAAGTCACAGTTTTTTAATAACCTAATCTTGAAAGTGACATCTCATCACTTTGTTGTAGTCTGTTCATTAGAAACAAGTCACTAGGTCCAGCCCATAAACAAGGGATGGGGGGAGATTACACAAGAGTGTGAATACCAGCAGGTGGGAATCATTGGGAGCCACTGATATAAGATGGCTATCATGAATGGCAAGAGGTACTTGGTCACTGTGTCAGGAAGACACCATGGAATCATAGAGATTCCAATAAATAAAGACCATGTGGCTCAGCAAAAGGGGGCAATCGGTGTTGCCAAAGGGTCTGATAGTTCAAGAGTGGTTGGAAAGTCAGAATTTTTTGCAACATTTCACAATTTTTTAAATGCTGGCAAGAAAGCCCTATTTTTCAAAAAAGAAATGTGTCCATATAATGCAAGTTAAATGATACAGAGAAATGAAACATCATTCAACTAGATGATGCCTTAATATTCAGTCCAAACCCGCTATTTGATTTCAGATTCTGGTAAACACTACTGATCAAAACACTGCTGATCAATAAAGATCAATGGAGTTCTTTAAAAAAATGTATGGGCCTACTGGCTGCCAGTTTGCCATCCTTGCCATAATCTTTGTAATTTCCTTTATGGTAAAAGAGTAAGGGTTTTGGTGTCTGGTATGCAAATCGTGGTTCTGCCACTTCCATTGACTATGCCCTTGGGCCTATGACAAGGGCCAGAGAAATGATCCTCTGGGCTCATATTGTTAGTATTTTCGTACTTGTCTCACCTAACAAGGTCCTGGAGAGACAGAGTATCCTCCTGACCTCAACACTCCCTTAACTCACATCCCTACTTCATTTTCCTCCACAGCACTTACTATACCACCTAAAATATTATATATATATTTTGTCTTTTTATCTTATTGTCTGTCCTCCCCACTAGAATGTAAACTTTATAAGATCAGAAAACTGTCTTGTTCACTACTTTATCTTCATAATCTTGAACTGTGCCTGGCACACAGGACTCGTGCAATAAATATTTATTGAATGAATGAATTCCATTGTTCATAGTACTTAGCATGGGGTCTGGCACAAAGAAGATGCTCAAAAAATGTTACTTGAACTGAAAACCATTCACTGTCCTGAGAAGACAAATAGGATGAAATGAGGCCAGAGAATGGCATGCAGAACATGAAGGACTCTGCAGGCCACCATCCTAAGCTTAAAGCATGAGAGTGAAATGATCTAGGTCCAACATACATGGCACCAAAGATATTCTGTTCAAAGTAATAGTAGCTGGCATTTATATAGGATTTACTATGTGCCATGTACTGTTATAAGCACCTTACTTGCATTAAATCGTTTAAGACTCACCACAAAATGTGTGATACAGGTATTATCACTACCCCTCATTTTCCATATGAGGAAACGGAGGCACAGAGAGGTTAACTTGCCTAAGTTTACCTATCTAGTAGGGAGAAAAGCAAGGATTTAAACCCAGGCAGTCTGGTTCCAAGTTCTGTTGTCTTAGCCATTATGCTCCACAAGCTAAATATAAGAAAAATATTCTGGAAAAGGTTTAGTTTGAAATGCAACTATGCTATTTTGCAATATGTTAAAGATGGAGGATTTTGGTCTCAAATATATTTAGGTTTGTATCTTGGCTCAACCATGTTCTAGCAGTGCAAACTTATGCTGATTCTGTTTTTATTTTAGCCATTAAAAAAAAGGACATTAATATATATCCTGAGAGGTGGTTGTGAGGATGAAATGACATAATGAATCTATGTAAGGTACCCAGCCCATGTGGTAGCTATTGTTACTACCATCAAGAAGGAATGTATTCTATAAATGTATTGCTAAGTAGCTACCAAACTTACTTTTACTTAATAGAGTTTTTCAATTCCACTTGGAATTTAAGTTGATTTACAGGGAATTAATATGTAACATTATAAAACACTGGTTCTAAATTCTTCCTCATCTGACCCTTAAAGCTCAATCAACCAACCAATCTTTCTCTCACAACAACCATTATTGTATACAATGTGTCCAGCCCTAGAAGCAAATCCCTGCCCTCTTGGAATTCAATTAAAAGAGAATTATATACAAACTTCTAGTTATAAAATAAATACGTTCTGGGGATATAATGTGCAGCATGGGAAAAAAGAGAATTAAATGTGATATGAAAATACTATGAAGGAGAAAAAATGAGAGGTAATTCAAGAGCATTTGGGTAGCACATCATCAACCTTGGCTGGGAAAGAGTCATATTGATTATTTTTGATCAATATGTAGGAATATGCTATGCAAGGGTGAGAGCGACATAAGAAAAGCACTATGTAAGAACACACTGTATACCCAGGAAACTAAAAAGTTCAGAATGGTTGGGACATTCCGAATGGTTGGAACAGGTGTGGGTAAACACCAAGTAAGGCTGGAGAGAGTTTGGGATCAGACTGTGAAAGGCATTGTCTGCCAGGCTGAGAAGTCTGGACTTGGAAGGGTAGGTAAAAAGTAGCCAGTGTTTATCTTTGGGCACACAATGAAGTTGGCTTTGGTTTTCAGGATGATATCCCTGACAGCAAAGTAGAAGATGGGCTATTGTCCAGAAAGTGGTAAAGGAAAAAGTTAAGGCTATTTTCATGGTTCAGATAAGAAATGATGGCAGCCTAAACTAAGGCAATGGGGGTGGAAGTGGCTGCACTCAGGAGACATTTTTGAGGTACAGAGGTGACAGGACTGGGTAACCAAGTAGATATGGGAGGTGACAGGAGAGTGAAGAATTAAGGACTCCATCTTTTCTGGCTTGAAATAGATAAAAGACAAGGTTCAAAGGAAAAGAGAACACTGAAAATAGAACAAGTTTTGGGGGAAAATAATGAGCTCCATCTTGAATATTTTTTTAATTTAAGTGACCTATAAGACATTGAGTAGCAGAGCTGAAAAGATACTTTGAAAGCTCACGAGAGAGGTTGGGGGGTAGAGAAAGAGCTATAAGAATCATCAGAATATAGTTAATATTTAAAGCCATGATAATGGAGAAGATTGCTCAGGAAGTGAATATAGGAGAATATGACTAGGACAGAAGTCTTGAGAACACTGAAGCTTAAGGAAGCAGGCAGAGGAGGAGGAATAACTTGGGAAAGGAGAAAGAACTAGAGACATATAAAGAGAATCAGAAGTGAGCAGCATTATGAAATTCAAGGAAGGAAATTTAAAGAAAGGATGGCTCAATAGTGAAAATTACCTCAAAAAGGACCAAGAAAGGGTAACAGTGGAAATGGATGTGGCAGCTTCAGAATGGTGACATTAGATATCAAGTGGCAATAGGCTAGGGAATGGGAATTAATACAGTCTTCTTTGTTCATGAATAATGGTTAAAAGGGAAGAACAGGGATAAAGATAATGGCTTAAGGGAATTACAAAGTAAAGGCAAGGTTTTTGTTGTTTGAAGATTATTTGTTTATGCTGTAAGTGAAAGAAACCAGAGAGAGAGAGAGAGAGAGAGACACACACACACACACACACACACACACACAGAGAGAGAGAGAGAGAGAGAGAGAGAGAGAGAGAGAGAGACTGAAAAGGCAAAGAAAGATTGCTAGGACTCACTTCACACTTAGCTTACACATGTGCTTTATATTGGTAGTATTTGTGCATTTAGCAATGCTGGCATAGAGTGCTCAACAAATTGATTTATTATTATTTTTCTTCATGTATTTATTCATATTATCTGGCCAATAAAAGTACACAATCTTACACAAGAAGATACAAAAAGAAGCAAATAGGGGCGGCTGGGTGGCTCAGTTGGTTAAGCGTCTGACTTCAGCTCAGGTCATGATCTCATAGTTGGGGAGTTCGAGCCCCATGTCGGGCTCTGTGCTGTCAGTTCAGAGCTGGAGCCTGCTTCAGATTCTGTGTCTCCCTCTCTCTCTGCCCCTCCCTTGCTCACTCTCGCTTGCTCTCTCTCTCAAAAATACACATTAAAAAAAATTTTTTTTAAAAAGAAGGAAATAGTGTAGTGGAACTGCGGAAAGGGACTTTGAGCAATACAGACCCAGAACAGGGATTTTTATTCAGCACTTAATAGTGTACAGACCAAAGAAATGGGAAGAATACTGGGCATTCTTGCAAGCTTGTGAGGAATAAATGAGGTATTTAAAAAGCACTTTATGTACAACTTGGTGCTCAAGAAGTAATAATAATTATTATAATAATTTTTCCTACCACTACAGCACCTAGAAGTGGCACTGAGGGTGTAAGTAAATAACCCGGAAGCATAGCAGTCATTGCTATACTGCATTTTAGAGAATGAAAGCATAAAATGGTGTCAGCTCTTGGTCAGACTTTTCAAAACTTTGATCGCTCATGTACTACCAACATGATTTCTGCCGCATCCAAGTATTGTAACTTAATACTTTTCTTTAAATCAACTCATTTTTCTTTAATTGGTCCCATTCTAAAGAATTATAGCTGTGAAGTGGTGGGTTTTAAGTGTTACCTTTTTTTAACCGTTAAAGTATTCATCCCCATAGCCACCCCACATCATTTCCCAAACCACATTCTAAAACTGCTTTTGGCTGCTCTACTTTTGAGACCCAGGCTAGCAATTGGTCAGTTTACTTCATTTTAATGCTATTGACGATTACACTTACAAAGGTTTGCAGGACATAGCAATGAAACCAACCAAATGACAAAATTCATGCCAATAATCTTCTCATGGGCAGTCTTAAGTTGTCTAATGTTAACCAGACAACCCAGCAATTTATCTTTTATTTAATACCTGCACAAATGGAAATAAGATTAGGAATAAAGACCCATTTTGTAGCTTAGTCTGAAGAACAAAACCAAGAAGAGAAATACAGTAGTGGGTTTTGTTCTGAAGCACTAGCATTTCAGTCAAAAGAAGTGGTAAGCATGCAGATCATCTGAGTGAAAATCTGCTATCTTCAAAATAGTGGAACACTCCTCTATAAAAGCAAATCACAGCTGTTTACCTCAGCTATTAACCAGTATCTTTTAAGTGTGTACTATAAACCAGGAAGCTCGCCATCATTCCAACAACAAAGATCACCAACCAAAATCAGGAAAGAGAACTTCGTTCACTGGTAACGAAAATAAATAATTTCTTTACGTATGTGATTTTGCAGTCAGTCTTAAATTCACTATATTAAGAGCCACACTACACACTTTTTAGGTTACTCATACAATCCACTCTCTTAGAATTACTGACCTATTCATTCAGGAAAAAAATGTGTCCAAAACCCAAAATATACAAGATATTATGGAGAATATGAAAAGATCAAAGAGTGTTTACAATGTAGCATCGGGAATAAGATTTATATATTCCCCAAATGGTAGTTCTCAGGACTGAAGAGGACTGCTGGGAATTTTTTCCCAAATATTTTATTATGAAAAACTTCAAACATTTGGCAAAGTTGAAATCTTACAGTGAGTAAATACCCACAGCTGAGATTCTACCATTTTCTCCACACTTGCTTTATCACATATCAATCCATCTTACTGTGATAAACTGCTGGGATTTTAAAAATGAGACTATGTGTGATGGAGAATTTTGGTAAGCCATATTAAGTTTGCTTCTCAAAAACTTTTGACTGCTGGGGGTGCATGAACAAAAAAAGTTTGGAAACCACAAATCCATACTCCGTGTTTAATTCTCCTGCCAACCTCTAATCCAAATCCATTCAGATCTCATGGCTAGCCATTTTAGGTTTCCACACCCTTGTCCACCACCTGACTTATCCTTTCCAGCCCTCTCCAAGGCTCAGCACCAATCTGTGAAGCCTCCCCCAACTTTCAAACCCTGACCCAGAATTAAGCATGCCCCCTGTAGGGGCCAAATTTTTCATCATTTGCAATTAGCTAACAGTATCTGCAACTCGGTTTTGTCTTTCACTAAACTGACCTCCTTAAGTACAGGGATTTTCTTTTTTTACCTCTGAATCCTCAGCAACAGGCATAGTACCTAGTCTACAGCAAGCACTCAATAAATGAATATAAACGAATGACCCAGACCTGTCTTTACCAAGGAGCCAGGGAACATTTTGAGTATGGGAATGATCTAATCACATTGGCACTCTAGAAAGATTCATCTTAGAGCACCGTTGTTAAGAGCATGGGCTCTGGAGCCAGACTGCCTGGGCATGGATCCCAGAACCTCAGCTCTGCCATTAATAACTGGGTGACTTTGGGCAAGTTTCTAAACCTCCTGTGCCTCAGTTTCCTCATTTGGAAAACAGGGATGATACTGCTTCACAGGTTATTGTGAGGATCAAATGAAATAATTTTGTTGTTAAAGCACATAGATTAGCACCTGACACCTACTAAGCATTCCATTAGTTAGTCAGTTGCCAGCAACCAGGTTAATGACAATGAGGTAAAAAGTCCTTAAAGCTTGGGTGGCAGCAATGAAAACAAAGTGGAAAGAATCATCATGAATGAAGAATTTACTGAAATATGGTCAGGAAGGCAAGCAAATGAATGTCTATTATTTTTTTCTACTATATATGTTTAAGATAGCTCATGACTGGATTTTCTTATTATTAAAACCAGCTATAATCTATCCAGCCCAGGCACAGATTTGATGTGCACAAGGTGTTCTAGCATGACTGAACTATGGCCACAAACTCTATGACCACTGCAAGCTTTCAGTCTCTCAATGAGATTTTTTTTCCTCCTCATTACTCCACCCAGGACCATTTCTTTATCATTCTCAAAATTCGCTGTCCTGTCTTTTAACTGTGAGCACATACCCAAGAGCCTCGGATGGGAATAGGGTTTGAGATTTTGTCCTACCCAACCCTGTACTTTTTCTTCTTCCTGCCCACCTCCTTTACTTCCCAAACCTTGCTATTCCCTACACGTAAGAACTTGAAACCTAAGAGTATGGGAAAGTATCAGAGCAGCAGGAGTGGTGCCAAGAACTGGGGAGGCTGCCAAGCTGTTCCCCAGGCCCCATAAACAGTAACCAACTACATGCAGAGATTGGACTTAACTGCCCATGGGGCCTAACATGCTTGATATTCCTTTTTGCTTCTTTCTTCTCATTCTTTCTCCTACTTAAAGCAGCCTCCTCCCAAACCCATAACCCATTCAAATCCAACCCATCCCTGAAGAACTAAATGAGATCCAACTTTTTTGAGGAAGCCTCCCCTTACAATTTTAGCCCACAGATATCCCCCAACACACACACAACAGATACTGTACTTACAATCTGTACCATGAAGCATAATCACATACACACTTATACCATTAAATAAATCTTCCATGCTTACATATTTGATTTTCCAAGGGTAGGACTCCCATGTCTCACATGTCCCTTAAACCCCTTACTCTCAATGGTCTAATAATTGTTGAACAGTGACTGAGTCAGTGGGTTTTTAAATTTTTGTTTAGGCTAAAGCAGGAGGAAACAGAAGCATATGCAAATTAAAAAGACTGAATAGACACATGGGTAAAAAAAAATCTCAATGGGTCAAATGGGGGGAAAGTTGTAGACGAAAGGTATTCATGTAACATTTGTTTAATTGATTTGCTGCAAGGTTGGAAAAGAGACATACGGAAGAGAGATGCCAACTGGAAAGGGCATTTCAGCTTGAGGCAGAAGACAGGAGAAAGATGGGGCTACAAAAAAATTCGGCTAAAACCCAGAGACGGGTCACTGGATAAGTGAAAGTAAAGAGAGTTATTGGGGTGACACAGGTAGAGATGTACTTCTGTTGGTCAGAGAATCGGTAGGGGGTGGTATGAAGGGGAAGGTGGATGGATAAAATGACAGTGGATAATTAGGCAAGTGGATTAGCTGATTAGGCGGTGAGTGGGTAGATGGGTGGCAGGTTAGTGGGTGGTTAGGTGTTTAGCTGGGAGGGTATAGGTGTGGGGCATATTATTTAAGATCCGGCCCCTCCCTCACCTTGACCCGGAAGCGGATGAGTGCTAGCCTCACGCAGTGGCTCAGGCAGGCCGGTGGCAGGAACCAGGCCCGTGGAGGAGGGGTGCCCTTGTTGCCCACGTGTCCCACGATCAGTTGCGCTGTCTGCCGCTCGGCCTGGCACCGACGGCCCCACTCGGCCAGCCGGTCCTTTCCCAGGCCCCCGGGGAACATGACCACCAGCTCCAGGCCGTCGCCGCCGGGATAGGCACAAGCCTGGCATAGCGCTGACAAGTAGCCCAGCATGGCGTTCCATTGGCCACCACACACCCAATCCGTCTGGTAGCCACCATAAAGCCGCGGAAGCGCCGAGCCCGCGTCCACAAGCACCCGGGCCCCGGGCAGCGGAGGGGGCGGCGGGTGCAGCCCAGGATGCGCCTGGCCGTGGTGGTGGAAGTGGTGAGCGGGGTGATGGTGCCGAGTCGGCCCCGCGCCCCCGGAGTAGGCACCCAAGGCAGCGGGCGGGAGTGGCGGTTGCAGAGGCGCAGAGCCCCTGGCGGTGCGTGGAGCCCCGGGAGCTAGCGCTGCCGGAGGCGGCAGCTGGCGATGCTGGTGCTGTTGCTGCTGGCGCGACACGGTGCGCGCGAGTTTGAGGAGGTCCACGGGCACCACGGCCCCGGGACAGCGCTTCTCCAGGAACTCTTGGAAGCCCTGGACGCCCATGCTTCGTCGGTGGGCAGACGAGACAGCGGCTGCGCGAGCAGGTTAGGTGGCGATCTGGGCGCGAAGCAGGGGACGGACGCGTGCGCACTCCGCGGGGGGCGAGGGGGCGGGAAAAGGATTCCCGAGGGGAGGGGTGAGCGGGCGAGGGGATGAGGGCGGGGTGGGGAGGAGACCAATAGATTGGATTTGGGTGAGGAGGAGGAGCGAGGCCGGCCGGATTTAGGGAAGGCTGAGAGGATAAAAGCGATGATGGACTCTAGTCACTTTTTTTTTTTTTTTCCCCCCTCTCCGGCCGCGCTTCACCGCTTCAAAAGGGGTGAAGTCTCTCCCTTCCACCGCCGGGAGCCATGTTGCCTCGTCTTCTCTATGGTACTCGCTTTCTAGATGGGGGAGGGGGGGCGGGGCGGAGGGGCATCCTGGGAGTTGTAGTCTTCTCTACGGCCTCAGGATGCAGTCTGGGAACAAGATTTACCACCCCTTTCTGCCCTTGAGCTCACAGGATCCGAAGTGGTGGGGTGTGATTTGTGTTTAGGATTTGCACTACAACTCCTGGCGTCCGCCTAGTTGCTTCAGGCTATTTACCGCCTTTTCCAGGAAAAGGAGTTTGGGGAGAAGTGATGCATCATGGGAAAGGAAGTTGAATGGATTAATTGAATTCGACTAATGTATGTTAAAATTCTCCAGGAGGGAGAATTTTTTTTTTTTTTTTGCTGGGGCGTGGTGGGGGAATAATATGCGTAGCTTTTAGTGAATGAGATGGGACACATGAAATTTTTTTTTTAAATTTTTTTTAACGTTTATTTATTTTTGAGACAGAGAGAGAGACAGAGCATGAACGGGGGAGGAGCAGAGAGAGAGGGAGACACAGAATCGGAAGCAGGCTCCAGGCTCTGAGCCATCAGCCCAGAGCCCGAGGCGGGGCTCGAACTCACGGACCGTGAGATTGCGAGATCGTGACCTGAGCTGAAGTCGGACGCTTAACCGACTGAGCCACCCAGGCGCCCCTAGATGGCACACATGAAATTTAAAAGCGATAACCGACATTTCTGTAGTAATCCACTTAACTTTTAACTACCATAATTCTTCAAAGCATTGTTGGCCCCAATTTATGAGTGGTGAAATTGACATTATTTGCCGGACGCAGTGCAGAAACAAAATGAAATTGAGTATCCCTTTTCTTCAAAATCTCTTTGGTGTGGGAAATAAGTACCAATACAAATTAAACTTCAAGTTGTATCTTTCCAGTACTCACTGAGCTACAGTGTTGTATAGTTAGGACCTTTGTTTCTAAACCTCATTGTGAATCAATCTGTCAGGAAGCATTTGCAAAATAACTGCAAGGGCTACAATTCCGGACGGACAGAATCATAATCTTTTGAAAAAAATAGATTTTCAGTTGATTTTTGATGTAGCACCAGTCTTCTGGCTGGCCTTTAGGGCCCATTCTTTTAGCAGGAGGAGGGCAGAAAACATGTTTTGTAATTAGTAACCAGATCTGGCTTGGAACATGAGAGATGGGAGATCATGGCAGGCAGAGTTAGAATGCAAAAGTGCAGAACCCTAGAGTAGTCAAGATGAATGAAGTTGGAGAACAGTCTGTTAGGATGCAAAAGCTGTAAAAGCTTCAAGCTCCATAAAGGAATTTATCATAAAAGAATAGTGGAGATAGAACAAGACAGATTTGCAAAGAATAAATAAATGGTGAAGCAGTGCATATAGGGAACTCTTGAAAATGACCAGTGAAAGTAGAGAACAGTAGCTTGAATGGATGAAAGATGGAAAGAATAGAGGTTTTCTAGTACAGTGAACACCTGTTGGATTGTCTACTTAGCCTTCTGTTTCTGGGAAATGACTCTCCTCCCATTGACAGAGTTACAGCAAAAACTGTCATGTTCTTATTACTGTAGCTCAGTGGGTCACAGGTGGACAAATAATCCAAGCTGGGTCCATCAGACTCTCATTCCCTAGAAAGCTGGAATTGAACCACAGAGATCAGTTTTTCTCTAAGCATAAAACTTGGAAGCTGTCAGCAATTTTCCCACCACAGGGACAGAGGTATAAGATACTGATCTACAGAAAGAGAAGAAAAATGCAGATTCTCAGCACAGAGATGAGACATAGCCTTCATTGTGTTTAAGTTCCAGGTTATCATTCCTGAAACATTTCTAGTCCTTGGTTTCTGTGAGGCAACCTCATATACTTATTATTACTACTTTTACAAAGTAGTTAGAAACTACTTATGACCAGAAACAAAGTTCAAGACCTGATATGAGAAATAGAGTATGGCAATTTACAGACCCTAAAATACGAAATTGGCAGAGATTGGAGATATCCCACATCAGTTAATGGAAGTTGGCATTCTGTGTTATCTGGCAGCAAAGCAGTTGCTTACTGCTCTCGGGGCTCAAAACAGAGCAGCCCTTCTGTCTGTATCAAGAGATCTGCAATTGCTGAGTGTCAGGTATTCATGGGCTTTGCTGAATTAACAGTGGTAGAACTCTGTCTCATGTCAAATATTTCAGTGGTTCAAGTGGTTAGGAAATTGGCACTTAGGTAATTGGAATGAGGTTATCTGTGTAAGCCTCCATAGATTCCTTGTTCTCCAAATCCCCCAAATGTGATGAGGTCTCCTTCTGTAAATGGATTTAGCTGGAATCAAAGAGAGGGTAGGCATAACATTCCCAGAGCAGATCAGAAAAGAGAGGCTTTACAGCCTTGAACACAGCCTATTATTTCCTACCTAAGCTCTGAACTGAAGATCTTGAGTGGAATGCTAGGGAGAATGAGCCAAGTCGTTAGGTAGAGTGCTAAGAAATAGAAACTGCAACAGGATGAGCCAGATTATTCCCTTTAGTAGATCTGAAGATTCAAAGAGCATAATTTGACAAGATTCTTGGACTGATTAGCATTCAGAGTCCCCTCAAATGAAATCCACAGGCAGTCAAATTAGGTTCTGAGGAAGTTTTATCATGAGAAAATCGTATCTAGTGAATAGGGACCAGAGTCAGAACAGCGATTTTCAAAGTTTGGTCCCTGGACTGGCGCATCAGTATCACCTACAAACTGTTAGAAATTCTCAGGCCTCACCTCAGACCTCCAGAATCAGAAACTGTGAGTGGGGCCAGCAATACTCATTTTAAGTAATGTCAAAAATAAACAAAACTCGACATTAGTTAAAGCAGTGAAAACATTTTATTCAGTAACTACTGCCAGTAGGGGAAAAAAGCTGAGCTCTGTTCCCACTTGCACAGAGGTGACTAGGTGTTTTAAAGAGAGGATGAGGGAAGAAAGATAAGGAGGGCGCAAGGACTCAAGTAGAGTGAGGGAAGTGAAAAATTACAAAAAGTGGGTGATAGTGTAAAAGGGAGTAGGCCAGCTCGGTCTGCTAGCTGACAGTTGTTGAACTTAGGATGCTATCCTCCTACAGACTGGGGGGGAGGTAAAGGCCCTAGCCTTCCTGATGATTACATTTCAAAGGAGTGGCTCTCAGGTCCTTAAGAAATATCTGAGTTGTAGGAGATACATATACATCTCAAGGGGACAGGGGAAGAACTCACAAGGCTCTAAAAGGGAGGTCAGGGGCCTATCTTTAAGTGTTGGCTAGAACAAACTATAAATTCTTTTGATAGCCCTAAGCTTTCCAGATGGGAAATGGGTCATCTCAGAGACTAGCCTTAGGCTACTAGAAGCCATACTAAAGTTTGGTCAAGTCTCTTGGTGCAGGTGTTTGAAGGGAGTGTTCATGTCAGGAAAGTTTTTGCCGGTCTCACCTCCAGGTGACTCTAATGCACTCTCAAGTTTGAGAATCGCTGCTCTTCTAGAGTATGCCCTAGGCCCAAGTACAGACTGGTTAAGTGAGAAGGTAAATTGACTCGCATAAATTTTTCTATGCCTGTAATTTATTCCTTTATTCCTATCCAGGTGGAAGTGGTGCATACTTGGTCCTGGTGGCTGATAATGGTGTGCCCTTCTCCTTTCCTAAAGGGGAATTTTGATTGTGGTTAATCTGTTTCTCTATTTCTCATGTTAGGTCTGTTGTTAGTAGTTAAGTTTATTAAAGGTTGCAGGATCAAAAGGAGTTACATTTAGCTTGTCGCTGAAGTAGACAAGGAAGGGGCAGGTCTATGCCATGCTATTGCTTCCGGATGCAGAAGTTGCATGTGACTTGCAGTTGTCCATGGATTATGTTAGGTATGGGCATTTGGGAATTGTAGATATGGGGAAAATGTCATATGTGTTGATGGACCATGAAGAAGAGAAGTATAAGTAAACATCTGTTGTTTTGTCTTCCCAGCACCCCTTTTCTACCACCTTCTCTGCCTTATCCTCAGGGCTGCAGCAGGAGTCATCCTTCATGTACCTTCATAGAGAATTTGGGATTGAGCTGGAGGAGAGATGAAAAATCCTGGCTGCATTCAAGCATCTGATGTATTTGTTCCTAAGGCCCATCTGCATTATCCCTGGGTTTTGTGAGACACCACCATCTTTATAATAAATTCCTCTTTTTGCTTAAGCTTGTTCACATCAGATTTCTATTACTTGTACACAAGAGTCTTAACATAATACAGTTGAAACTTTATGCTGGATTGGCCAAAGAGGGTAGAGATAACATAGGCCAAAGCCCTGAAAGTTGAAGCCCTGAGAGGGCACAATAGATGTCACAGATTAGTAGTTGAAGTGCGTGCTTTGGAACCAAGATCTGGGTTCCAATACCAGTTCAACTCCTTATTAGCTATCTGACTTTAACAAGTTACTTAGCCTCTTGATCCCTTACTGTATCTGTGAAATAGGGACTCATTAATTTATTCAACAGATTTGGCACCTACTACATGCCTGGAATAAAGCTGGGCACTGGGGAAAAAGCAGTTTTTGACAGGGAGCTTAGAAGTGAGATGGTAACGATACTTACCTCAGAAGCTTGTGAGGATTGTGAAGATTAAATGTGAAGATTAAATGATGTAAAGTGCTTAGCACAATAACTGGCACAGTAAGTTCCTAATAAATGTTCACTCGTGTCATGAAGGGTAGAGAGAAACATAAAGAGGTTGCACGGAGAGTTCACAGTGGACTCAATCTTCTGACATGTTCCACTTAAGTAGCAAGGGGCCCACTTAGCTTTCTCTATTGCCCAAATCCTTGGGGCCTGTTTGAGAGGCTATAGGTTCATATGGTTATAGAAAGTAGTTCATTAGAAGGTCTAATGAGGCTGCCATATTTCTTGTTTTTCTTGAACCAATAACTGGCTAATAGCAAGTAGGGAAGTCATTTGATTAATAAAGGAAACGATGACAGTGGTCCTCAACCTTAATTACATTACTGTGTGTATGTAATGATACTGGTTATAGGGATGGGACACAGACACATTTTTTATTTTCACTTGTGGTAAAATATATACAACAGAATTTACCATCTTAACCATTTTCAAGTGTGCAGTTCAGTAGTGTTAAGTATATTCACATTGTTGTGCTTTACATAGCTCTAAATAGCTTCCCAGGTGATTTTAATATGCAGTCAGGGTTGAGAACCTCTGAGCTGGAATGTAGAACCCTTACAAATACTGCTTAAATTCTTGAGGCTGTTTCCTTATTTGTAACGTGCATGTGAGCTAGTCCTTTCCATTTCTTTATCACAAGGTCCTGCTCCTATTTGGACCATTACTTATGCTGTACATCTTCATTTCTGTCTTGAACTTCCTTTGTAAGACCCCACCTTCTTTTCCCCAACTACTACTAGTTGAGCTCTTTCTAAACTCTTTAGTCGCAGAAAATTCTACCCTCTCATTCTTTTTTTAAAACTTTTTTTAGGTTTATTTATCTATTTTGAGAGAGACAGAGACAGTACTCTGGGGCAAGGGCAGCTAGGGAGGGAGAGAAAGAATCCCAAGCAGGCTCTGTGCTAATAGCACAGAGCCTGATGGGCCCAGACCCACAAAGATCATGACCTGAGCTGAAATCAAGAATCGGACACTTAACCAGCTGAGCCACCCAGGTGGCTCTCTACCATTTCATGTATCTAGTGGTGTACATTTTAAATGGGTTTTATATTGTCTTATGCCCCAACTGAAACACTTTCACCTCTAAACCTCACTCTGTCACATCATCCAACACCTTTTGGGCCAATACCTAATCTCCTCCACCAACAGACCTCACATTGACTCACAAGTTGGGTCCAATTTTGTCACCTGTTTCCTCTTCTCTTAAAATAGCGATATGTAATGCCCCTTGAGTAGTTGTTACTATCATTTGAAGAAGCCTACTGTGTACCGGATATAATGCTAAGCTCTTTATATGCTGTTTCATTTAGTCTGGAAACAACCCCAACTGAGACAGCTATCCTTTTTACAGATAAGAAAATTGAAGCAGAAAAGTTAAGCAGTTTTCCCAAGTTCACAAAGCTAGAATAAAACCCAGGTCTGCTGGGCTCTAAAAAGTATCTGTATTAACTGTAATAAGAATCAGGGCCCATTTCCAAACCAGCCTGGTTTCCCCAGTACAATTTTACTGTGGAAGTCACCAGAGGTATGTCAACAGTGAATACAATTAAAAAATTTAGGGACAGGGGTGGCTGCTTTTATATATCCTATTTAATATTCACAACCACCTCATTTTATAAATGAGAAAGTCGAAGTTTGAGAGGTCTGCAAATCAAAACCCATGCTTGTTCCACTATGTACTTTAGGTCCTTCCTTTAGCAATCACCTAACATAGAATGCCTCAGAGTTACCGGGTCAGTAAGTAAAGGTAAGAGATTTTTTAAAACACTTTAAAAATCCTCATCTAATTTTGGATAATTTTGATAAGCCTCTAACTCTTCCTCCAGGGCTGTTTGCATAAACATATGCATGTTTCTTCTAAGTTATCAAGTGAACAAGTGATCTGATCTCATTGGGCAGTTTCCCAAGTCACTGTAGTGTGATAAATGAGAGATGTGGGAGGGAAATTTCAAAACGTACTTTTTGCTAAAGGTGTATTGTTGAAACGTTGTCAATATGAAAGGAAAACTCAAGTTTGTGCAAAGGGCACATTTTGAATCCTTTATGAAACAAGCACTGAAGGGGCGCCTGGGTGGCTTGGTTGGTTGCGCTACTGACTTCGGCTCAGGTCATGATCTCAGTTCGTGGTTTGAGCCCCGTATCGGGCTTGTGCTGACGGCTCAGAGCCTGGAGCCTGCTTCAGATTCTGTGTCTCCCCCTCTGTCTCTGCCCCTCCCCTGCTCACACTCTGTGTCTGTCTCTCAATAATAAATAAATGTTAAAAAAATTAAAAAGAAACAAGCACTGGATATAACCTCATGAAAGATATATAAGAAAAGAGTACATACTAATCCTGATAATAGATGAAAACTTACTGCAAATGTATTTGCATTATTTATCATACAGTATATCTGAGAGTTGTATGGCTTGGAGTTTTTCCCATGAGCTTGGGAGTCAGACAGACCTGGGTTTGGGTACAGGTTTCACCATTTCCTAGCTATGTTACCATGGAAAATTCTTTAATCTCTCTAATCCATAAATTTTCTCTGTAAAGTGGAGATAGTAATAGACTTAGTTTATAGGATTTTTTTGTGAACTAAAAATACCACAGGTAAAGGCCTAGATAACACAACAAGTACTAAGAAAGTCATAGTGACTGTTACAATTATGGCTCATTGAGAAGGGTGGAGAAGAGGTACAGCTCAAAATTTCCTGGGGCTATAAATCAAGAGGTAATACACGGCTTGGTTAATTTGTTCAGTCAGCGTAATCTATAGGACTAAATTTTTTAAATCTGCTAAATTACACTGGATAAATGAAGAACCAGTTTAAGCCAGGTGATTGCAATGACTATGAAAGCATTTTAATAAGATAACATATTCATTTTATAACACAGCCTTTATTTTCTGTTTCAAAACAAAATTTCCAAGAAACAAAATACTTACAATGGCTGGGTACAAATGAAATAAAAATCACAGTTTCAACGAACCAAAATCAGACAACTGCTTAAAGGCAGATCACTTGGTTTACCAAAAACAACCCCCCCAAAAAGCAAAACAAAACAAAAAGTTAATGTCAAGAAGGATTAAAATTAAAATTAAGTTTAACAACATACTATATAATGCTACATTCCCCAGTTAAGAAAGGAGAGTTCACATATACAACTAAATGTTAAGTGTAGAGAAGTGGCTGAAATCCTGCATACTTCATAGTAAATTATGCATGAAAGTTTATTAATTGCATAAACTTCCTGAGTGGCTCCCATGCTGCACTAGGTCTACATGCTTAATATTCATATCAAACAAATTACAGCTTTAAGTGATTGAGCATGACAGACCTTGAACAACTGCACTTTCTGATCAGTCACTATTTTCTGCTGAGGGTACGTTCTGGACCACAAACCTCAATCTGAAATCTTAATTTATAGTGAAAAGAAATGTAACTTAAAAAAAAACCTGGAAGGATGACAAGCACGCATTTAGGGGTTTATTTTACACTGGCACATTTTTTTCTCAAAAGCCCAGTTTCTCTCTTCCCTTCTTGCTTGACTTTTAGCCTTTTTGAGGTGGTTTTTAACTAAAAGAAAACCTTTCATAATGGAAGCTGTTAGTTTGTACACTCCTCCAACTATCTCAGTTGAAAATAACTTGAGTGTAACCTAGCCACTACCCCAGGCCCCTGCCTATCTTGGCTATCAGGGACCCTGACCAATGTTTGTGTTCATCCTTCACATACAAAGACTATTTCCATGGTGATCTGAAAGCATTTGGCTCCATAAAAATGTCATAATAATTTCAAAGGATTTTACCAAGTTTGAGTGTTACAATTTTGCCAATTGGATTGGATTAAAAAAAAATCTGAATCCCAGAAATTACATTTATCAAATCAATGGCCTTTTCTACAACCCACCCCCTTTTCTGGTTCATCTTCAAAGTGTGGGGGGGGGGGGGATAAAAAAAAGTCTACAATAAACAACAGAATGAAAAAATGAACAACCTATTCTTTAAAAAAATGGCCTGCACACCACCTCAAATCTCAAGTTTTTCTGAACCAAACAGAAGATTAAATAACTGAATCCCAAACTGATGCCAAATATACTTCAGGAATGTATACAGCCTGAAATACAGCATTTGCTAAGATTAAATATGCTGTAGTGTTACACACCATAAACATGTGAAACAAGGAACATGTGGCTTACAAACATTAGCTGAGTTTCTGGAAAAACAAAAAATGCATCATTCAGAAAAGACCACAAAGAAAGTCAATGCCTCCAATAAACTTTAGAGATCAGATAAACAGTTACCACCAACTACAATTCAACTAAAAGCATACAGCCATTTTAACAAAATGCCACTGCAAATACCTAGCAATATGCTAATATGCTGAATGACAGGCCACTGCTGTAGGATTTATCAACTATTTCACTGCGGTAGTTAAAGCAATTTCAACCCATAGCCCTTTAGGCACACAAGACAAGAAATGCATCTTTAATAAAAGATGCTAAGTTACAGGCACTGGACTGTCTAATTTAGTACTTTCTTACTATTTATTTTACAATGGACTCCTACAACTAAGTCCTACATTGCCACCAGCTGGGTGTACTTCTCTGCTCTCCATCCCCAAATCCCCAAAGCTTATTCTGCAGAGGCACATGGCTCTCATCACTTAAACACAGATTGGTGGCAGAGTGATGGTCCCACTCATCTCAAACTCATGGTTAGCACTGGGACAAGGAGGCAGGCCAGATTTGGAACCTGAAAGAATACTGAGAATCAAGGCAAAAAAGCAAGTTTCACAGGCAGTGTTTACTTGTACACCCCCAAACAGCACTGAAAACGAGGTAGATAAACAAAAGTAATTGGACTGTAATTAAATCTGGAGTTCTAAAATGATACATCCCATCATACTGCACATAACACACCACACTCAATCCAAAAATCACAGCAGAAAAGTGCCTTTTAAGCTTTCACAGATAATTTTGCTGTCAAACCATTAGAATTCATGCTTGATATAAAATTGGCAAGAAAAGGATGAAAAACAAAATGGATATTTGTTATATTACAGCAAATTACCTTAAATAGAGATTCAAGACTGCTACAAATATACATAGGGTTATTTTCATTAGATTTACACCAATACTGGTTTCATATTCTTATGATGTTAACACCCAACTTCACAAACATAGCAGCATGTATTTCATGATGAAATGCTCACATTGCCACATATGGAGATACAGTACTATTCATCAGACTTGTACTTGGAGAAGTAAACATGGTGGTTGGACATACAGACTATCCCCCAAATAAACTTTACAAGCAGGATTGTTCAGTACGACCTTTTTCTCTTCTACAAAAAGGAAAATGAAAAGGATAGGTTTGTGTGGTTTTTTGGAAATGGGTAGAAGGCCCTTGTTATATAGCAGGCATTTTGTTAAGTAAGAAGGGAATTTCTGAGCTTTACCTCAAGAGTTAATTATTTCTGGGGAGGAAAATTACCTCAGCAAGGATGAAAACAGCACTATTATATGAGTTAGCAAAATTATGAAATAATGCAAAACCCCTAGGTAAAAAACTAGCCAATATTTACAGCCAAAGTGACTATCATCTGAATCAAACATTTAAGTAATGGGGAAAAAAACTCACAGTGGTGTGAATAACACTGTTTTCTTCATTTCCGCACAAACTCACTTTTTTCTGTATTTTTAAACTGATACATGTTACGTATACATAATGTATACATAACATATGTTAACCCAACTACTGCAGTCAGCATGGAGACAGCAGTACACTATTCACCATCTTCAAACTTTAGAAGACTACTTTTCTTTCCAGCAAAAAATCTGAAAAGATTCTAAATATTACAAGGCACTGCAAAAGTCTGCAGGCAAATGAATGATGAATTCTACATAAAACAGAGGTGGTGGCAAAATGTGGGACATCTGATGCAGAGCAGCCATTAATAAATGTAATTGTGCATGTCATCCATGGAGGTTTTTTCATCCTGGGGTACACTGTTTAAAAGGATTACAACTGTTGAAGAAGAGATCTTAAGACCTGCAGGATTTTCACTTTATAGGTTGTAAGTCTCAATGTGATTACACAAGCCAACTCTTATAATGAAACACGAGCAGTTTTAAAGAATTATGGATTTTAGGTGCATTGTTTTTGTACACATGGAAAACACTGCAATGCAAGCATTTGCATTACACTAATGTCCTAAAATCACTGCAACTTGCAAAACAATACTGTAGAAGAAATCTGAAGAATCTGTACATAAGATTTAGAAAGACTCACCCAAACCAGAGTATGTTTTCATTTATGAAAAGAAACTGTGGCTCTTATCAACAGCAATTCTGAAAATGCTGCTTTAGACACCCCAAATGATAGTGACAGAACCTTCATGATGGTTAGTGTGATCCTCAGGTAAGCAATATCAGACACATTTTTTGAAAAGGGTACTGAATATCACAAAGTAGACTATGCAAAAAACAAACAAACAAGCAAACAAAACAGGAAACTACACCTATTAAGTTTTCCTTACCTGCCAAGCTCATGGGGTAAAAATTTTAGAGGAACTTGGAGGAAAATCTTTTAACAGAAATGTTGGGTGATAATTTGGAATGTTTACCAGTAGACAGAACTCATTATCAGGTAAATGTGTACTAGAAATGACCTTGAAATTTTCAGAGTGGAAAGTAAGTATTTTAAATGTGTATATGTAGTAGTTGATAAATACCATTTAAAAATTCTGTTTGGGTTTCACAGACTGAGCATTAGGTAACTCTGTGACCAGCCTTTTAAGATTATTATAGTTAACCTTCCTGAAATCCAAAAGTGTCTATTTTGACATTGCCTCACCTCCTCCTAAAACTGGATAAAACCCAGTAAAGTGCAACTTGACAGTGATCTCTCTCAGATTCTAAAGAGGCTGCCATATCATCTAAGATCTAAAATCATCTAGGATGCTATATATACTAATAAGAAATTATAACAACTAAAAAAAAATGGTAATCAAAAAAAAAATCTAAGGGCAACTTAAATAGTGTCCTTCGAGGGTCTACTATCTCACTGCAGTACAGTGTATACCCCACATCTTAGAACCCTGTAAAGCCAGTGTTTCATGTGTAAGTCTCAAAACGTACAACCTGCTGTGTCAAGTACATTTTACTTCAGAAGAATGGATTAATAGAGGTGTAACTTGAATTCTCTTTGTTAGGAATACAAAGATTCCCCCCAAATGAGATTCGTATCAGCTGCAATATATCCCTTGCAAAAGAATGCAAGCCAAATCAATGCCTCTCAGATGCTCAAAAACAATGTAGTGTGCACATGAGAAACAAGGAGATAGCTACTTTGAATTACTATTGAAATCCTAAAGTAGCTATAGTATCTGCAGAATCAAGGAACTGTTACAGTTCTGTTTTTTCCTTTCTCTCCGCCTCACTTAAAACAAGGCTTTACTCCTACTGCTGTGACGACGGGAAGAAAATCACATTAAAAAGGGCTCATGGTCTATACTGGTTGACAAAGTTATTCTAATTTTATATACCAAAACATTTCCTGCAGCAAGTTACCCTGCCTTCTGTGAAAGGTAAACCTAAGATAAACATGTGAAGAATCCCATAAGACTCCGGCTGTTGGAGGGTCTCACTTCGTCCACGTTTGGGGAGTTTCAATTTAAATAGTTTTTATACATTTTAAAGTATCATCCAGCTGCAGATAGCAGCAGTAAAAAATGGGGGCTTCTCAGCAATTCATGGAAAGTGTCCTGGAAATGTTAATGCTCAAGCTGAGCTTATTAAAGCATTCTGAACGGTATTTTTAAAAAATCAAGTATCAAAGAGGATAGGATTTGAAGTGAAAAAACATTTCTGTGTGCAGTGCTCTATGTACAAACTGCACAGTTCTATAGAATGATGAGCTATATAAAATACCACAATGAAACAAACAAAAAAAAAATACAGTGGAAGGTAAACTCAAACGAGGGAAAATATGGCAGAACCCAAGAAGAAGAATGTTTAGTATCTTAGGTATCCTGAAAATAATTCTGAAAAAATTCTCCCTTTTCTTCATCATCTACTCTGATTCATTTGGGGCCAGGCGGGATGGCAGATGGATTCTGCACTGATGAAGCTGGAAATGCCTGTAAATTCATTCCCGGCTGGAATGGTCCCCCAGATTGAGTCGGAATTACTACAGACTGTTGTGGTGTTCCTGAAATTCCTACCCATTGTACTGGGTATCCTGGCCCCCCCACAGCATTATACTGACAGACATGGGGCATTCCATATGATGATAATGTCCCAGGAAATGAAGGGAGTGAGAGTCCTTGTGGCAAGGAGGTTGGGACAGCTCCACGGATTTGGGACAGAGAAGAAATCCATGTTGATGTGTAGCCCATAGTAGATGGAGTATTCTAACGAAAACAAAAATAAAAACAAAAGATCAGTTTATTTGGTAGATGCTTTTACCCATCTGTATTCTTTCCTATTCTTTTTGGTTTACTACTCCCATTATTACTATGAGCGGCTACCATTTTTGGAGCACCTTTCTGTGTGCCAAGCATAGTTGCATACCTTATTTCATTTCCTCTTCATTACTGACCTGCAAGGTAGGCATTTTCAGATATGGAAACCGAAGCTAAAAATTGGTAACACCAAATATCACTAAGTAACTTAATAGTGAGGTGAGGATTAACTCCAGTGAATAGAGGTAGCACTCTGTTCACTATTTAGTGTCGTCTCCTTTCTTTATGCTAGCACTACTCTTTATAATTTTACTTCTTTCTGCCAGCCCCATGAATTCTCTCATGTAGCACCACAGACCATAGCCCACCTTACTACAGAATTCTTTGGAGACAGAGGAGCATGATTATGTGTGGCCCAGGAGAAAGAACCTGGCACACAGAGTAGATGCTCAATAAATGTCACCTCCCTACCCACTCCTACTCATTGCGTTAAAGTCTAACATTTCTGTTGCATTTTGGGAAGTTTTTGGCAGTATTCTGAAAATATATTCCTGCCTGCCCTTATCATGTCCTACTACGATTATGTATGTGTATAGAGATTACTGAAATCTTATACACATGGTAATAATAAGTCTAATGGAAGTAAATAATTCTCACTTAAAGGAGAGTTTGGTATCAGTCGCTAATGCTAAGTTCTTCTAAATCGAAAAGTCAAGCCTAAACCCTTTTAAATAAACTTTCAAACTAAAGTTGGAATAAAGGCTTTGCCTGACTCAAGAATGAATGACCGTATCTCCTGAGGTAAAAAGACATTTATTGAAAGTTCAGTAATCCCTTCTTCATATCAGTGTTTTTGTTCTGTTAAAGTAAAATTAAATGTAATACTTCTGAGTCAAAAGAGCACATAAATTCTACTCCTGATATCATTATTATAATATATGTTAACTTGGATTTAAATTATATAAATATATATAAATATATAAATATTTAAAACACAAAAGAGCACATATAGTATGACTTCATTTTTATAAAGTCATTTCCATGTATCCATATACAGACATAGAAAGAAATCTGAAATGGTGTTTATTTAAAGTTAGTGACAATTATTTCTAGGTATTGGGATTTGAAGGTGGTATTTTAGAATTCATACTTTTCTGCATTGATTAAATTCTATAATGAACATTATTTTACAAACAGTAGTGTGATTTTTATTTTTAAAAAGACCAGTGGAGAGGACCTAACCTTCTCTTGCATATTTCAAAGGCATCTGAGATTCAAATGACCTATGGTCTTTCCTTTACCAAAACATAATGCCTACTCATGTTCTGCAACTTGGTGATTGGTAGGCTGGAATGATAGCCAGTAATGTCAGCCAGAAACCTAGTCTTGATACCTCCCCTCTGCCATACATCCATTCCATCACTAAATCTCATCCATTTTATCTCTTAAACATTTCCTGGAATCTGTTCATTTTTCTTCATCTCAATTTCTCTTTAACTGTACTACTGTGACTAACTCTTAATTGGTCTATCAATTTCTACCCTTACCTCCAATAATCTTTTCTTCTTGCTTCAAGTCAGAGTGATCTTTTCAAAAAGCAAATCTGATGTGAACCCTAGGGCTTCAATGGCTATCCATCTTTCTTAAAGACAAAGGTCTTTATCACCACCACTTTTAAGACCCTCCCAACCTCCTTAGATTCACTGTGCACCAATTCCTGTCTGCTCTCTTCACTTCAGCAAAATTGGCCTACTTTCAGTGGCCTCATGATCCCTTTACCAATACAGAGCTTTAGCATATGCTGTTCTTTCCACTTGGAATCAGATTACCTCCCTTTTTTCACCTAGTTAACACCTACTCATCCTTCAGATCTCTGTTCAATCATCACCTTCTCAGGGAAGCTTTCCTTGACTTCCCTTAACTAGACCAACTCTCTTATTATATGATATCCTATATTATATAAGTCTGTTCATGTCTAATTGTCCCACTAGAGTGTAAGTTCCATGTGATAGGGCACATACTTGTTTTTGCTCATCAAACCCAGTGCCTAGTAGAGGGCTTGGCACAAAGTAAAGGGCCTGACATAATTGTGACAAAATTTTCTAATAAGGCCACAGACCAGTAACAAGCAAGAACATTAGATAATGAGATGTGCTTTCCACACAAACATGTAATCAACTGAACTTAAAATACAAAAATAGTTATTTAGGCATCTTAGAGGTGTTACCTCATTTAATTTTCACAGTGATGTTTTAAGGAAGGTAGGTATTATCTCTGTTTTGAAGACATGAAAACTGAGGCACAGATGACTTGCCTACAGTCATATAACTAGTAAGTGACTGAGCTGACACTGGAACCCAATTCTGTCTGCTTAGAGACCTCTACCACTCTTGTTCATACTGCCATTTTCTACTCACTCTCCCTCCAAAAATCCTCCATTATACTGCAATAAACCACCCTCCTACTAGTCAACAAAAGCCTCCATTCACACAGTACTCAGAGGCTCTCTCACTGGCAGCACAAATGCATTTATGCCTTGAAGTTTGCCTCTAAAGGCTTCCAATTTTTACAATGGTGATACTATCCGTATATAAATTGGTGCCAGGAGTAAGATAAGTACACAGAGTCCCCACGCAGGAATACTGCTTACTAGTTTGGAAAATGTAGGCTTTTGAAATTTTTATTCAACATTAACACTAAATGTATTTTCAGACTTTCTTTACCAAATTATATGCAATGACTACAAACACATACATACAGGTACACAAACACAACACACACACACACACACACACACACACACACACACACATATACACACATATACATCTTGCAATTATGAGGGTTCAGATTCTAAGCCGTGATTCACATTTTGATAGATTTACTCATTTTGAAAAAGTGATACTTTAAAAGTTCAAACAGAGAAGTAAAATGTAAAATAAGGCTCAAATTCCACCATCCAGTATATTGTTAACGGCTTCTCCTAGTTCTGTGTATATATATAAATATCTAATGCACATAATTTTAAACAAATACTGTATATACTGTTCTATAAGCCTGCCTTCTTACCACTCCAGAATGCATTGGGGACATCCTTCTATATCTCAACTGCATGTACATCTGACTAAGGCCATATGCAATTAACTAGGAATCTCATCCATAAACTTAAGATGCCTTTTATAATATTCTAGCTTAAAGAGCTTTTTTTTTTTAATATATGAAATTTATTGTCAAATTGGTTTCCATACAACACCCAGTGCTCATCCCAAAAGGTGCCCTCCTCAATACCCATCACCCACCCTCCCCTCCCTCCCACCCCCCATCAACCCTCAGTTTGTTCTCAGTTTTTA
>NC_064817.1:44713935-44714213 GCF_023721935.1 Panthera uncia
CTCTCCCACTCTAACCTCTTTTTTTTTTTTTTCCTTCCCCTCCCCCATGGGTTTCTGTTAAGTTTCTCAGGATCCACATAAGAGTGAAACCATATGGTATCTGTCTTTCTTTGTATGGCTTATTTCACTTAGCATCACACTCTCCAGTTCCATCCACGTTGCTACAAAAGGCCATATTTCATTTTTTCTCATTGCCACGTAGTATTCCATTGTGTATATAAACCACAATTTCTTTATCCATTCATCAGTTGATGGACATTTAGGCTCTTTCCATAATG
>NC_064817.1:44729213-44797030 GCF_023721935.1 Panthera uncia
AAAAAAAAAAAAAAGAGGTTAGAGTGGGAGAGAGCCAAAGCATAAGAGACTGTTAAAAACTGAGAACAAACTGAGGGTTGATGGGTGGTGGGAGGGAGGGGAGGGTGGGTGATGGGTATTGAGGAGGGCACCTTTTGGGATGAGCACTGGGTGTTGTATGGAAACCAATTTGACAATAAATTTCATATTTTAAAAAAAACATAGAATGTTAAAAGGGAAAATGACTTTAGAAGCCTAATCCAAACCACTTGTTCTATAATGTGCAAATGAAGCCCAGACAAAGTACAGTGATTTGCAATTTATAACCAGCTGAATCAGGCCTGGAACACTTTAAGCATAGACAAGTATGCTCTCTGTTGTCAATATAGCACACTGACTTTCAACAAGCATCAGAAAACTAGAATCTCATTTAATTTTTTTTACCAATATTTTTGTTTGTTAATGATAAACAAATGGCAGAAACAAGAATGCAAATGGTATGTGAGCCTCATCAATTCTGGAGCATAAGATGTCCAAATAAATGAAACAAATCAATTACAGATATCTGTGTCAGCGACAAGCTTCCTAATATGAACATCACACTATGTCTTTAAATTATTTAGTACTATTGTACACATTTGCTAAATCATTTTCATAGGAAAAATTCATGAAGTACCAATTCCTGTGATTTACAAGCCAAAACTTACAGAGTGGGTTTAAAATGAATTTTAGGAAATAGAAGTGTGAAATTTAGGCACAATAACATGTTCAGGGATTTTATTAAATAAGCATATGAAAATTTCTTGTACATTTGCTATAGTACTTTAATCATGAAAAAATATGGAAATGGCAGAAGATAATGCAAGAAGCCTCCATATTAACACTTTCAAAGTAATTTTCTTTATCATTTTTGAAACTTGTAACAGTCCTATGATATAGGATCAGCAAGTACCATTCTATTTTTTGGATGAGAAGAATGGGATCCAGAAGTTGAGGCTATATGCTGGGGCTAGAAATCAGGTATCCTGACAGGGCAGTGTGCCTTCCATTGCACCATGCAACCCATAGAATACACTGATAAATGAATGGGGAAATTGCTTAGTAAGGAAGAACATGATAATCTCAATGATTTCTTATACATAATCTGTGATTCTCTATGAACTCTGTACTACTGAAAGCTTAAATTCAAGGAGATTAAATATTAAATGAAAACATATTAATGAAAACTGCTTAAGAAGAGTTTAATGAATCGGGCCATATTTACATATACAAAAGAGTTTTAAAAAATTATGTATACTAAATTTGGGGCAACCATGAGGTACCAAAATGACATACCAATTTTCTGGAATTACCTCATTTTCTAAGACTTAAAACCCAAAGACAACAAGTCAGCCTATAATAAAGATATTTTTCCCTGTTATCCCTCTGCACATTCATTTGATTCTCTGTCAATTCCAGTGACGGAATAAATAGCACAACAATACTGGGGAAGACTTTGGAGCTGAAGCCTTTTTAAAAGATTGTCTTCTTACCCTGGAAAAATGGAAGCAGATAGGAGTAAAATGGAGAAGATTGCCAGAAACATATATACATTAGTGCCAGCATTTTTGCCCTCCCAGCTTCTCTTA
The DNA here is from genome assembly GCF_023721935.1 of Panthera uncia. NCBI lineage: Eukaryota > Metazoa > Chordata > Mammalia > Carnivora > Felidae > Panthera > Panthera uncia. Next base: position 44,730,821 of record NC_064817.1, read on the forward strand.
AGGAGTATTTTTGTGCCCTTCTGTTTCTGATAAAAATTTGTTGCATAGAGCTAAGTTTGAATGTCATTCATTTAAGAACATTTTTGTACTAAGGGAAAGCCCAATGTCAGGATTCTTGTGTACAACTCTGATCTTGAACACTCAATTAGTGGCACTAATTAAGTGCACTAGTGGCACAACAGCCAACAAGGAAAAAATGATTAACAAACCAAACAGGTATTTATTTATTTATTTTAAATGTTTATTCATTTTTGAGAGAGAGAGAGAGAGAGAGAGAGAGAGAGAGAGAGAGAGAGAGAGAATGAATGTGAGCAGGGGAGGGGCAGAGAGAGAGGGAGACACAGAACCCGAAGCAGGCTCCAGGCTCTGAGCTGTCAGCACAGAGCCCAATGCGGAGCTCTAACCCACGAACCATGAGATCATGACCTGAGCCAAAACTGGACACTTAACTGACTGACCCATCCAGGCGCCCCCAAACAGGTTTTTAAATGATATAGGAAGTAAGGGCAAGATTCCTAAATAGGCAACATAAAGATATACACACACATACATTCCAAAAATTATCAAGAATAAAAAAATGTTATTTGAATGTTATCCAGTGCCTAACTATGCTTTACACACAAAAGGACATTTATTGATTTCATTTCAGAGTATCATATCATACTATAAAAGACCACATTAATTTTTAAAATATTTATTCTTGAGAGAGAGAGAAGAGAGAAGAGAAGAGAAGAGAAGAGAAGAGAAGAGAAGAGAAGAGAGTGTGAGTGGGGGAGGGTAAGAGAGAGAGGGAGACAGAATCTGAAACAGGCTCCAGGCTCTGAGCTACTAGCACAGAGCCCAATGCGGGGCTCAGATTCATGAACCGTGAGATCACGACCTAAGCTGAAGTTGGACGCTTAACCAACTGAGCCACCCAGGTGTCCCTAAAAGACCATTGAATTTAAATTTCACAAACTAGAAAATACCTACATGAAAAGAAGTTCTGTACAAATAAATGTTTTAGCATTTATAAAAAAATATTAACATTACTTATTAACATTACTTAATAACTTCAAAGCTGATCTTTAATATTCATTTCCTACTGATGTAATGAATAAAACCAGAGTATGGTCCTTGGTGCTCTTGTTTTGTATTTTCCCAAGGTAATGCTTCCATTCACATAGTTTTAGTGATCACCCAACTGTAAATGTTTCTATCTCTTATCTCAAACCTTGACCCCTCTTCAATCCAATTTAAAAAGTAACTCCCAAATGTGCTTTTCCAAATGGATGTCAAGTTATTCAATTCAATACACCTAGAATCAAACCTATCATGGCCTTGGCATAACAGTTCATGTAAATTTCTGTGAAAGGTATTACATTTTCTCTGAACCACTCAGACTCAGAACCTTTGGATCTCCCCCTAAACATATATATATCCAGTTTATCACCACATCATGGTAATTCATCCTATACAAGATCTTTTGTCTATTTTCACTTCCACAGTTCTCCAAGCTCTTAATCACCTCATACATGGAATGCTATTACAGTGATCTAAAGGGACTTGCTCCCTAGCTCTGGCCAATACACTCTTCACATTGCCACCAGATTAGTATCAGTTAAATGCTGTTTTCAGCATTTCACTCCTCTTCTCAAAAAACCCAGCCCCTCCCACTTTAATGGCTTCTTAATACTAACAACAGTGGGTATTTAACTTGTTTAGGTGGTGAAATTTTTGGTAGTAGTCATGGTTGTCTCTGCAGAACAAATATGTTTTTCATTATCCTTAAACAAATATAACATCTCATTTATTAAGCTTAAATATATAATTATGTGTTACATCAGATATATGCTATCAAAGTGTAGCACAGACAAGGTATGGCAGTTGCCAAAAGTTGTTTTTTTAAAGTATGTAAGAAAACCTTCTAATGTAAACCCTCCATTTCAACCCAACTGTTATATTCTCTTTCTTGCAAATAAATCTTGCATTTTATCACTTGCATGTCTTTATATCATGCAATTCTACCTATTGACAATTCTCTTCCCACTACACTTGACCAATTTTAATCTTGTCCATTTATCCTTCAAGACCAACTCAAATACTATATCCCACATGTAGCAGTCTCAGACCACTATTACCCTCTATGATCTTCCATTGCCTCTCCTCAACCCACTGCGGACACGCTTTCTAGTATTGGCAGGCAATGTAGAATAACAGTGAAGAACCAAGGTTTTGGGGTCAAACAGATTTGGATTCCCTCTATTATGAACTGAGGTTTTAGGAAAGTTGTTTAATCTTACGAACTTTTCTTCTTGCCTATAAGAGACAGACATTAATTTCTACCTACCTTACAGGTGTTTTGAGGATTGAGATTGTATAATGCAATTATGTTTCAGGGTTCCCAAGACTACTCACAGATTCAGTGATTCAGTCGAAGGTCTCACAGGACTCAGCATATAGTTGTATTCACAGCTAAGTTTATTACAGTGAAAAGATGCATGATAGAATCAACAAGGGAAAAGACACAGGAATGTAGAGAAATTACTGCACAGACTTCCTTATGCTCTCTTCCTATTATAAGGGGGCACTCTTGAGCATGCTTTTTTTTTCTCTTAGCAATGAAAAATACAGCATGCCAAAGACATGAGAACTGAAATAACAGACAACTGCCAAAGACTGAGACGGACCACTGTGAGACCTACATGTGTGCCACAGAGGCAACGCAACTGAACTGACATTGGAACAAGAGACCACAAAAGATAGGCTAGAACTCAAGGAAAAAAATAACTGGGTCAATCACTTCGCATAAAAAAAAACTACATTCTAGATAGGATATTTAAAAGACACCAGAGTCTCATAACAGAATACTCAAAATGTCCAAAATAAAATCAAACATGATTTGGCATACACAGAACCAGGACAATTCCAACTCACATGGGAAAAGATAATCAACAGATACTATTCAGGATGATACAGATGTTGGAATTATCTAACAAAGGCTTTTAACTTTTTTCTATTTGTTTATTTTGGGAAGAGACAGAGAGCAAGCAGGGGAAGGGCAGAGAGAGAGAGAGAGAAAGAGAGAGAGAAAGAGAGAGAGAGAGAGAGAGAGAGACAGAGAGACAGAGAGGAGGAGGGGGACAGAGAATCCTAAAGCAGGCTCTGTGCTGACAGCAGTGAGCAAACCCAATGCGAGGCTTGAACTCACAAACCATGAGATCAGGACCTGAACAGAAGTTGGATGCTCAACAGACTGAGCCACCCAGGCACCCCTCTAACAGACTTTTTAAAGCTGCAATGATAAAAACGCTCAAATAGCTCAAATCACAAAAACTGTTGAAACTAAGCAAAGTAGAAAGCCTCAGTAAAGAAATAGGTAAAGAGGAGAACATACAGGAAATTTTAAAACCAAAAAATAAAATAACCAAAAAACAAAAACTCTCCTTGGATGGCAATAGCAAAAGGGAGATGACAGAAGACATTTCAATTTTAAGAGAGAAATAAGATTGAAAAACAAGCATGAACAGAAACTAAGGGACCTATGGGACAATAGTAAAACATCAAAAATTTATGTCATCAGAGTCCCAGAAGCAAAGTGAAAAAAAGAGGTGATAAGAAAAAAGATATTTGAAGACATATAAACTGAAATTTGTTAATTTTGGCAAAAGACATAAACCTACAACATATTCAAGAAGCTCGGTGAACCCCAAACAGGATAAAACACAAAGAAACTCCTGTCTAAACACATTATAATTGCTAAAACTGAAACTGAAAAAGTGCTGAAAAATAAGAAGGGAAAAATTCTTAAAGCAACCAGAGCAACACAATGCATTTCATACAGGAAAACAATGATCCAAATATCTATAGATTTCTCATCATAAATCATGGAAGCCAAAAGTAAGTGGCACAGTATTTTTTAAATGCTAAAAGACAGAACTGTCAACTCAGAATTCTATATGCAATAAAAATATCTTTCAGGAATTAAGGTGAAAAAAGACATTCTCAGATATAAAAAAATTAAGAGTATTAGTCACCAGCAGACCTGTTCTAACTAAAGGAAATTCTTCGAACAGAGGGAGATTATAGTAGTGGGAAACATGAAAGAGTAGGAATGAAGGAAGACCAACAAAATGGTAGATAAGAGAGTAAGTACATTCTTCTTTAGAATTCTGAAACTCAAGCAAAACTGAATTATAACACCGTGTGATGGAGTTTACCATATATGTAGATGTAGTACATAAGACAATTATAAAGAAGGAAGAGACCTTTATGGATATAAGGTTTCTACATTCTTTTGGACAAATCCACAATTACAGTTGGAGTCTCTTACACTCTTCTCTCAGTAAACAATAGAAGTAGTGGACAGCAAATGAGCAAGGATACAGAATAACTGAACAATACCTAATTCAAACATCTAGATCTGACATTTAGAGAACACTCTACTCAAAAACAGGGCTATACATTATTTTCAATTGCACATAAAACATTCACCAAAATAGACCATATCCTGGGTCATAAAACCAACCTTAAGAAATTAAGAGGAATCAAAATGATTGGAAATATATTTTCTGGTCATAATGAAAGTGAAGTACAAATGAGTAACAAAGGGATAACAATAAAATCTCAAAACACTTGGAAACTAAACATCATATTACCAAAATAAACTATGGAACAAAAAGGAACTCTCAAGGCAAATCAAAAAAATTTGGAACTGGGGCGCCTGGGTGGCTCAGTCAGTTGAGCGCCGACTTCGGCTCAGGTCACGATCTCGCGGTCCATGAGTTCGAGCCCCGCATTGGGCCCCTGTGCTGACAGCTCAGAGCCCGAAGCCTGTTTCAGATTCTGTGTCTCCCTCTCTCTGACCCTCCCCCATTCATGCTCTGTCTCTCTCTGTCTCAAAAATAAATAAATAAACGTTAAAAAAATAAAATAAAATAAAAAAATTTGGAACTGAAAAAAATAACCCAAAATACAACATTGAAACCTAGGGAATGCTAGAGAACAAAGAGTAAACTTCACTGTGTGCAAATTATTAAAAAATCATTTAGGAGGTCAGGGGATTGCAGAATGTGACAAAAGACTCTAATCATTACAATGTATAAAGGAACCTACCATAATGGAGTAGAGAAATAAGTGCTGACCTACATAACTTTGGAAATGAGTGACACCTACAATGTCAAAGGCAAACGAAACTGCACACCAGCACTATATTGTAGTTGATACATGTGTTTCCCACTGGGGTATAAGTTCACAATTCTGAAACCATGATACCTTATACTGGAATTGAAGAATTAAGTAAATGGATGGAGGACGGTGGGAGTCAGGTTTCTCACTTTTGGAGTGGGAGGTTACAGACAAACAAGGAGAGAAGGCTATAATGATCCATGTGGTAATTGATTAAACTTAGAGATAGCAATATGAATGCATGTTTACCTTACTATGGATACAGATGTTTACATATGGAAATATTCATAGATATGGATATGTCAGTTAGTATGCATACATGTATTTCCTTATCTGTCAGCAAAGAAAACTTAAAAGCAATGATACCCCAGTAGCAATTATAATGCATACCAGGCACCCAGATCTTGGTTTCTAGTCTATTCTCCAATAAAAGGAATTACAATTCCTTTTGGAAATGGTGGCTTTTAAGACTGGCGCAGGAAATATACAAAATTAGCCTCTTCTGGTGCCAGTAAACAAAGAAGCCTTCAAAAACAAAATTCTACAAAATAACTGACTAGTACTCCTCAAAACTTTCAGAGTCATCAAAAACAAGGAAGTTCTGAGAACCTGTTAGAACCAAGAAAAGCCTAAGGGGGCATGAACATTAAATATAACATAATAACCTGGATGGGATCTTGGGACAGAAGAAAGATAAGGTAAAAACTAAGGAGATCAGAGTAAAATATGGACTATAGTTAATGATAATGTATCAAGATTGGTTTATTAGTTGTGACAAGTGTACCATACTAATGTAAGATGTTAGTAATTGGGGAAACTGGGTGTGGGGTACTCTCAGTACTATCTTAGGAAACTATTCTCTGTACTATCTTAATAATTTTTCTGTAAATCTAAAACTTCCCCCCACCAATAAAGCTTAATTTTAAAAAATCATAGTAGATGTAGCCAAAGTGGTACTTTTAGGAAAGTTTATAGCATTAAATGCTTGTATTAAAAAAATGAAAGAGGTCTCACACATCAATGATCTTAGCTTCCATTCAAAGAAACTAGAGAAAGGGCAAAATAAAAACAAAGCATGTGTAAAAGGAAGAAAATAATGAAGAGCAGAAATCAATGAAATTTAAAGCAGGAAAACAATAGAAAAAAACAATAAAAGCAAACACTGGATATCTTTGAAAAGATCAATAAAATTGATAAACCTCTGTCAAGACTGACAAAGAAAAAAAAGAGAAGATACAAATTACAAATATCAGAAATAGGTGATGTCACTACAGGTTCCCAAGACATTAAAAAGATAATAATAAACAATTATAAATGAAACGGCGGACCTACGCCAGCCAACTCCATCTTGTTCTGTGTCCTCCACCTTGACCACACCTCCTCCCCTTGAGTGACCTCCCGCTCACCCGTTCAAACTTCCCGATCAAAACACGCCCGGCAACCTGCGTAACAGGACTCCGACCCTTCCCCAGCCAATCGGCTGAGGCCACAGCCATTACCTCACCAACTGCCCCTAGACCCCAATAAAACCTTTGTGCTTTTGAAACTCGCTCTCTCTCCCCAGTATCTCACCGCTGCGTGGGTGCAGGTAGGGGATTGAGCTTGAGCTAGCTCGAATAAAGGCTCTTTTGCTTTTGTATTGGACTCGGCTCCCTGGTGGTCTTTGGAGATCACGAATTCTGGGCATAACAATAAACACAAAGATTAAACAACTTGGATGAAATGGACCAAACCTCAAAAACCACAAACTACCAAAACTTACTCAACAGGAAATGTATAACCTGAATAAATCTTGTAACTACTATTAAACAATTTGAATTTGTAGTGAAAAAGTTCCCAAAATAGAAATCTCTGAACCCAAGTGGTTTCATTGAAAAATTCTTCCACCTAGGTGAACTTGCTCTTAAACAATAAAAATATGAGCAAAACAACTCAAACCATTTCAGAACTCTGACAATTATCCAGAGACACAGAATGAAATAAAAATCATTTATTCAAGACAAACTAATGAGATCTGTGACATTTTAACTTGTGGTAATTCCCCTCCCGGCTTCCCTCCCAGGTCAGTGTTGGGATACCTAAAGGCCAGCAGCATTGCAGACAATAGAGATCAGACCTCTTTTTGAGTTCCCTTAAAAGTACCATCCTCAGAGCACAGTCATCTGAACTTGCAACAACCCAGAAAAATCTCTATTCTTAGAGTGTGGTAGATATTTGGTTTCACTTAGAGCTCAGGTCAGCCCAGGCAGGCTGGGTCTGGGGAGTGGGGGAGGGTAGGGAGCTACCTCCAGGGCATTACTGAAACAATAGGAAAGCGCTGGCAACAACTCAGATGCAGTGATTCAGCTGGGGCAAACAAGAGTCTGGCCTAGAATTAAAAAAGAATTCTAGGGCAATTAGATGACCATAGGAAACTTTTAAAACCTCTGACATATTCCTGGGAATATAAATGTCTGGCAAGCCAGGAAAGACCTAAGAAAGGAAAAAGTACCAACCACTCAATTCTGGCTGCACTTCAGTTCCTGGACAAGCAGGAAAGAAATTCAAAAGTTGTCTTGTAAAGTAAAGCTAGAAAGTGCGCCTTCTCACAGAGATTCCCTTGGCAAAAATATCCAGATGAGTCATTTAATGAAATCTTCTGGCCAATCATTGGCTCACCACTAAATGTACTGACCCAGGTATGAACCTTAGCATGCCAGGCTTAAAAATAAAAACAAAGTTTTTAAATTCATTTTTATTTATTTTTAAGTTTACTTATTTATTCTGAGAAGAGAGCACGCGCAAGCAGGGGAGGGGCAGAGAGAGAAGGAGGTAGAAAATCCCAAGCAGGCTCTGAGCAATCAGCGCAGAGTCAGATATGGGGTCAACCTCACAAACCCTGAGATCATGACCTAAACCGATATCAAGAGTCAGATGCTTAGCCAACTGAGCCACCCAGGCACCCCAACAAAATTAAAAAAATTTTTTTTAATGTTTATTTATTTTTGAGAGAGAGACAGAGTGTGAGCGGGGGAAGGGCAGAGAGAGAGGGAGACACAGAATCTGAAGCAGGCTCCAGGCTCTGAGCTGTCAGCACAGAGCCTGATGTGGGGCTCGAACTTGCAAATGTGAGATCGTGACCTCAGTTGGATGCTTAACTGACTGAGGCACCCAGGTGCCCCCCAAAACAAATTTTTTTTTAAGTTGCAAAGAACTCAATGGCCTACACTGCAGGGAATATAGAGTAGTGTTGGAAAATCACTAAACGAATAACCAATACCCAGAAAATGCCAGAACAATAATAAACAAAATACAACAGACCTTGGTGGGGAAGAGGGTGGAAGAATCTGATACTAGAGCTGTTACAACATATTACCTATAGTGTCCAGTTTTTATCACAAAATTAAGAGACATGCAAAGAAATAGGAACATATGCCACACATACAGACAAAAAAAGTCAACAAAAACATCCTGAAGGGGGCCTAGATTTTGGTCTTAGTAGACAAAGCCTGTATTCAAATTTAAGGAAACTATGCCTAAAAATTTAAAGAAAAGTATGATAACAATGTCTCAAATCAAATAGAGAATATCAATAGAGATAGAAATTATTTCAAAAAACAAATTCTGGAGTTTAAAAGTACAATAAGTGAAATAAAAAATTCACTAGAGTGGCTCAACAACAGATATGGGAGGGCAAAATAAAGAATCAGCCAACAAGAAGATCAATTAATGGAGAAATCCACTCTGGAGAAAAGAAGGAAAAAAAGAGTAAAATAAAATAAACAGAGCCTTAGTCACCTGTGGAATACTATTGTTGCAGGATTTTTTTTACCTCACTACCTGGAGTTCGTTGTCTCGCTGCTTCTTCGAAGAATGAAGAGGTAGACACAAAATGAGCAGCAGGCAAAAGTTGTGGTTTATATACACAGTGGAATACTACATGGCAATGAGAAAGAATGAAATATGGCCTTTTGTAGCAACATAGATGGAACTGGAGAGTGTTATGCTAAGTGAAATAAGTCATACAGAGAAAGACAGATACCATATGTTTTCACTCCTTTGTGTATTGTAAGAAACTTAACAGAAGACCATAGGGGAGGGGAATGAAAAAAAAAAAGTTCAGAGAGGGAGGGAGCCAAAATATAAGAGACTCTTACGATCTAAGAACAAACTGAGGGTTGATGGAGGGTGGGAAGGAGGGGAAGGTGGGTGATGGGTATTGAGGAGGGCACCTGTTGGGATGAGCACTGGGTGTTGTATGGAAACCAATTTGACAATAAATTTCATATGTAAAAAAAAAAAAGAAAAGAAATTGGGCTTCCAGGTGTTTGTTTCCCAAATAAAAACATAAAACACACTCACATGCTCTCCAGAATCTATCATCTATCCTCACCATTATTTCATAAAAGAATACTTAATACCAAAAAGGTAGAAAAGAATCTCAGGATAATGTGCACTTCTTTAGAGCGTATTAGCTTAATAAGAAATAAACTTAATATCATTATATTTCTAATTTTGCTGATCTTTCACCAGTTTTTTAAAACCACTTTCAGGACCGCTTTACCTGTGGCAACTGCGACATTGTCCACATGTGTCCAGGACTGGGGGCGGCTGCGAAGTTTGCTTTTGAAAGATCTTGGTCTACGTGGTGATGATGGTGGCAAAGGAGCCTCTGATGATTGGATTTTGCTATCTTTAATTGCCCGAAGGCGTTCATAGAGCTCTTGCAGCTCCTTATTCTGCTGGGTTTGAAGAATTACCACCTCCTGAATGTGTCTAAATGAAAATAATGCAGAAAGCATTTTAATAGCACTGACACCATACAGATAAGCCAAAAAACTCTATGCAATACAAGTAAAGTTTAACAAGGAATTTAGATTAAGAATGTAAAAATAAAGAATATTCACAGTTTTAGGAAGGGATATGCTTTCCTAAGCACAACATTAATCAGACATTAAGAAAAAATTAAACAAACTGGGAGTGCCTACGTGGCTCACTTGGTTAAGCGTCTGACTCTTGGCTCAGGTCATCTCATGGTTCATGAGATCCAGCCCTGTCTCTGGCTCTGTGCTGATGGGGGTAGGGACTGCTTGGGATTCTCTCTCTCCCTCCCTCTCTGCCATTCCCCTACTCTCTTGGGTGCTCTCTCTCTCTGTCTTAAAATAAATTTAAAAATCTGTGAAATGATTTTAATAAAATGAAAAAAGTAAACAAATTGACAAGAAAAAATTTCTAAAATTTCAATATAGTGAAAGACAACAAAACAAAATTTAAAGTCACACAGTATTAGTAATATTAACCTTTTCTTTATTATATGTTGCAAATATAAACAAGAAAATGTATTCAACATATAGTAAAAGATTCATAGAATACACAAATAGTTCCTAAAACTCAATAAGAGAAAAAAAAAGAAACGTAATAGGAAAAAGGGGAAAGAATATGAGAAGGTGACTCCAAGGAAGAGGAAATACAAGTAGCCAATTAAACATGAGATGATGTACAACTTCACTTTTAACTGGGAGAATAAAATTATTTTTTAAGAAAAATTTTTAAATTCATCTGATTGGAATAAAAGAAAAAGGATCAATAATATCCAGTCCAATGTTGGGGCACCTGGGTGGCTCAGTTGGTTGAGTGTCCAACTTTGGCTCAGGTAATGATCTCACGGTTCAGGAGTCTGAACCCTGCGTTGGGTTCTGTGCTGACAGCTCGGAGCCTGGATGGAGCCTGCTTTGGATTCTGTGTCTCCCTCTCTCTCTGCCTCTCCCGCACTCATGCTCTGTCTGTCTCTCTCTGTCTCTCTCTCAAAAATAAATAAACATTCAAAAAATATCCAGTCCAATGTTGCTAAGAAATGGGAAGACAGATGGGGCACTTGGGTGGCTCAGTTGGTTAAGAAGTGGGAAGACAGGCTCTCATATATTTTTTAAAGTAATCTCTACACCCAACCTTGGGGCTTGAACTCATGATTATGACTGAGCTAGCAAGGTGCCCCACTTTCATATATTTTTGTTTGGTGTATAAAATGATATAGCTACCTTAGACAACAATTTTAGCAGTATCTATCAATTTCATGTGCACATACCTTTTAACCCAGAAATTCTATTTTTGGGTATCTATCCTACAAAAAATACATAAGTATGTAAAAATGTAAGGATGTTTAACTTTGTGTACTTCAACATTATTTTTCTTTTTTTAACATTTCAAGTTTTTATTTAAATTGTTTACATAAGAAAAACATGGAATAAAACTGAAATGTCCATTAATGAGGGATTAAATAAACTTTGGCTATTCTAATGTATGGAACAAAGACTATTTGTGCAAACGTGTGTATACACACACACACACACACACACACGTGCACAACAATGTTAAGTAAAAAAATTTAGAATAACATATATTACCCCACTTTTATAAAAAGCAAAAAGTATGTATTTGTAAATGCATAGAAAAATTACAGGTCAGGCATACCAAACAGTTCACAGTGGTTGCCTCTGAGAAATGAGATCAGGGCATGAGAAGTATGAGACTGTTTTGTGTGCTTTATTACTGTTGTGATATTATGATTTATATTAACATCTTTATGCCTGTTCCTGGCACCTAATTCTGAAAACTCTTGTAATTTCCTAAGCTACAAAGAACAGTGGGAGAATCTTTCGTTTTAATATTTGGTCTGTTTTCCTCAAATAGCTCCAGTTCCTAAAATAGCTCCAGAGTGATAAAGGTGAAAGGAATCTTATTTATCACAAGCCCCTTGGAATCACACCTGAGATTATATTAATGACCTTACTTTTAAAAAGCCCCTAAGGATGGAGAATGCTTGCCAGGAGAACCAACTCAGTGATTACAGTGGGACTTTCAGCCCCTCCCACTCCACCTCCGGGGAGTGGACAGAAGCTACAGACTGAATTTATTAGTCGCCAGCGGCCAATGATTTAATCAATTGTGCCTACCATAATGAAGCTTTCATAAAAATCCCTGAACTATAGGGTTTGGAGAGTTTCTAGGTTGGTAAACACATGAAGGTGTTAGGAGAGTGTCACTCCCAAGAGGGTATGGAAGCTCCATGCCCCTTCCCCTACACCTTGCCATCTGACTATTCCTCAGTTGTGTCCTTTTATAATAAATTGATAATCTAGTAAGTAAACTGTTCTCCTGAGTTCTGTAAGCCACTCTAGTAAATTAACTGAACCCAACGAAGGGTTTCTGGGAGCCTGTGATTTATAACAAACAGGTTGGTCAGAAGCATAGGTAACACCGCCTGGACTTATGATTGGCATCTGTGGGACTGAGACCTTAACCTGGGAGATCTGATGGTATCTTTGCAGTTCTCAATCATCAACAATTTTCAGTCATTAAAATGTCACCAATTGTAAATTAGCTACCTGTCAAACACTTTGTTCTATAGAATTTGGGGCACTCAGATTTGTGACAAACGAGAAACAATCCTGGGGTGCCTGGGTGGCTCAGTCGGTTGGGCGTCCGACTTAGGCTCAGGTCATGATATCACAGCTCCTGAGTTCGAGCCCTACGTCGGGCCCTGTGCTAACAGCTCAGAGCCTGGAGCCTGCTTTGGATTCTGTGTCTCCCTCTCTCTCTGCTCCTCCCCCATTCATGCTCTGTTTCTCTCAAAAATAAACGTCAAAAAAATTTTTGTTTTAAAAAAGAGAAACAATCCTTACTTTTCTCGTAATCTTTGAAGCTCCACCTTCAAATCCTCATCCTCTATTTCTGAGTCATCATCACTGCTCATTGGAGAAGACGGTGAATAGAAGAGTGAGCTCTGTGTTTGAGCAAAGGTTTTTTCTTCACGGAGTGGTAAGCACTGATCACTCACTGGAGCAGTCTTTGCCACTGACCTCCCTCTGCCAGCAAGAGTGGCTGAAAATTCACTATCAGAGCTAGGATGTTTCCCAGCAGTAAATGTCTCTCTCTCTTTAAGCAATAGTTCAAGTCCAGAATGCATACTACTTCCCGTGGCTGAGTTTTCTTCCAGTTCCTTTTCTGGGGTCATCAAAGATACATCAGTCTCACAAGCTGTGTTGAAAGATGAGTAGTTGTCACCTTGTTTGGCAATTCTTTTATCTCCTTTAAAGGTTTCACGATGAGCTCGTAACTTCTGAGAAGAAAGTGAAGCTTGTGGATTGCACATGGAAGGTTCCATTTTCACTAACTGAGACTTGGCTATTTCAGTAAAGGCTAGAACTTCTTCACTAGAATGGGTTGTCATTTTATTGAATGCTGGTATGTGTTCTATTCCAAAAGATGTCACTTTCACTGACTGCTGCTGAGGAACTGTAATCACCTGAGATACAAAAAAAGGCAAAAGTGGCTGGCTCTATCTAACCAAAGAGTAAACCCACAAAGAAATTCAATATCAAAATATGGTACAGACAAGTGGATGGTGTGCTGTGATGTATATCTACCAATGATACCCAAATTTAAAAGCCACATTTAGAATTCCCATATTCAGAGTCTTTCAAGTGGGCCCCTTGGGTAAAGAAAATTGGCTTCATATTGCTCAAACAAAATTCCACAATTAAAAAAAATTCAATAATTCAAGTTGCTGAGATTCTAAAGGATAAGAAATTAGATTTATTAAAAAGATGACCCAATCACCCCCCACCAAAATGATGACTCATTTCTATGCTCTTTTCCAGCTACAAAAATCCCCATTTCTTTAGACTCACCTTTATTGGAAGGCTACAAAAGGTAAGGGGATGTGTATTAAATATGACATTAATCTACACTGAAAATAAGGATCATCTACATACCAAGATCTTCAATACTATTACCTTTTACAATGCCCTTGTAGATAAAGATTCAACCAAAGAACACAAACCTGGAACCGACCCCGCTGAAATGATCCACACATCACTTTGCATCTACTCAAAGCCCTAGTATCAGCTGTGGACTCTCCTGTCAGAGGAATGGGATCAGGAGCAACTGCTGATCTCATATCTTCTGTTTCCACTGTAAGTTTTGCAAAATTGTAAGCAGAAAAGAGAAAATTGTTTATTAAGACTAAATTTGTTTACATTACCAAAAATGAAGAAAAGTAGAAAAGCTTAAGCCCTGCTAGATAATTAAAAAGTGTTAATGTAATAAGCAACATTGTAGAAGTCCCTAACTCAAAATCAGACGTATGATTTATCCCGAGACTTAGTATCTACGTGAAATGAATAACTGTAAAACCAAATTAGTTACAAAAGTAAAAATAAAATGGCAATGACATTAATGGGACATGTCACATACATGGGCTACGTGGAAAAAGTGGTAAGATCTGTATATGAACAAACAAACAAACAAAAAAAACAGAAGTAAATGAAAAATGATGTTACCTAGTCTATGTCCCTGACTGTAAGCACACTACCTTGACGGACTTTTGATCTCTTGAAAAAGCTGGTTGACTGCCGTAGCCTGTATGCCCAGCTTTTTAATTTGCGAGTCCAGGATTTCTTGCTAATAGGATTTTTGAGACTAGGACAAGTAAAGCTTAGGCCAAAATATCCACCTCCTGTCTGCAGATGAATGGCTCCACCACTTGACACAGCAGCAGGATAGGTCTCTGGATCCCCTGGAAGTGAAGCATCTGGAGACATCTCCTGATGGAGACAAAAAGAGAAAAACCAAAATGGTAATAATTTAGACATGGTGAATCAGTTGCTTATACCATTAGAGTTTCTTGCATTGACTAATCAGTAATCAAAAATAGAATGCTATGTATACTTGCATTAATAGCATTTATTCATCACAATGAATCTGAAGTATTCAACTTATAGGAATTAATCCTTCCCCTTTCTTTAAAAATATTAGACTTAAGATAAATAAAAGAGCAGAATATAAATCTTCCAGCCTAGGATATTTTTTATTATAACAACTTTGAAAACTGAAAATTAAAATTGTTTCCTTCATATGTTTCATTTACTAAAAAAGGTTACTGAAACCCTATGCTTTTAAAAGGAAACTTTTCATTTATGCTCATATTATTCAACAGAGTTAAAGATGCCTAATACACATGAAAACATAGAAAAACAAGATATCTAGGCATTTATATTTATAGAGAAATATTATCAAATCAAATTTCTTAACTTTATGTAAGCACACAAAATCTTACAATAGGCCTCAAAAGTATTTCAAATTCTTGATAGAAATATTATTAATATCAGGCCATAGCTGGCTATAAAATCAGTTTTTCCTCTTGTCCTCCCATCCCTCCCAACAAAATGCCAGAATTAACTGTTGTATTCTAAATGAGTACTTTAAAAATAAATCCTCTATAATAATTAATATAAAAAATGCACAACCACAAATACTTTGGAAAATATGGAAATGGTCTCTACTAATCTAGAAAATCAAATGAGTATTTAAAAAGTTCAAAGAATGGGATTCAGCATTTGTTTGCAAGAAGGATGGCCTAAGTGGCACTAAGTACACTGGAGTCTTAAATCAGCATTATTAACACTTAGGGCATGTCAACAGTTATTAAAATTCTGATCAGTCAGTTCTTATTTTCCAAAGTCCCATTTGGGACTAGTAATAATGCTACTTTCTTGAAGAGAGAAAAAAAAAACCTCTCAATAATATTATAATTTAGAAAATGTTGCACTGGTCCCACTTCAATTACAGAAAAATTTTAATAAGTAATAACTGAATCAAGATGGTAAGTTAAATACAAGTTCTAGCCTACCTTACAAATCCAAATTCATAGACACAACAGAAAACAAAGATACAGACACATACATATATGACTAAAGGAGGAAAAAGCAGCCCATGACACATGCAGGAACTGTTTCAAAATGCTGCAAACTTGGGTGGCAGATACAGACAGTAAGAGAGAGCCCTGGCCAACTTAAAGGAAGAGTGGTTGACTAGAATGCTTACAAAGCTATACCCAATATGTCTCCTTTATGCCTCCTAAACATCATCTCATAACACTCTCCTACTTACTGGACTTCTTTTGGTTCCTTGAACAGGTCTCCACCTGTGAATGTCACCATCACACACAAGTTCTTCCCTCACCACCTTGTAATAAAGTAATCCCCTACTTGTTCTATTATAACCCTTTATTTGTTTAGCGTTTGTCTTCCACTACTAGAATTTGAGGTCCACAAAAAAGAGATCTTGACTTACTGAATGGGAGAAAACTGGTTGGGGTACTAAAGAAAGAACAGCCAGGAAGTTCTCTTTCCCTCCTGACCTCCAAAGCAAGCAAAAGGGAGAGACATCTGCTCCCAAATAAGAGTGGTGAGAGGCAAATGTTTGTGGCCACGAGAAAGATCAGCAATGGGGAAAGGAGACAACATCCAAGAGGAAGGGGAAGCCCTTCTACCTGTGAAGACTATTAGGCCACCTTCCAGGCAGCATTTAGAGAAAAGTTGTAATATCCAGAGCCAAGAAGCCTGTCCCATGCCTTTCCCACAATTACTGGAGGAAGGCTACAGCAATTATATATAGCATTTAGAGAGACAAACAAGGAATCTTACACAGGTTAAAGAAAATATGAGTACACAACTAAGAATCACCAAACACTTACAGGAAATCAATACTATAAGAAAACACTAGGGGTGCCTGGCTGGCCCAGTTGGTTAGAATGTGTGACTCTTGATCTTGGGGTTGTGAGTTTAGGCCCCACAATGGGTGTGGAGACTACTTAAAAAAATAAATAAAAAGTTAAAAAACAGGGGCACGTGGGTGGCTCAGTCGGCTGAGCGTCCAACTTCGGCTCAGGTCATGATCCCACGAGTTCAAGCCCTGCGTCAGGCTCTGTGCTGACAGCTCAGAGCCTGGAGCCTGTTTTGGATTCTGTGTCTCCCTCTCTCTCTGCCCCTCCCCTGCTCATGCTCTGCCTCTCCCTCTCTCTCAAGAATAAATAAACATA
The DNA here is from genome assembly GCF_023721935.1 of Panthera uncia. NCBI lineage: Eukaryota > Metazoa > Chordata > Mammalia > Carnivora > Felidae > Panthera > Panthera uncia. Next base: position 44,747,847 of record NC_064817.1, read on the forward strand.
AAAAAAAATTTAAAAAAAGTTTAAAAACCCACTAAATTCAATAAACAGAAGAATAGCCAAGGAAATAGCATTAGTAACATAGAATAAGACTGTAATACCTCCAGAAAGATGTGTGAATATACTACAACCATAAGAAAAAGAATGAACTACAGTTATTGGAAATTAAAAATATAATCCTTGACATAAAAAAATACCTGAATAAAAGTCTGGAAACAGCATAAAAATTGAGAAATTCTCCAAGTACAAAAAGCAAAAGGACAAAGAGATGGAAAACATGAAATAAGTTAATGGATAAGAAAAACAGGAAATGAAGAAATAAAACTATTTTTCACAGATGATATGATCTTATATATTATACAGAAAATCCTAAATAATACACACACTCAGCGAAAATTGAAGGTACAACATCAACCCTTAAAAATTAGTTGTATTTCTGGGGCACCTGGGGGCTCAGTCGGTTAAACGTCAGACTCTTGGTTTCGACTCAGGTCATGATCTCATGGTTTGTGAGTTCGAGCCCTGCATCAGACTCTGCACACTGATAGCTGCAGAACCTGCTTATGATTCTCCCTCTCCCTTTCTCTCTGCCCCTCCCCCACTCGCTCTCTCTCTCTCTCTCTCTCTCTCAAAATAAGTAAATAAATTAATTAAAAATTAGTATTTCTATACACTAGCAATGAAAAATCTGAAAAGGAAATTAAGAAAACAATTCCATTTAAAAATAACAACAAGGAGAATAACTGGTGCTGGAACAACTGGATAGTCACATGCAAAAGAATGAAGCTGAATCCCTATTCCACACCATATACAAAAATTAACTCAAAATTATCCTACCACGTATACTTAATTAATCAAGGGTGAAGCAAAATAAAGTCATTTTTGGACACTAAAAAACAAAAAAACAAACAAATTAGTCATCCATTCAACATATTTAAAGATATTACTCATAGAAGCATTTCAAAGGGGGAAAAAAAAGGAATTCTAGGACACCAGAAACAGTAGCAGGTAAATTTGATCCAGATGTAGCAATGGACACTTAAAACAAAAGATTTCATTTGACTTTAACACTTCAGTATCTTTTGAGGATCAAAGTTTAAAATTATTAAATTATATTTCATTTTTTTATGGTTCTAATCATATTACATGATCATAGGCTAACACATATAATCATAACATAAATGCTGTTTATTGATCTTCAATTCTTCGAATCAACCTAGAGGCAAAGCACAACCAAGTGTTACAGAAAAAAAATGTACATGTTATAAACTTTGCTAATGTTAAAAATACAAGTAAATAAAAATCGGGAAGTGTATGGGAAAGAAGAGGAAAGGGAAAATATTGTAATTTCCTCACCCTTCATAGCAGTGAGTTAACAGGTATTTTTGAAGATTATTAAATAAAAAAATAGATACGTATATTATTTACAAGTTATTAATGGCAATGACCTCAAGAATTAAAACCAGGACCTTAACAGTGTTTGGGGAAGGAAATGGAGTATAAGGTGTTAACATAAATTACTTTTAATTTTCCCTCCTTCTGAACTGATTTCTTATTTATATATTAATTGCATATTTTAAAATTACTAGTTTACAAAAATATAAACATTTGTTATATCTATTCAATGGAATATTATGCTATTGTTTAAAAAAATGTGAGATGGAACTCTGTGTGCCAACACAGATAAATGTTCATAACTGAAAAATAATTCCAAACATCACATGAATATAAACATATAACATATATCTATATCTTTGTAAATATAAAACAGAGGAGTAAAATTATATAAATATTTGCAAGTTAATTAAAACCATGTCTATAAAGATTCATTAACAGCTATGTCTATAGGTTTGGAAGTGGGATGGATTTTACTTTATATACACACATATACTACTTATATAATAATAATAAAGAGATACAGTGGTAAAGATTTAGAAATATATTTATGATATACTGTAAAATGAAAAGATAAATTTGCAAACAAATATGCATATAGCACAATCCTATTTTTGTGAATGAAAAGTTATAGGTATGTAACTAGTCTGTGTAAGCTTAAGTCAAGAAGGTTAAGTATCAAATAGTGGATAAATACCAGATAGTCACTACCTCTGTGATGTGAAGGAATAGAAAAGGGAAACTAAATTCCTATGTTACATAACTTAAAAAAATACCATATGATTTCATTTATATGTGGAATTTAAGAAACAAAACAAACAAACATAGAGGGGAAAAAAGAGGAAGAAAAAAAAGAAAGACTCTTAACTACAGAGAACTGATGGTTACCAGAAGGGAGGTCAGTGCGGGGGAAGGGGGGGATGGTAAAATAGGTGGTGGGAATTAAAGAGTGCACTTGTCGTGATGAGCACTGGGTGTTGTATGGGAGTGTTGAATCACTATACTGTACACCTGAACTAATGTTACACTGTATGTTAACTAACTGAAATTTAAATAAAAACTTAAAAAAATAAATAAAAGTCAGCTCTTCCTACACACTAAAACAATCTATAAATCAGTCCTGTTCTGTCACCAATACAAAAAAAGTCATTGCTTGCAAGTTCCTAGCTAATTCACCAGAGGGCTCTCTCACCAAAGATACTTCTGCCATCTCTATGGAGACATTCTTGGCACCTGTAGCCTAAGTCATGGCCTTCCTAAATACCTGTGACCTCAGAATCTTGTGACATAGATTAATTTCAAAGAACAGAACTTTAGAAAAGAAGGAATTTCTTTAAAAGAATAAGGATAAGAAATTGATTAGAAAGAATAATACTTACATGTAAACATATTTCGCTGGGTATAGAAGTTATCACATTCAGGTCCCTTTTGAACACTGATATGTTAGCAGGCTGACTCACAGCCACATTGGACAGAATCTTAGAGCCTGTCTGCTGAAAATTAGGGGACTGTGCAGGACTATCTTGAATTCCACTGTGACTGATGCCTATGACTTCTGGCACTGGACATGAGAGCGTATCTTCAGCAGAGGAAGAAAATGGAGAGTCTATGCTTTGGGTATCCTTCTGACTCTCAGGATAGATGCTAGATATGCTATGCTCCTGATAGAGCAAGTTTCTTAATTTTTCATCCAGAGTTTTAATTCGGTTGTCTGCAAACTCCATTTTTGGAGGTCTTTCCCCATCTGATTCCAGGACAGTAGAGGGTAGAAGGGTAGTCAGTTCAAGGCCAGGGGTCTGAGTGGGAATGACCATCTTAGGAGAACTTGCTTCAGTGTTCACTGTGGTTTCTCCTTCTTGGGAAATCAACTCTGCATCCATAGTTGGTTGCTGCACTGCTAAGGATTGAGGCTTTTGATCAGACATAAATGCCAGAGTTGTAAGAGAGTTACCAGAAATCTGAGTTGACTCGCCAGGAGGGACCATAAGTACATCAGCCTGACTGGCAGCTTGGTGACATGGATATGCAGGTAGAAATATGCCTGCTTGGTTGGTTTGTCCCTCACATTCAACTGGAACTGCACGAACTGAAGTAGCAGTATAAGTTGAACTACTAGCAACTGATGCCATTATCTGCCTGTCATCTTCCACTTGATAAAATACAGCTTGCTGCTTAGTGTCTACACTGGCATATTCAGAAATCTTACCATCAACTACATCCTTGAGTTCTGATTTGGAGGCAAAAAGTACACGCTGGCAGGGATTATTTTCTAGAGTGAGCAGTGTATCCTGTGATATTTCCTTATTACTTGTGGTTCTTGGACCTAGAACAATAACAAAGAATAGCTAGGCACATATTAATAAATACAAAGCATGGACTAGTACTCAAACTCAAAGGGGACAAGAGGAGCAAGGGACAAACAAGAATCTGTGTGAATAAGTGTTATAAATAAGATTCAAAATACACAGAATTCAACCTGCCAAGCGAAAAAAAAACCTTTATTTTTTCATAAATATTTTAAAATGGCTTAAGTTACACCTTAACAATAGCATCTTCAAAAATGCTTATGAAAATTCTCATAAGAATGAAATACCCATGAAAACAAGTTAAAGATATGGTATAAATTTTATATCCCCATCTTCCAAGTCTGGATGAAGCTGACAGACAACACTTACCAGAAAGTAGAGGTAACCCAGGAACTGTAGACATGGACTGCTGAAGAGAAGGAGGAGACTGAGCCTCACGGTTTCTTATTGTTTGATTGATACAGAATCGCCACCGACCAACTGGAGATGACTGAGGAGCAGATTCATCTGTAGAAAGAATTTGCAAAAATTAATAGGCTAAGCAATTGTCAACATGTTTACCCTATTGATTAAGAAAACCAGGTTGAAACACCAATTTGTCTTGTATCTCCATTTCCAATAGCACTAGGATTTGCCAGTACAATGCTGGCAAATACTCTAAACAACTGAGCACAAGATATCTTTAGGGAAGGATTTTAGAATCTATGAAACAAACACTATATCAATAGCAATAAAAGCAGGGCACAATTTGGGGGAGAAAATGGAAAACATTTTCTCCAGCTGTTCTGATCCTGATTATGATGACACTTATGCAAATCTACAAGTATTAACATTTACAGAACTATACCCCAAAAGAAAAAAATCAATTTTACTGTATGATGACTTAAAAACAAAGTCCCTACACCTTTACTCCTACTTTGTAAACTTATTCAAATAATTATTTTTTAAACTTTAATCTACTTTATCAGTTAGAAATCTGCTCAAATTCCTCCTAACAAGGAAAAGAACATAGAGGAGGACCCTGGCATCCTAACACAAAGTAAATTTCAGGGTAATGGTATCTGATTTCATGACTCCCACACCACCTGTTGCTTCTTCATGTTGTTATAATTCCTTCACAGGTCCTCATTTGTCTATGGCTCTTCGCCCCCTCCCAGATACTCTAAATATAACCATGACCAGAGCTGAAAAGAATGGAGAGATAAAGTCATCAGAAAAGAAAACAGAAGACCCCATTTTTAGTCCCTGGAAGTTTATCTAGTATCTGATTTACAAAAACTTATCAGTGATCAGAGCAGGTAGAAGCATAATATTAGTGGAAGGAAATCAAGATATAAATGACTATATTAAAAAATGAAGCAAACTTAGAACATAGGGATATCAGTTAAGAAAGGTTCTGTCCATCTCACATCAGTGGTTAAAAAAAAAAACTTACCAGTTGACTTCAAACAGTAAAGCCGTTAAAGGTCATCAGTACTGTGACTGCTTTTCTGGTAACATACCATGCAGCAACTCGGAAATAAACTAATTTGATAAAGAACCAACACTTGAAGGAAACCTACAGAATGGTTTTACTTCTTACATCCAGGCTAAAAAGTCCTTTTAAAGTGTGGGAAAACCTACATTAACAATTTATTAATTTCCTTTATTGGCAAACATCTTTCCCAACGAAGTTGCATAAACTTTCCAAATGTCTTGCTTCAAAAGCCACATGGTAAATTTTATTAAATATACTTACTGCTGGTCTGAGTGGATGCAGAATTTATCTGTACTTGTTCAGATGATCCTGTCTGAATTAAAAATGAATAGATAAATAAAGAAGTTCCTGATACATATCTGAGAAGACCTATTTGCTAAATAATTGTTCTTACTTGGCTACTGTTGGATTCCACAATTATAGAGTCAGTTCCAATGGCTCTATCTATAGCAGAGTGGGCATGAAGGATCTCCTGGGCCTGACCTACAATAGCCCTCAATTCTTCTACAAATTTTTCTTTCTCGCTTTCCAGCACAAAGTTATCTTCAACCTGTCCAAATGTAAAAATAAATCTATTAAATTTAGTTTCTTCAAAATTATAATATTGTATCCACAGTGACTATCTTAAAGAAAAATAAATTAAAATTAACTATTTAGATACAAATGCCACAACAGAATTAAAAAACAACCAGCACTAAAGGACCACACAGTACATTAAATTATTCTATTTGGAGACCACTGATGTTTGTCAGATTGATACTACCTACCAGAGAAGAACACAGCATTTAAAAAAATATCTTGCATTCTATAAATTATCATTTGAGGAACACAACTGAGGCAATGTTTATGTTTAAAACTAGGATGTCCAAACCCAAAAGTTTTTAAATCACAAATCACAAAATGAAACATCTCTAATGACGATAAAGCATGGCCTGGAGACAGTTCATAAAATATGATGTTAAACAAGAGGCAGAAATGACAACGTTAACTTTTAAAATGTTTAATTCTGGGGGTGCCTGGGTGGCTCAGTTGGTTAAGCATACAACTTCGGCTTAGGTCATGATCTCACGGTTTGTGGGTTTGAGCCCAGCATTGGGCTCCGTGCTGACAGCTCAGAGCCTGGAACCTGCTTCAGATTCTGTGTCTCCCTCTCTCTCTGCCTGTTCCCTGCTCACATTCTCTCTCTCAAAAAAATAAATAAACGTCAAAAAAATTTAAACAAAACGTTTAATTCTGTTTCTACAAGAATACATATCTGAAGAAAATTAGCAGAAACAAAAGCATTATGTACTCTTCCCGCCACCCTTACTTATCCCCATGAAAATAGGGCAAAACTACTAACTTAAGCCTAACAATTCAAAAAAAAGTATGAAAACTAAATGAAATGATGAACATTACTTGACATCTATAGGTAAGATGGTATATAAGTAGCTACTACATTAGAATTACCTGGACTATTTCATAAACTACTGATGCTTAGGCCTTAACTCCAAAGATTCTGATTTAATTAGGGACCGAGGCAATGGATTTGTTTTTAAAAGCTCTTAAGGTGGTAAGAACCACTGACCTAGATAATGTCTTAATAAAACACTCTCATATTTTAGAGATTAGTATAATAAAATGAAAGAAGGTAGACTTACTCTTGATCATAAGCAGTTTATCTTTGTGCAAATTTTAAAAACTAATGGTACCCTAAAAAAAGATTGCTCTGAATAAATGAGGGGAAAGGATGAGAGGAAAAAAGAGATGGAATGCCAGATGGAAGGTAATCTGGTTTCATTGTACTTACCATATAATCTGCAATATCTTCTGGTGCGTCACCATCAGCATCAAACTTGAAGGTGACCATCTTGTTGTTGTGTGTCTCCAACTGACACTCCACCATGTTGTCTCCAGATGTTGACACCTGGGCACAAACATTTCACCAATTTAAGAGTCAGTTATTATCTTCTATTTGCAAATGGACAAAGGAACGTCTAGATGAGTTAACATACAATATATAGAAAAATAGTTTAAATTGTTGAAATTCTAAGAAGGTTGTTTTTCCCTGTTGAAACACTGCCTTAACACCCATTCTATGACAAATAAAAGACTTAAATTAGCAAAATGTTAGAACTGTGATCCTGTGGAAAAGAAAAATTTAACTTTTATGAAAACACAAAGTCTGAACAGTCACTGTATTTTGCCGAAATGCAAAGTTTATTTAGTCCTTCATTTCCAAAATTCTCTTAATCACACAAATTAGCACTTTAAGCAATAGAAAACACACTGCTAATGGAAATGTATACTGGTCCAACCTTTTTGGATGGCAATCTAGCAACGCGAATTTTAAAAATTGTTAAATCTTCATATATTTTCACTACTTTTATTGATTTAATTTAAATTGAAGTATAATTAACAGTTATATTGGATTCAGGTGTACAACATACTGGTTTAACAATTCCACACATTACTCAATGCTTACCATGGTAAATGTAGTCACCATCTGTCACAAGACAACATTATTACACTCTCATTGACTTTAGTCCCTTTGCTGTACATCATCCCCTACAACAACCTCTCCTCTGCCAACCATTTTTGTTCTCTGAATTTTTTAAGTTTATTTTTTTATTTTGAGAGAGAAAGAGAGAGAGAGCATATGGAAAGGGGGAAGGGGCAGAGAGAGACAGGGAGAGAGAAAGAATCCCAAGCAGGCTCCACACCGCCAGTGCAGAGCCCGATGCGGGGCTTGAACTCACGAACTTCAAGATCATGACCTGAGCCAACATCAGATGCTTAACCCACTGAGCCACCCAGGCTCCCCTGTTCTCTCAGTTTAAGAGTTCAGTTTTCTGCTTGTCACTTTTTTACCTATTAATTCTACTTCTAGCAATGAATCATTAAAAAAAACAGGGATCTTAAAAAAAAAACAGGGATCTTTATATAGATCTGTGGTCAAGAGTGTTTGCTACAGAGAAAGAGACATGCACAGACATACAGACAAAAGGAGAGAGAAAGACAAAAAGAGAAGAAACAGACTGGCAGACAGAGATAGACTGATAGAAACAATTTAAATGAATAATAACAGAAGTGATTATTAAAATATTGTATCTCTATACAAGGGACTATCTAAGGCAACAATTTAAAATATGTTACCGGGGCACCTGAGTGGCTCAGTGAGTTGAGCATCCAACTCTTGATTTCAGGTCAGGTCATAATCCCAGGGTCAATGGATCAAGCCCTACATTAGGCTCCAAGCTGAGCAAGAGCCAATTTAAAATTATCTCTTTCCCTCTGCCCCTCTCCCCTGCTCACTTGCTCTCTCTCTCTCTCTCTCTCTCTCACTGTAAAATAAGAAAAATATTTTAAATATTATGCTACTGAAAAATTACAAAGTGACACAGGAAAATGCACATGATATATTAAGTTTTTAAAAATGGAGAATATGGGGCACCTGGGTGGCTCAGTCAGTTAAGCATCCAACTCTTGATTTTGGCTCAGGTCATGATCTCATGGTTTGTGGGACCGAGCCCTGCAATGGGTTTTGCACTGACAGCCCTGAGTCTGCTTGGGATTCTCTCTCTCAACTTGTCTCTCTCTCTCTCTCCCATAAATAATGAATGAAAGAAAGAAAGAAAGAAAGAAAGAAAGAAAGAAAGAATATGACTTCTCAAACTATTGCAAAAAATAGAAAAGGAAGGAAAACTTCCAAATTCATTCTGTGAAACCAGCATTACAAAACCAGATAAAGACATACAAAAAAAAAAGAACTACAAGCCAAAATCACTGATGAACATAGATGCAAAAGTACTCAACAAAATACCACCAAACTGAATCCAATAACACATTAAAAAAATCATTCACCACGATCAAGTGGAATTTTTCCTGGGATGCAAGGGTGGCTCAATATTTGCAAATATATCACTGTGATACATACATCAACATGAGAAAGGATAAGAACCATATGATCATTTCAATAGATGCAAAAAAGCCTATGACAAAGCACAACATCCTTTCATGATATAAATCCTCAAGAAACTAGGTTGAGAGGGAACGTACCTCAACATAATAAAGGCCATATATGAAAAATCCACAGATAACGTGATGTTCAATGGTGAAAAACTGAAAACGTTCCCCCTTAAGGTCAGGAAAAAGTCAAGGATGTCTACTCTCACCACTTTTATTCAACATAGTACTGGAAATCCTAGCCTCAGCCATTAGACACAAAAAGAAATAAAAGGGATCCAAATTGGCAAGAAACAAGTAACCTTTTGCAATTTGAAAATGACATGATGGTGAAAACCACCAAAAAACTAATAAATGGATTTACAAAGGTTGCAGGATACAAAATCAATGTATAGAAATCAGTTGCATTTTGGGGCGCCTGGGTGGCTCAAATGTTTAAGCATCTGACTTCAGCTCAAGTCATGATCTCATGGCTTATGAGTTTGAGGCCCCCGTTGGGCTCTGTGCTGGCAGCTCAGAGCCTGGAGCCTGATTTGAATTCTGTGTCTCCCTCTCTCTCTCTGCCTTTCCCCACTTGTGCTCTGTCTCTGTCTCTCTCTAAAAGAAATTGAAGATAATACAAACAAATGGAAAGATATTCCATGCTCATGAATTTGAAGAACATATATTGTTAAAATGACCATATAACCCAAAGCAATCTACAGATTTAATGTAAACCTCACCAAAACATTTTTTTTTTACCGAACTAGAAAAAAATATCCTAAAATTTGTATGCAAACACAAAGGACCCAGAATTGCCAAAACAATCTTCAAAAAGAAAAATAAAGCTAGATGTATGACACTTCCAGACTTAAAGTTATACCACAATGCTATCATAATCAAAAGAGTATGGTACTGGCACAAAAACAGACACACAGATCAACAGAACGGGACTAAAGCCCAGAAATAAACCCACAATTACATGGTAATTTAATCTTCAACAAAAGAGACAAGAACACACAATTGGAAAAGGCTCTTTGAAAATTACTGTTGGTAAAACTGGAGAGCTACATGCAAAGGAATGGAACTGGACCACTTTTGTACACTATACACAAAATAAATGCAAAATGGATGAAAGAACTAAATGTGAGACTTGAAACCATTAAAGTCCTACAAGGGAACACAGGCAATAATTTCTCTGACATTGGATATACCAATATTGTTCTAGATATGTCTGCCAAAGCAAGGGAAATATAAGCAGAAATGAACTATAGGGACTACATCAAACTAAAATGTTTCTGTACAACAAAGGAAACAATCAACAAAACTAAAAAACAATGTACTGAATGGGAGAAGATATTTACAAATGACCTATCCAATAAAAGGTTAGTATCCAAAATATATAAAGAATCAACAACAGCCAAACTATGGACAGAGTGTAAATGTCCATCGACTAATGAATGGATAATGAATGCATAAAGAACATATGGTGTATACATGTATGGGCATGCATGCGCGCGTGCGCGCGCACACACACACACACACACACACACACACACACACTGGAACATTACTCATCTTCAAAAAGAATGAAATCTTGCCATATGCAACAATGTGGATGGAGCTAGGATGTATAATGTTAAGCGAAATAAGTCACTCAGAGAAAGACAAATACCATACAATTTCATTTATATGTGGGATTTAAGAAACAAAAAGGATGAACATATGGCAAGGGGGGAAAGAGAAGAGAGGGAAAAAAAACCACAAGAGACTCTTAATTCTAGAAAACGGACTATGGGTTGATGAAGGGAGGGGAGTGGGAGATGAGCTAGATGGGTGGTGGGTACTAAGGAGGGCACCTGTGATCACTGTTTTTCTTTTAATATGAAATTTATTGTCAAATTGGTTTCCATACAACACCCAGTTGGGATGTCCAGCTCATCCCAACAGGTGCCCTCCTCAATGTACATCACCCACTTTCCCCTCCCTCCCACCCGCCATCAATCCTCAGTTTATTCTCAGTTTTTAAGTGTCTCTTATGGTTTGCCTCCTTCCCTCACTGTAACTTTTTCTTCCCCCTTCCCCTGCCCCATGGTCTTCTGTTAAGTTTCTCAGGATCCACATAAGTGTGAAAATATATGGTATCCGTCTTTCTCTGCATGACTTATTTCACTTAGCATGACACTCTCCAGTTCCATCCATGCTGCTAAAAAAGGCCATGTTTCATTCTTTCTCATTGCCAAGTAGTATTCCATTGTATATATAAACCACAACTCCTTCATCCATTCATCAGTTGATGGACATTTAGGTTCTTTCCATAATTTGGCTATTGTTGAAACTGCTGCTATAAACATCGGGGTACAAGTGCCCCTATGCATCAGCACTCCTACATCTCTTGCATAAATACCTAGTAGTGCAATTGCTGGGTGGTAGGATAGTTCTATTTTTAATTTCGTGAGGAACCTCCACATTGTTTTCCAGAGTGGCTGCACCAGTTTGCATTCCCACGAACAGGACAAGAGGCTTCCTATTTCTCCACATCCTCTCCAGCATCTATAGTGTCCTGATTTGTTCATTTTAGCCACTCAGGCTGGCGTGAGGTGGTATCTGAGTGTGGTTTTGATTTGTATTTCCCTGACGAGGAGTGATGTTAAGCATCTTTTTATGTGCCTGTTGGCCATCTGGATGTCTTCTTTAGACAAGTGTCTATTCATGTTTTCTGCCCATTTCTTCACTGGATTTTTTTTTGGGGTGTGGAGTTTGGTGAGCTCTTTATAGATTTTGGATACTAGCCCTTTGTCCAATATGTCATTTGCAAATATCTTTTCCCATTCCGTTGGTTGCCTTTTAGTTTTGTTGACTGTTTCCTTTGCTGTGCAGAAGCATTTTATCTTCATGAGGTCCCAATAGTTCATTTTTGCTTTTAATTCCCTTGCCTTTGGAGATGTGTCAAGTAAGAAATTTCTGCGGCTGAGGTCAGAGAGGTTTTTTCCTGCTTTCTCCTCTAGGGTTTTGATGGTTTCCTGTCTCACATTCAGGTACTTCCTCCATTTTGAGTTTATTTTTGTGAATGGTGTAAGAGAGTGGCCTAGTTTCATCCTTCTGCATGTTGCTGTCCAGTTCTCCCAGCACCATTGGTTAAAGAGACTTTTTTCCATCGGATATTCTTTCCTGCTTTGTCAAAGATTAGTTGGCAATACTTTTGTGGGTCCAATTCTGGAGTCTCTATTCTACTACATTGGTGTCTGTGTCTGTTTTTGTGCCAATACCATGCTGTCTTGATGACAGCTTTGTAGTAGAGGCTAAAGTCTGGGATTGTGATGCCTCCTGCTTTGGTCTTCTTCAATATTACTCTGGCTATTCGGGGCCTTTTGTGGTTCCATGCAAATTTTAGGATTGCTTGTTCTAGCTTCGAGAAGAATGCTGGTGCAATTTTGATTGGGATTGCATTGAATGTGTGGATAGCTTTGGTTAGTATTGACATTTTGACAATATTTATTCTTCCAATCCATGAGCACGGAATGTTTTTCCATTTCTTTATATCTTCTTCAATTTCCTTCATAAGCTTTCTATAGTTTTCAGCATACAGATCTTTTGCATCTTTGGTTAGGTTTATTCCTAGGTATTTTATGCTTCTTGGTGCAATTGTGAATGGGATCAGTTTCTTTGTCTTTCTGTTGCTTCATTGTTAGTGTATAAGAATGCAGCTGATTTCTGTACATTAATTTTGCATCCTGTGACTTTGCCAAATTCATGTATCAGTTCTAGCAGACTTTTGGTGGAGTCTATCAGGTTTTCCTAGTATAATATCATTTCATCTGCAAAAAGTGAAAGCTTGACTTCATCTTTGCCAATTTTGATGCCTTTGATTTCCTTTTGTTGTCTGATTGCGGATGCTAGCACTTCCAACACTATGTTAAACAACAGCGGTGACAGTGGACATCCTGTCGTGCTCCTGATCTCAGGGGGAAAGCTCTCAGTTTTTCCCCATTGAGGTTGATGTTAGCTGTGGTCTTTTCATAAATGGCTTTTATGATGTTTAAGTATGTTCCTTCTATCCCGAGTTTCTTGAGGGATTAAGAAAGGATGCTGAATTTTGTCAAATGCTTTTTCTGCATCTATTGACAGGATCATATGGTTCTTTTCTTTTGTTAATGTGATGTATCACATTGATTGATTTGCGAATATTGAACCAGCCGTGAAGCCCAGGAATGAATCCACTTGATCATGGTGAATAATTCTTTTTATATGCTGTTGGATTCGATTTGCTAGTACCTTGTTGAGAAATTTTGCATCCATATTCATCATGGACATTGGCCTGTAGTTCTCTTTTTTTTGCTGGGTCTCTGTCTGGTTTAGGAATCAAAGTAATGCTTGCTTCACAGAATAAGTCTGGAAGTTTTCCTTCCCTTTCTATTTTTTGGAACATCTTGAGAAAGAAAGGTATTATCTCTGCTTTAAATGTCTAGTAGAATTCCCCAGGGAAGCCATCTGGTCCTGGACTCTTATTTGTTGGGAGATTTTTGATAACTGATTCAATTTCCTTGCTGGTTATGGGTCTGTTCAAATTTTCTATTTCTTCCTGTTTGAGTTTTGGAAGCGTGTGGGTGCTTAGGAATTTGTCCATTTCTTCCAGGTTGTCCAGTTTGTTGGCATATAATTTTTCATGGTATTCCCTGAAAATTTCTTGTATTTCTGACGGATTGATTGTAATAATTCCATTTTCATTCATGATTTTATCTATTTGGGTCATCTCCCTTTTCTTTTTGAGAAGCCTGGCTAGCGGTTTATCAATTTGGTTTATTTTTCCAAAAAAACAACTCTTGGATTCATTGATTGCTCTAATCTTTTTTTAGATTCTATACTAAACAAATACTGCTTATTTCTCGTCTGATCTTTATTATTTCTCTTCTGCTGAGTTTGGGGTGTCTTTGCTGTTCTGCTTCTATTACTTTAACTGTGCTCTTAGATTTTATATTTGGGATTTTTTTTTTATTTCATGAGATAGGCCTGCATTGCAATGTATTTTCCTCTGAGGACTGCCTTTGCTGCATACCAAAGCATTTGCAATGTTGTATTTTCATTTTCATTTGTTTCCATAATTTTTTAATTTCTTCTCGAATTGCCTGGTTGATCCATTCATTCTTTAGTAGGGTGTTCTTTAACCTCCATGCTTTTGGAGGTTTCCCAGATGTTTTCCTGTGCTTGATTTCAAGCTTCATAGCATTGTGGTCTGAAAGTATGCATGGTATGATCTCAGTTCTTGTATACTTATGAAGGGCTGTTTTGTGACCCAGTATGTGATCTATCTTGGAGAATGTTCCATGTGCACTCGAGAAGAAAGTATATTCTGTTGCTTTGGGATGCAGAGTTCTAAATAGATCTATCAAGTCCATCTGATCCAATGTATCATTCAGGGCCCTTGTTTCTTTATTTATTCTTCTCTCTAGATGTTCTTTCCATTGCTGTAAGTGGAGTTAAAGTCCCCTGAAATTACCACATTCTTATCAATAAGTTTGCTTATGTTTGTGATTAATTAATACATATTTGGGGCTCTCGTATTCGGTGCAGAGACATTTATTATTCTTAGCTCTTCCTGATGGATAGACCCTGTAATTATGATATAATGCCCTTCTTCATCTCCTGTTACAACCTTTAATTTAAAGTCTAGTTTGCCTGATATAAGTATGGCTACTCCAGCTTTCTTTTCATTTCCCGTTGCATGATAGATAGTTCTCCATCCCCTCACTTTCAATCTGAAGGTGTCCTCAGGTCTAAAATGAGTCTCTTGTAGACAGCAAATGGATGGGTCTTGTGTTTTTATCAATTCTGATACCCTATGCCTTTTGGTTGGAGCATTTAGTCCATTTGCATTCAATGTTATTATAGAAAGATATGGGTTTAGAGTCATTGTGATGTGTATAGGTTTCATGCTTGTAGTGATGTCTCTGGCACTTTGTGGTCCTTGCAACATTTCACTCACAGAGTCCCCCTGAGGATCTCTTGTAGGGCTGGTTTAGTGGTGATGAATTCCTTCAGTTTTTGTTTGTTAGGGAAAATCTTTATCTCTCCTTCTATTCTGAATGACAGACTTGCTGGATAAAGGATTCTTGGCTGCATATTTTTTTCTGTTCATTACACTAAAGATTTCCTGCCATTCCTTTCTGGCCTGCCAAGTTTCAGTAGATAGGTCTGCAACTACCCTTATGTGTCTACCTTTGTATGTTGGGGCCAATGTATCCCTAGGTGCTTTCAGAATTCTCTCTTTATCCTTGTATTTTGCCAGTTTCACTATGATATGTCATGTAGAAGATCGTTTCATGTTATATCTGAACGGAGTTCTTTGTGTCTCTTGGATTTCAATGCCTATTTCCTTCCCCAGATCAGGGAAGTTCTCAGCTATGATTTGTTCAAGTACACCTTCAGCCCCTTTCTCTCTCTCTTCTTCTTCTGGAATTCCTATGATGCGGATATTGTTCCATTTGATTGCATCACTTAGTTCTCTAATTCTCCCCTCATACTCCTGGATTTTTTTATCTCTCTTTTTCTCAGCTTCCTCTTTTTCCATAATTTCATCTTCTAATTTACCTGTCTCTCCTCTGCCTCTTCAATCCGTGCTGTGGCCGCCTCCATTTTATTTTGCACCTCATTTATAGCATTTTTTACCACCTCATGACTCTTTTATAGTCCCTTGATCTCTGTAGCAATAGATTCTGTTGTCCTCTATGCTTTTTTCAAGCCCAGTGATTAATTTTATGACTATTATTCTAAATTATTGTTCTGTTATATTGCTTAAATAGGTTTTGGTGAGTCGCTACTTCCTGGCATTTCTTTTGAGGAGAATTCTTCCGTTTCATCATAATTTGGGTAGTTTTCTATCCTTTATTCGTTTTAATTTTTTTAATGTTTTTATTTATTTTTGAGACAGAGAGAGACAGAGCATGAGCAGGGGAGGGGCAGAGACAGAGGGAGACACAATCCGAAGCAGGCTCCAGGCTCTGAGCTGTCAGCACAGAGCCCGATGTGGGCCCAAACTTATGGACTGTGAGATCATGACCTGAGCCAAAGCGGACACCCAACCGACCGATCCACCCAGGTGCCCCAAGTCCTTTATGCGTTTTAAAAGCTTGTGTGCTCTGCACCTGCAAACACTGCTATATTAAAGGAGCGTTATATACTGTCCAAGGCCTGACCCTTCAGGAGGTGTTTAATCGGGGATTGTTACTTGCTCTCTGTTGTTGTGACTTTGGTTATTTTATTACCCTACTCGTAGTAATATTTTGTACCCTCCACCAGATTTGTTCCTTGGAGTAGCCCTGTAAAGGAAAACAGACAGACAAACAGGAGACAAAAACATGCAAACACACAAGCAAATAACACAAACAAATAAACAAAAACAAAAACCTAACGGCTAAAAACCAAAAACCCAAAAACACAGACTACAAGTAAAGAAGAGGTTGGAGGAAGTGCTGAGGGAAAAGCACATCCAAAGAGAAATGACAACAGTGGGGCGGGGGATAAACGCTGATTGGGCAGTTGATTAGTCAGAGAGACTAAAAGGCTTAATCCAGAGAGAGAGAAAGGAAAATAAAGAAGGAGGCGGGGAAAATGAAATGAAGATAAAATTACCCATACAGAGAAACTATATGGCTTGATTATTCCAGAGAGAGAGAAAGGAGTGTAAAGAAGGAGGTGTAGAACATGCATCAAGACAATGCATTAAATATGCCTGTTTAGACAGACCAAAAACCAGAGTAACCAGCCAAGGGGAGGGAAGAGATAAGGAGGAGAAACGGCGGGGGGGGGGGGGGGGGGGCGGGAGCGGCAGATGAAGGCAGGTTCTGTGCTATCATGGAGCCCTCCAGGGAGGGAACCACTTTCTCAAGCTGCAGACTGAGCCTGTGACCTACAATCGCACCCAGGCGTGGCTCCCCTCCTCCCCAGCTGTGCGAACAGGGAGCTGGCCCCAGTCCGAAGAAAGACCCGCAGTTAGAGATTGGATCCCTCTCAGTCTCAGTCCGAGGTCTTTCTCGAGCACTGGGTTTTGTATGTAAGTTATCAATCACCAAATTCCGTTCCTGAAACCAATACTGCACTGAATGTTAACTAAAATTTAAATATAAAAAAAATTTAAAAACATCAATATATACATAAATCATTATGTTGTACACCTTTAATGTTTATAATGTTATATGTCAATTATATCTCATAAAACTTAAAAAAAATAAAAATTAAAAAAAACAAAATATATGAAAAACTTCTAAAACTCAACACAAAAATATAAGCCCATTACAGAATGTTCAGAAGAGAGTCAGAGCTTGGGAAGATGGTGGAGTAGGAGGATGCAGAGCTCAACCCTTCCTACATTTTCAACTAGATATCATCCACACCCAAGTCAATAAACTGGAGAGTGATCCAAAGACAGGCAAAACAAACTCCACAACTAGAGATGAAGCTGCATTTGAAAAGTTAAGAAGGTCAGAGGCCAAAGAGGCTTCCCACAAAAGGAATGAAATTATGTGCATAAAGAGAGCAGAGAAACTGACCCTCACACCAGGGAGTTCACAGGAGGAATACTGATCCCCACAAAGTTTGGCTCTAAGAACCAGAGGGGCAGGGGCACCTGGGTGGCAAAGTCTGTTGAGCACCCGACTCTCGATTTCAGCTCAGGTTATAATCCCAGGGGCATGGGATCAAGGCATGCAACAGGCTCCACACTGAGCACAGAGCCTGCTTAAGATATTCTCTCTCTCTCTCCATCTGCCCTGTTTGCGTTCTCTCTCTTAAAAAACCACACACACACACACACACACACACACACACACACACACACAAAAGAGGGACTACATTCTATGAGTTTGTAACACCAGTGGGGCTTACAACCTGGAGCTTTATAGGTCAGCTGACTTAGCACTGGGCAAGCCAGGTGGGTGAATGACAGGTGGGTTGCCACACTTAAAGAGACAGCAGAGAGGCAACATAAAAATGGCAGCTTATACAAAGCCAGGGGAAACAGGAGTCAGATCTGTTCATACTGATTTTGGACTGTATTGGGGACTTTTCCTAAAATGAGGGAGCTGGCACATGCCATTTTTGTCCCCTGCCCATAGCATAAGCACAGAGACACCTGCAGAAGGCGAGACTGCACAGACGCTTGCTACCTAACCCACCAGCAGTATTCCACACCCATGAGTTCTGCTGAGGATTGCCTACTCCAAGCCTGCAAGCCTTGGCCCTATACTCAGGGCAAATTATGTTAAAGACACACAGGTACCCTGCCTAGCAACAGGTGCACAGCTGCCAAAGGGCAACAGGCATGTCACCAGCACCATATCCAGCTATGCACACCCACCACCCTCATGTATCCTGCACAACTGTGATCCCCAGCCACCATCGCACATTGAGCCCAAACTCATGGCCTGGCCTCAATGGCACATAGTCCCCAGGGGTTGTGGGAGGGGGGATGGGCTAAATGGGTAAGGGGCATTAAGGAATCTAGTGAAATCATTGCTTCACTATATACTAACTAGTTTGGATGTAAATTTTAAAAAATAAAAAATAAAGTTAAAAAAATAAAAATTAAAAAAAAAAGTACAGGGAAACAAATGAAAATGAAAACACAATGATCCAAAACCTCTGGGATGTAGCAAAAGTGGTTTTAAGAGGGAATTTACAACAATACAGGTCTACCTCAAGAAGGAAGGAATATCTCAAATAAACAACCTGACCATGCACCTAAAGGAGGTAGAAAAAGTACAACAGTCAAAACCTAAAACCAGAAGAAAAATGGAAATAACAAAGATGGGATTAGAAATAAAAGATATAGAAACTAAAAACAAAACAAAGCAAAGCAAAGCAAAACAAAACAAAACAAAACAAACAATAGAACAGATCAATGACACCAGGAGCTGGTTCTTTGAAAAAAATTATAAAATTGTTAAACCTCTAGTCAGACTTGTCAAGAAAAAAGAGAAAGGGCTCAAATAAATAAAATCACAAATGAGAAAAGAGAAATAACAACTAATATCAAACGTATAATCATAAGAGAATACTATGAAAAACTATATGCCAACAAATTGGATAATCTAGAAGAAATGGATAAATTCCTAGAAACATATAAACTACCAAAACTGAAACAGAAGGAAATAGAAAATTTGAACAGAGACAACCAGCAAAGAAATTGAGTCAGTAATCAAAAAATTCCCAACAAACAAAAGTTAGGGACCAGATGGCTTCACAGATGAATTTTAACAAAATTTAAAGAAGAGTTAATACCTATTCTTCTCAAACTATTCCAAAAAAACAGAAAAGGAAGGAAAACTTCCAAATCCACTCTATGAGGTCAGCATTACTCTGATACAAAATCCAGATAAAGACACCACTCAAAAAGAGAACTACAGGCCAATATCCCTGATGAACATAGATGCAAATAATCAATTTTGAAAAGGAAAAGCAAAGTTGAAGACATCACAATTCTGGATTTCAAGTTATACTCCCAAACTATAGTAATCAAACAGTATGGTACGGGCACAAAGAGACACAAAAACCAATGAAAAGAAATAGAAGATGCAGAATAAACCCACAACTTCAGGGTTAATTAATCTTTGACAAAGCAGGAAACAATATGCAATGATAAAAGGATAGTCTATTCAACAAATGGTGTTGGAAAAACTGGACAGCAACATGCAAAAGAATGAAATTCCACCTCTTTCTTATACCATACACATAAATAAGTTCAAAATGGATTAAAGATCTGAATGTGAGACCTGAAACTGTAAAATTCCTAGAAGAGAACACAGGCATTAACTTCTTTGAAATCAGCAGTAGCAAATTCTTTCTATTTATATCTCCTGAGGAAAAGGAAACAAAAGCAAAAATGATCTACTGGGATGACATCAAAATAAAAAGCTTCTGCACATCAAAGGAAACAACTAAAAAAACTAAAAGGCAACCTATGGAATGGGAGAAGATACTTGCAAATTACATATCCAATAAAGGGCTAGTATGCAAAATATATAAAGAATTTATAAAACTCAACATACAAAAACAAATAATTGAATTAAAAAGTTGTCAGAAGACTTAAACAGACATTTCTCCAAAGAAGACACTCAGGCCAAAAGACACATGAAAAATGCTCATCATCACTTATCATCACGGCATTGCAAATCAAAACTATAATGAGATATCACCTCACACCTGTCACAATGACTAAAATCAACAACACAAGTAACAACAGGTGTTTATGAGGATGTGTAGAAAAGGGAACCCTCATGCACTATTGCTGAAAATGCAAACTGGTATAGCCACTGTGGAAGACAGTATGGAGGTTCCTCAAAATGTTAAAAACAAAACTACCCTATGATTCAGTAATCACACTACTAGGTGTTTACATAAAGGAGACATAAACACTAATTCAAAGGGATACATGCACCCCTATGTTAATAGCAGCATTTACAGTAGCCAAGATATGGAAGCAGTACAAATGTCCATCGATTGATGAACGGATAAAGAAGATATGGGGTGCCTGGGTGGCTCAGTTGGTTAAGCGTCTGACTTCGGCTTAGGTCATGATCTCACAGTTCATGAGTTTGAACCTCTGTGCTGACAGCAGAGAGCCCACTTTGGATCCTCTGTCCCCGTCTCTCCACCCCTCCCCCAATCATGTACATGTACTCTCTCTCTTCAAAATAAACATTAAAAAATTTTTTAAAAAGATATGGTTGGGGTGCCTCAGTGGCTCAGTCAGTTGAGTGTCCGACTTCAGCTCAGGTCATGATCTTGCAGTCTGTGGGTTCGAGCCCCGCATTGGGCTCTGTGCTAACAGCTCAGACACTGGAGCCTGCTTCAGATTCTGTGTCTCCCCCTCTCGCTGCCCCTCCTCCCTCTCATGCTCTGTCTCTGTCTCTTTGTCTCACAAATAAATAAACATTAAAAAAATTTAAAGATACGGTATATACATACAAAGTAGGTTACTCAGAAATAAAAAAGAATGAAATCTTGTCATTTGCAACAAAATGGATGGAGTTCAACAATATAATGCTAAGTGCAATAAGTCAGTCAGAGAAAGACAAATACCATAAGATTTTACTCATATATAGAATTTAAGAAACAAAACAAATAAGCGGAAGATTAAAATAAAAGAGAGAAGGAGAGAGAGACACTCAAGAAACAGACTCCTAACTATAGAGAACAAACTGATGATCACCAGAGGGCATGTGCATGGGGGATGGATAAAATAAGTGATGGATATTAAAGAGTACACTTATGATGAGCACTAAGTGATATATATGATTTTTGAGTAACTATATTGTACAACTGAAACTAATATAACATTGTATGTTAACTATACTAGAATTAAAATTAAAAACTTAATGAAATTAAAATATGTGTGTGTGTGTGTTCAGCAAAAAAAAAAGGAAGAATATGAAATTATATAATGGTTTAAGCATCCATCCAAGATGTATATACCAATTAGTTAGAAATATCAGCTTTAAAGTTTGGATTCCAATCAGACTATCAATTGCTAGTTCAATGACCATAGGCAAATTGCTTTACCCCTCTAATCTTCAATATCTACATTTGTAAAGATGAGTATGCTAACACCTATCATACAGGTTTATTGAAAGATTAAATGATAAAACAAATGCATAACATTTAAGGTGTCTACCAAAAAAGAAAACATTTGCTACTATTACTAGCACTATTACAACCTTAATAATGTAAAATACTATACATACATATAGAAAAAAGATGAAAAAAGTGAATTTCATTTTCTTCCTTGTATTTGGCCTATACTTCCTAATACATAATATTCTTATCAGAAAAAATTTTAATGAGAGAAACATTAGCGCTTCACATGCTTTATACTCACCTCTTAAGAAACATGGCCCCTCTCTGTCAACACAGACCTCTACACACACTCTCAAGCAAATAATATTTACACACTGACCTGAAGCACAGTAAGTTGGAATTTAGTCCCCTTCTCTGATCGAGGACAGGAAGCTCTTCTTTGTTTGATCCGATCTTGTTTGCCATTTCCATATAGGTTATCAGGAGTATTGATGTTTTCCTTCACAGCTGCCACATCTTGATTCAGACTAGTTATTAAAAAAAAAAAGCAACTCCTATTCAATTTCTCAGAGCAAACACTATGCCATAATTCTCAAAGCCCAATATTTAACCCAAATCAGAATTATCATTGGAAATTCTATGATAGCTAGAATAATTCCATTCTCATGGCAAAATTCTAGACAACTTCCAATTATAAAATAATACATTATGAATTTAAGGAAAATAAATAAGAAATATAATATGTGAGAATATACAAATAGCAAATTGTATACCCATTTAAGGGTGAATTTAATAGTATGTGAATTATATCTCAATAAAGATGTTTTTAAAAATTATGAAACACTGAGATAATATGTATTTATTTGGCAATCACCTGACACTAGTGGGAATGAAAGAAAAACAGTGTCAGTGATGGACCTCTGTGGAACCTTTTATCAGAGGATTCTCTTGATCAGCTTTATCTTGTTTGTTTTTTGGGTATATTATTAATTTGTTCAAATAAAACTTCTAAAAACCAATTTTCACTCAAAATATACCTGTTTATGTGAAAAAAATCAATAGGGTATATATAGATAGACCAAGTGAGGAAGATAGGAATAGGGCAAGAGAAAGAACAAAAAATGAAAATCCAATGAAGAAAATGTACTAGTGGGTTGTTGGAAGATAGCAGTGGAGTAGGAGTACTCTAAGCTCACCTTGTCCCACAAATACAACCAGATAACTATCAAATAATCCTAAATACACCAGAAAATGACCTGAAGACTGGCAGAGCATACTACACAACTAAAGGTAGAAAAGAGGCCACATCGAAGAAGGTAAAAAGTGCAGAGATGTGGTTGGGGAGTGAAATAGACCATGACCATGGGAGTGGAGAGAATGCACTGGTTGTAGAGAAGGGTGAGACGGACTAACACGCAGGGGAGTGCTTGGGGGAAACAAATTCCATAGCAATTGGCTTGTAAAGCAAGAGGGGCCAAATTTCATGACTACTGGCAACTAGAGGGGCATAAAGTCTGGAGTTTTAAAGGTCACCGGGCTTGGCTAGGATACAGCATGGAGGGCATTATGTTGCTCTTGCAGAGAAGGCAGGCAAACAACCTGTGGTTATACAGCACAGAAACAGTGATATGAAAAGTACCTGGCACATACAGTGGAGAGGGTTGTTTATTTTGGACTACATCCAAGAGAGGCAGTGTTCACGGAGAGAAATCTTCAGGAAAAAAATAACAAGACAGTGCCATTTCTCTCCACTGACCCTAAGCATAAGCACAGGGACACCTATAGGAACCAACACAACACCAACACTCGCTTACACCAAGCCCTGTCCCCCATATTCCAGTGGAACCACCCTTCTCATTTTCCAGTGATGCCTTAGCAGTCCCCTCCTCTAGAAAACTGGCCCCAAACCCTGCTCACACCACACCTTCCCACTCAGGAGTTTTGAGGAGCCTCAGTTACAGCAGCAGTGGCAACAGGTCTCATTTCACAAACAGACCAGAGCACACCTAAGTTAAAATGTGCCACATTCAGTCCAGGGACCAGACATTCCTTGTAATAGGCAAACAAAGCCTCTGTAGACGACTGACCTAAAGGATACAGCGGCAAAGACAAAACATAAGAGCACATGCAGAACACACTGGAGACACTCCAGGAAGCACCAGGCCTAGGGAAACAGGGGACACTACATGGCAGGGCACTACAGGATCTCTTCATCATAAGATCATTATCCTGAGGAACAGAAGATGTAGCTTATTTCCTAACACAGAAAATGGGCACAGAAATGTAGGTAAAATGAAAAGACAGAGAAATTTATCCCAAATTAAAGAACAGTACAAGGCCATGTCCAGAGATCTAAGCAAAACAGAAATAAGTAACATGCCCAATAGAGAATTTAAAGTAATGATCACAAAGATACTCACTGGACTTGAGAAAAGAGTGGAAGACATCAGTGAGACCCTTAACACAGAGATAAGGAATAAAATAGCATTGATAAAGGGCTCAATAAACCAAATGAGAAGCATGCTAGATGGAATGAAGAGCAGGATGGAAGAAGCAGAGGAACAACTCAGTGACCTAGAAGACAGAATAATGGAAAGTAATCAAGTTGAACAAGAGAGAAAAGAACTATGAAAAATGAAAACAGACTTAGGGAACACAGTGACTCCACCAAATGAAATAGTATTCATATTATAGGAGTCCTAGAAGAAGGAAGACAAAAGAGGGTACAAAATTTACTTGAAAAAATAATAGCTGAAAACTTCCCTGATCTGGGGAAGGTAACAGACATCCAGATCCAGGAGGCACAGGGAACTCCCATCAAAATTAACAAAAGGAGGTCAACACCAAGATATATTGTAATTAAACTGGCAAAATATAGTGATAAAGAAAAAAATTTTAAAGCAGCAAGGCAAAAGAAGATACCCAAAAGGCTAGAAACCCAAAAAGGCTAGCAGGGGATTTTTCAGCAGAAACTTTGCAAGCCAAAAGTGAGTGGCCTCATATATTCAAACTGCTGAATGGGAAAAATCTGTAGCTAAGAATACTCTATTCAGCAAGGCTATCAATCAGAATAGAAGGAGAGATAAAGAGCTTCCCAGGCAAATAAAAACTAAAGGAGCTCATGACCAAAAAACCAACCCTGTAAGAAATATTTAAGGGGACTCGTTGAGTGGAAAGGAGAGACCAAAAGTGACAGTATAAAAGTAGGAAACAAAAGGAGTAAAAAATAATATTTCTGTCAAAAATCAGACAAGGCATTCACAAAATAAAAGGAAAATTTGTCAAATATGTAAATACGTGAAATATAAAATATACCTAAAATGTGGGCAGGAGAGAAGTAAAGAATGGTTCTAATTTTAAATGATGATAAAATTAATATAGACAGCTATATGCATAAGAGGTTATATACAAACCTAATGTTAATCATATATCAAAAATCATTAATAAGTATGTAAAGAACAAAGAGAAAAAATCCAAATATATCAATAAGGAAAATCATCAATGATCAGAGAAAATGATCAGAGAAAATCTTCAGAAACCACAAAACAAATAATAAAATGAGAATACATTATCAATAATTACTTTGAATATAAATGGACTAAATGCTCCAATCAAAAGACATCGCCAGCACATATACTAAAAGACATAGGAGGACAGAATGGAAAGAAAGCAAGACAAATCTATATGTGGCTTATAAGAGACCCATTTTAGACCTAAAGACACAAGCAGAATGAAAATGAGGGGGTGGAGAAATGTCTATCATAAAAATGGATGTCAACAGAAAGATGAGGAGCAATACTTATATCAGAGAAAATAGACTTTAAAACAAAGACAGTAACAAGAAACAAAGAAGGACACTATATAAGCATAAAGGGGATATCCAACAAGAAGTTGTAACAATTCTTAATAACTAGGACACCCATCTTACGAGCAACAAAAGACATAAAACAGTTAATAACAAACATAAAAATCAATAATAATACAATAATAGTTGAGTACTTTAACACCCAACTTACATCAGTGGACAGATCATTTAAACAGAACATCAACAAGAAAACAATGATTTTGAATGCCACACTGGAACAGCTGGATTTAATAGATACATTCAGAACATTCTATCCCAAACAGCAGAATACATGTTTTTTTAAAGTGCACATGAAACATTCTCCAGAATAGATCACATATTAGATCTCAAAACAAGTCTCACCAAATTGAAGAAGTTTTAAGTCATACCATGCATATTTTCAGGCCACAATGCTACAAAACTAGAAGTCAACCACAGGAAAAAAACCTGTAAAGATCACAAATACATGCAGGTTAAATAACATGCTACTAAACAATGAATGGCTCAACCAGGAAATCAAGGAAGAAATAATAGCACATGAAAACAAATGAAAATGAAAACACAAGGTTCCAAAACCTCTGGGAAGGAGCAAAAGCAGTTCTAAGAGGGAAGTTCAAGGCAATTCAGGCCTACCTCAAGAAGCAAAAAAAAAAAAAAAAAAAAAAAAAAACCACCTCAAATAAATAACCTAACCTTACACTCAGAGAAGACAGAAAAAGTACAACAAACAAAACCTAAAACCAGCAGAAGGAATGAAATAATAAATATTAGAGCAGAAATAAATGATATAGAAACTAAAGAAACAATAGAAAAAAATCAATGAAACCAGGAACTGGTTCTTTGAAAAAAATTAATAAAATTGGTAGACCTCTAGTTAGACTTATCAAAAAAAAAAAAAGGAGAAAGGACCCAAATAGACAAAATCACAAATAAGGGAGGATAAATAACAGCCAACACTATAGAAATATGAACAATTATAAGAGTGTATTATGAAAATCTATATGCCATCAAACTGGACAATCTAGAAAACATGGATAAATTCATAGAAACATATAAACTCCCCAAATTGAAACATGAAGAAATAGAAAATCTGAACAGATGGATAACCAGCAAAGGAATGGAATCAGTAATCAAAAAACTCCCAACAAACAAACGTCCAGGACCAGATGGCTTCACAGGCAAATTCTACCAAACATTTAAAGATGAGTTAATACTTACTCTTCTCAAACTATTCCAAAAAATAGCAAAGGAAATAAAACTTCCAAATTCATTCTATGAAGCCAGCATTACCCTGATACCAAAACCAGATAAAGACACCATAGAAAAGAGAACCACAGGCCAATATCCCTTATTCCTGCTGAATATACATGCAAAAGTCCTCAACAAAATACTAGCACACTGAATCCAACAATACGTTAAAAACATCATCCACCACAATCAAGTGGGACTTATTCCAGGGTTTCAAGAGTGATTCAATATTGGCAAATCATTCAATGTATTACATCATATCAATAAGAGAAAGGATAAGAACCATATGATCATTTCAATAGATGCAGAAAAAAAGCATTTGACAATGTACAACATTGATTCTTGATAAAAACCCTCAACAAAATAGGTTTAGAGGAAACATATCTCAACATAATAAAGGCCATCTACATAAATCCCACAAGCAACATCATACTTAATGGGGAAGAACTGAGATTTTCCTTTAAGGTCAGCAACAAGACAAAGATGTATACTCTTACCATTTTTATTCAACATAGTACTGGAAGTCTTAGCCACAGCAATCAGACAACAACAACAAAAATAAATAAAAGGCATCCAAATTGATAGGAAGAAGTAAAATTTTCACTATTGCAGATGACATGATACAAAATATAGAAAACCCAAAAGACTCCACCACAAAACTACTGGAACTGATGAAGAAAAGCAGTAAGGTCACAGGATACAAAATCAATATACAGAAATCTGTTCCATTTCTGTACACCAATAATGTAACAACAGAAAGAGAAATTAAGAAAGCAATCCCATTTACAATTGTACCAAAAATAATAAAATACTTAGGAATAAACCTAACCAAAAAGGTGAAAGATCTGTACTCTGAAAACTATAAAACACTGATGAAAGAAATCCAAGATGACACAATGAAATGGAAAGACATTCCATGCTGAGGAATTAGAAGAATAAATATTGTTAAAATGTCTATACTGCCCAAAGTAATCTACATATTCACTGCAATCCCTATCAAAATACCAACATGTTTTTTCACAGAACCAGAATAAATGATCCTAAAATTTGTATGAAACCACAAAAGACCCTGAAAAGCCAAAGCAATGTTGAAAAAGAAAAGTAAAGCTGGAAGCATCACAATTCCAGACTTCAAGTTATATTACAAACCTGCAGTAATCAAAACAGTACAAAAATAGACACATAGATCGATAGGACAGAACAGAATTCCAGAAACAAACCCACAACTATAGGTCAATGAATCTTCGACAAAGCAGGGAAGAATGTCCAATGGGAAAAGAATGTCTCTTCAACAAATGGTGTTGGGAAAACTGGACAACATGCAAAACAATGAAACTGGATCACTTTCTTACACCATATGCAAGAATAAATTCAAAATGAATTAAAGACCTAAACATGAGACATGAAACCATAAAAATCCTAGAAAAGATCACAGGCAGTATGTTCTTTGACACAGGCTGTAGCGACTTCTTTCTAGGATGTCTCCCGAGGCAACAGAAACAAAAGTAAAAATGAACTATTAGAACTACATCAAAATGAAAAGCTTCTGCATAGCCAAGGAAATAGTCAACAAAACTGATAGACAACCTACTGAATGGGATAAGGCATTTGCAAATGACATATTCAATAAAGGGTTAGTACTAAAAATATATAAAGAACTTACAAAACTCTACACCACAAAGACAAATAATCCCAATTTAAAAATGGGCAGAAGGAATGACCAAACATTTCTCCAAAGAAGACATTCAGATGGATGACAGACATATAAAGAGATGTTCAATATCACTTATCATCAGAGAAATGTTATCAAAGCTACAATAAGATATCTCACACCTGCCAGAATGCTTAAAATCAACAACAGAAGAATCAACAAGTATTGGTAAGGATGTGGAGAAAAAGGAACCCTACTGCACTTTTGGTGAGAATAAAAACTGTTGCAGCCACTGTGGAAAACATTACGGAGGTTCCTCAAAAAGTTAAAAATAGAACTATCCTATGATCCAGCAATTGCACTAAATGGGGATTTACCCAAGGAATACAAAAACACTAATTCAAAGGGATACATGCATACTAATGTTTATTGCAGTATTATTTATAATAGCCAAATTATGGAAGCAGTCCAAGTGTCCATTGATTGATGAAAGGATAAAAAAGAGGTGGTGTATATATATACAATGGAATACTATTCAGCCATAAAAATGAATGAAATCATGCTGTTTGCAATGACATGGTAGAGCCAGAGAGTATAATGCTATGCAAAATAAGTTAGAGAAAGACAAATACCATATAATTCCACTCATATGTGGAACTGAAGAAAAACAAATGAGCAAAGGGAAAAAAATTTAGAGAGGAGAGAGAGACAAATGAAGAAACAGACTCCTAATTATAAAGAACAAAGTGAGTATCACCAGAGTGGAAGAGGGTGAGGGGAATGGGTTAAATAGGTAATGGGGATTAAGGAGTACACTTGTCATAATGAGCACTGTGAATTGTTTGAAGTTGTTGAATCACTATATTGTACAACTGAAACTAATAAAACATTGAATGTTAAAAAAATGAAAAAAACACATATTTAAAGGAAAAAGGGAAATATGGTATATACATGTTTACACATACCCATGTGTGTACGTACACACACACACACACACACACACACACACACACACAGGAATACTATTTGGCCATAAAAATGTATGGAGTCTTGCAATTTTAACAACATAAATGGACCCTGAGGACATTATTTTCCTCACTATATTTCTCATGCTAAGTGAAATAAATCAGAAAGAGAAAGAAAAATATCATATGATCTTAGTTATATGTGGAATTAAAAGAAAAAAAAACAAGCAGACTCATATATACAGAACAGATTAATGATTAATCATTGCCAGAGGTTGTCAGACATGCGAAATCAGGTTGGGCAGAATGGGTGAAGGCAGTCAAAAGATATAAACTTCCAGTTATAAAATAAGTAATTCCTGGGATGTCATGTACATCATGGTGACTACAGTTATTAATATTGTATTATATATTTCAAAGTTGCTAACAGATTAAAGTTCTCATCATAAGAAAAGAAATTCTGTTACTCTGTATGGTGATAGATGTTCACTACACTTACCGTGGTGATCATTTTGCAATATATACAAATATCAAATCATTATGTTGTATACTTGAAACTAATATAAGTTTGTATGTCAGTTATACCTCAATAAAACAAGTACATAATAAAACACTACAATTCTAGTAAAAAAAAAAATGAATGATGTCAAAATGGTTCAATGTGATTAATTCTAACCAGTTATATTTTGCAGGTTCACATCAATATGAAAGAGCAGCTTTCAGTTTATTTGTGTCAGGGCATGTTTCAGCAGTTTCTTTAATAAGTTTGAAGATATTTCAATAAATAGAAAAATTCCAATAAAGACGTTTGAAAATTAAATGAGAAGATCTGTTAGCAGCAAAAACATATCTTTTGAATTAATTTTTAGGTACTTTCTCTTAGAAGCTACTTATGATATATTCATATAAAGACACAAAAGAAAATATAAAAGTAACTCCTAAAATTTTTCCTATGTCCACGTGAAAAACATTTGCATAAACACGAGTGGTAGAGGAAGATTCATTAATACTGCTCTTAGTTTTTTAATATACAAAGAAATAACACTAACAAATTATACCTTCAAAAGATAAAAGGGAGGGGTGCCTGGGTGGCTCAGTCAGTTGAATGTCAGACTTTGGATCAGGTCACGATCTCACAGTTTATGAGTTCGAGCCCCGTGTCAGGCTCTGTGCTGACAGCTCAGAGCCTGGAGCCTGCTTCGGATTCTGTGTCTCCCTTTCTCTCTGCCCCTCCTCCACTTGCACTCTGTCACTCTCTCTCTCTCTCAAAAATAAACATTAATTTAAAAAAAAAAGATAAAAGGGACATAATTCTAGTCAATGGGGCTATATCATTCACATTTCAAAGTAATCTTAAAACATCAGGTGAGGTTTTGGGACAAGATGGCAGAAATTAAATTCTCTCTGTTCTTCCTCTTAAGTATAACTAAATAATGTGGAAATAATAGAGTGCACAATCAGTTGGGTACTGAAGGATGAAAATTTGAAGGTGGACTAACTAGGGACTCCCAGGACTTGTGGAAAAACAAATCAGTTTGGCTTCTCCCAATTCCCCACCCAGTGACAAGACAGTCCAGGCTCAGCATCTCCTGACTCTTAGCTCAAAGGCAAAGGCAGCACAAGCCCAGTAATGTCCTGACCCCCAACCCAGCAGAAGGCAGTTCAGGTGGGCTTTTTCCTCCCCTGGTAACACTGGTGGGAGTTCCACTAGTAGCATGTGGACTGGTGTTCTGGCCCAGGTCAGCAGCAGTGGGGCTCAGTGCTGTCAGATGAACCAAGCAGACCTAACTAGTACTACAAGGACTCTGAAAACTAAATTGTCATTAGAACCACAGCCCACAAAAGTAGACCAGGACCAATGCATCTAAATAGGATAATTGCCTGCTAAAATAGAGTAATGTATTTAAATAGGATCCAGAGTCTCCCAAAATATATCCAAAATGTCCAGAAGACAAATGAAAATTCCTTGTCATACCAAAATCCAGGAAAATCACAATCTGAATGTAAAAATACAATCAAGAGATGCCAACAACAGGCTGAATTAGATATTGGAATTATCTGACAGGGATTTTAAAGCAGCCATCACCAAAATGCTTCAATGAACAATTACAAATAAGCTTGAAGCAAATGCAGAAACAGAAAATCTCATAGATAAATAGAAGATATTGGGGCGCCTGGGTGGCTCCGTCGGTTAAGTGTCCATCTTCGGCTCAGGTCATGATCTCACAGTTTGTGAGTTAGAGCCCCGCATCAGGCTGTCAGTGCAGAGCCCGCTTTGGATCCTCTGTCCCCTTCTCTCTCTGCCCCTCCCCTGCTCATTCTCTCTCTCTCTCCCAAAAATAAACAAACATTAAAAAAATTTTTTAATAAAAAAATTTTAAAAAAGAAAAATAGAAGATATTAAAAGAGTTAAGTGGAATTCCTAAAAATAAAGCACAAAGGAAGTGACATCACCTAGATGGCAACATAGGTTGTTCCCGACTTGGCTCACAAAAGCAACTAATAACTATTCAAGAACAATATACCACTGAAAGAATCCTAGAACAAGGGGGTGAAGCTGAGGTAACCTCCTGCACCACAGAGACCACATCAGACTGGATTAAAAGGGTAAGAGAAGTGGCTATACATTGGTCATGCTGCACCTCCCCGAGACCAGCACATGTGAAGAGCTCTCTCCTGAGCCTCCAGTACATCCAGTGGGAAAACAGAACCTGGGGGGAAAACAAGCCCTCCCTCAGCATTGTGGGTTGCTTTATCAGAGCCCCTATTTTGATCTCGCACCACAGGTATTGCAGGGGAATCTGCAGGGCTCCACTGGGAATCCGAGTATGACAGGGAAAGAGGGAGGGGCTTTCAAAGGCCAGCACACGGATCTTGGCAGACCAAATTCATACTTGCAGTGCTCAAGCAGTAATCCCAAACAGTGGTTTCGCTCATCTGCAGAACCAAGTCGGGGATATATTCTGACTAGGAAGATATCATTGTGGTTTTATGTGCATTAGCCTAGTGACTAGTGATGTTGAACATCTTTTCATATACTTGTTGGCCTGTTGTGTATCTTGTTTAGAGAAATGTCTATTCAGGTCCTTTGTCCACTTTTTAATTGGGTTATTGATTTTATTGAGTTGTGGGAGTACTTTATATATTCTGGATATTAACCCATTATCAGATATATAGTTTACAAATATTTTTCCCATTCTATAGGTATTCTTTTAACTTTGTTGATGGTTTCTTTTGTTGTGAAGTCTTTTAGTTTATGTAGTCCCACTTGTTTATTTTTTATTTTGTTGCTCATGTTTTAGGTGTCATATCCAGAAAATCACTACCAAGGCCCATGTCTTAGGAGCTTTATTCCTGTGTTTTCTTCTAGGAGTTTCATGGCTTCAGGTCTTACATTTAAGTCTTTAATCCATTTCAAGTTAACTTTTGTGAGTGGTATAAGATATGGATCCAGTTTCATTCTTTTACCTGTGTATATCCAATTACCCCAGCCCCATTTATTGAAAAGATGGTCTTTTCTCCATTGAGTATTCTTGGCTCCCTTGTGATATAATAGTTGACCTGTATATGCTTGGGTTTATTCTGGGCTCCTGATTGGGCTCCATTGGTCTATTTGTCTGCTTTTATGCCAGTATGATACTGTTTTGATGACTATAACTTTATAGTATAGCTTGAAATCACGAAGTGTGATGCCTCCTGCTTTGTTTTTTCTTTCTTAGGATTTATTTGGCTATTTAGGGTCTTTTCTGGTTCCATATATATTTTAGGAGTGATTTTTCTTCCTCTATGATAAATGCCACTGGAATCTTTACAGGGATTGCATTGAATCTATAGATGGCTTTCAGTACTACTGACATTTTAACAATACTCACTCTGCTGAGCCATAAACACAGAAGACCTTTTTATTTACTTGTGATTTCTTTGATTTCTTTGACCCATGTCTTGTAGTTTTCAGAGTAGAAATCTTCCCCCTCTTTAAATTTAACACTTAAGTACTTTGTTGTTTTGGATGCTACTGTAAATGGGATTGATACCTTTTATCTCTTTCTTTGCCTGATTTCTCTAGCTAGGACTTTTAGTGTATTGTTGAATAAGAGTGGTGAGAATGGGTACCCTTGTCTTGTTCCTAATATTAGAAGAAAAGCTTTCAACCTTTCATCACTAAGTAAGATGTTAGCTGTGGATTTGTCTTACATGGCCTTTATTATATTGAGATGTGTTCCTTCTAGGTCTAATTTCTTAAGAGTTTTTACTATGATTATTTATGTCAGATGAGTTTTCTGTATCTACTGAGATGATCATATGATTCTTCTCTTTCATTTTATTAATATGATCATATGATTAATTTCTTTCAATCCAATCATTGATTGATTTGCATTTGTTGAACCATCCTTGCATCCCAGAGATACATCTCACTTGATTATAGTATATGATCCTTTTAATGTGCTGTTGAACTCAGTATGCTAGTATATTACTGAGAGTTTTTACATCTATATTAATCAGGGAATAGGCTTATCATTTTAATTTCTAGTAGTATCCTTTTCTGGTTTGGGTATCTGGATAATGCCAGTGGGGCTTGAACTCACGAACCACAAGATCATGACCTGCGCCGAAATCAAGAGTCTGATGCTAAATCTACCAAGACATCCAGGCAACCCCCTTAATGCAAATATTGTTTCTTTTCTTTTTGTCCTCTAACTTCCATCGGCTTTCTTCACTCTGCTTCACTCTTTTTTAATTTTTGCTACTCTGCTTAATTTCTAATGTCTTATTTCCAAGTCACTAATTCTTTCTTCTGAGTGGTTTAGTTTACTTTAGAAACTCTGTGGAATTCTTCAGTTACATTGTATTTTTCACCACTAAGATTTCTGGAGTTTTTTTAAAAAAATTTTTAATGTTTATTTATTTTTGAGAGAGAGAGAGAGAGAGAGAGAGAGCGAGCAGGGGAGAGGCCGAGAGAGATGGAGACACAGAATGCGAAGCAGGCTCCAGGGTCCGAGCTGTCAGCTGTTTGAGCCGATGCAGGGCTCAAACTCACAAACTGTGAGCTGAAGTCAGTCACTCAACCAACTGAGCCACCCAGGCACCCCTGTATTTTTTTTTTTTGATGGTTACTATTTCCTTGTCAAACTTCTCACTCTGTTCATGGATTTTTTCCCCTAATTTTATTTAGTTGTCTGGTCTGTGTTTTCTTACAGTTCCTGAAATTTCCTTAAATTGTGAATTCTTTGTCAGTTTAAAGATCTCCATTTCCTGGGGTGCTTGGGTGGCTCAGTCAGTTGAGTGTCCAACTTTGGCTCAGGTCATGATCTCACGGTCAGTGAGTTCAAGCCCCGTGTCAGGCTCTGTGCTGACAGCTCAGAGCCTGGAGCCTGCTTTGGATTCTGTCTCCCTCTGTCTCTGCCCCTCCCTCACTTAAGCTCTGTTCTCTCTGTCTCTCAAAAATGAATAAACGTTTAAAAAATTTTTTTAAAAGGATCTCCATTTACTTAGTGTCAGTTATTGAAGGTTTATTAGTTTTCCTTAGTTGTTTCATATTTACCTGATTTTTGTAATCCTTAATTCCTTACAATGGTATCTGTACAATTGAGTAATTGGGCTCCTCTTCCAGAGTTCACAGGTTTTCTTTGGCAGAGGCAGTTCTTCACCAGTCAGCTCTGTTTGGATATGTCTGCTAGTAATGTCTTTGTGCAGGGGGCCTGCTATTATGGTCCATTTTGGGGAAGGCAACTGTTCGAGTTCTGAGGACAGGGAAGGGAGGTATGCCAATGGCTGAGAACAGTTGGGTCAGACTTTTGGCTTGGTTCCCTATCCAAGTGAGGTTGCAGGATCGGCTCCATGGTTTCCTGGATGCTATGGTCAGGTTTACTAGATGGTCAGGACTGCAGCTCTGAATTAGCATGCCTGACCTGGCAGGGCAGCAGGATGGGAACTGTGGTCTATGTAGCTCATTGTTTAGGGACTCAAATCCAGCCGGAGTGTGCACTGAATTCCCTGGTCAGGCAAGGCCACCAATTTTGCTCTGCAGAGAGGGGAAGCCAGAGGTTATGTGCCCTGTTCAAATGCCATAGGGCTGTTGAATGGCCTATGCAGCTACTGATGTGCTCTAGTTAGGTTCTCTGGTGGGACAGGCTGAAGACTTTATTCAACAATGAGTAGGGCTACAGATCAGATTCTCTGCCTGGACACAGGGGAAGAAGCAGCTCTAAAGTTGATAAAACTCTTTGTTCTAACTCACAAGCCTACCCACACCCCAAGTTCCCTGAACAAACAGAGCTCTTAGCCGTGTTCTGCAAACTATTGGCTCTATTTGCCTGCCTCTTGGCTCAACTGCTGCTGGGCCATATAGTTCCTAGTAGTTGTTGCCACCCTTCTGGTCAGATGGGGTCAGAAGACTTTCCACAGATGGTGGGGCTATGTTTTAGTTCCCTTGCTTGAGTGGGAGGAAGAGAGGCCCCTCCAGGCTACTATCAACTTCCCAGATTCTCTGGTTGGGAGGGACTGGGAACTACCCTCAGCCTTGGCTATGAATCAATCCCCTTTCCCATGCATAGCACAGGAATGTTTTACACTCAGTACTGGCTTTATTCTGGGGACAATCAACTTTTCCCACTCGCCTCTTGGCTCAAGTGCCACAGGGCCCCACAGCTTCCAGAAGTTGTTGCTAGACCTTCTGTTCCAATGGGGCTGGAAAACACTTTCCACAATGGGTGGTGCTGTGATTCAGCTACTTGCCTGGGTGTGGGCAAAGTGAGCTCTAGAAATATTGCCTTATACCTGTTAGAACAGCCATCATCAAAAAGACAAGATAAAAAATGCTGGCAAGAATGTGGAGAAAAGAGAACTGTTGTGCAGTTAGTGGGGTTGTAAACTGGTACAGCCACTATGAAAAACAGTATGGAAGATCAACAAAAAATTTTAAAAAATGGAACTAGTATATGATTCGGCAATTTGACTTTGGGGAATATATCCCCAAAAAACAAAAACACTAACTCCAAAAGATAATCTGCACCCCTGTGTTCATAGCATTATTTACAATAGCCAAGACACAGAACATGGAAACAACCTAACTGTCCAGATGGATGAATATATAAAGAAATTGTGGTGTACACACACACACACACACACAAGAATATTATTCAGCCATAAAAAGGGGAAATCCTACCATTTGCAACAACATCAATGGACTCTGAAGGCATTATGTTAAGTGAAATAAGTCAGAGAGAGAGATAAATGCTGTATAATCTCATAAGTGGAATCTAAAAATAACCAAAAACCAAAATACAACAAAAAAAATCCACATAAATTCACAGAAAAAGAGATTAGAGGTTTTCAGAGGCAGAGGGTGAGGGGAGGGGAAATTGGAAGTTGGTAGTCAAAAGGTACAAATGTCCAGTTATAAAATAAATAAGTACTGGGGGTGTAATGTACAATTGATGACTATTGTTAACACTGTTGTGTGATATATAGAAAAGCTGTTAAGAAAGGAAATCCTGTGAGTTCTCACCACAATGAGAAAAATTTTTCCCTTCTTTCTTTTTTTCTTTTTATTGTATTTATATGAGATGGATGTTATTTGAACCTACTGAGGTAACCATTTCATAATGTAAATGTAAATTAAACAAGCATGGTGTATCCCTTAAACTTATACAGTTAGGTATGTCCACTATTTCTCCATAAAACTGGAACAAAAGTACAATCATAGAAATAAAAACCTTATTGAATTGGCACAATAGCAGAATGAATAGGACAAAGGAAAAAAATCAGTGAACCTGAAGCGAGATCAATAAAAATTAATCTGAACAATACAGATAAAATATTAATTTACAACTACCAAATAATAACACAATTATATACCTGGTTGTAATTTATTTCTTTAGATTAGCTGGAATTTTACTCTACATTATACTATTCCATTTTTCTTTTTTTTAACCCTTATAAGCTTTTCTTAAGAACAGAATATTATAATAATGAGAACAAGAAAACACAGTCACTAAATTAAAAATCCATATGATCATTAACATAAAAAAGTAAAAATAATACCTACTATTTTTATTGAACATACAAATATAAGAACACAGAAGCTTCTTGAATCAAGATACTCTACACACCTACTGAGTGCAAATACTTCAAAATACTCATTGTTTTCATGGTATTAATTTGAAGATACTCACCTTCTAACTAAATCTGGTTTTAGAAGAGTTGCTTGTTGTTCAACTCCAACTGCCTGGGATATAGGCTGTAAATAGTACAGAAATAAAACTTGTTATAACAGCAGGCTTCAAGCTAAAAATGCAATCTGCTATTATTTCAAAAAACATGGTTTTTACATTTCATATTTTAGTTAACTCACAAACTAGGTAGAATGTCCACATTATGGAATGTTTGATGTTATTACCAAAGACAAAGAAAAATAAAATGTAGCAGTATTCATATTCATTAAGATTTTCCACTAAAAAAGATAGCATTCTTTTATATACCTTTGTTTGTGTTATTTTTCAATGGAGAACATCAACATTCAGCTTCCAGGCCTGATGGGAAAACCAGTACTAAAAGGGAGAGTTGCTACCATTTCACAAATAGATGAATAAATGAATCAAACTTTCACTTATTGCATGTTCTGGCTCTTTCTCACTCTCTTTACACTAAACTGCTGACAACTATCCCTTTGAGGTGTTAGTATCAGCAGCTGCAATACTGGCTTCTAGGAGAAAAGCTTAAGCCATCTAAGAAGGAAAATGCCAACTATGTTGGAAAAAAAATTTTAAACATTTATCTAATCCATCCTATGTACTGCCACTGGTGATAGCCCAGTGACCTTAAAACGCAAATCTACCAAAACTGATGTCTGCCCTACCAAGTTTAAACCGTCTATGATGGTTCCCTATAAATAAGGTTAAGTTCCTTTGGATGGCAAAGTCCTCAGTGAACTGGTCCCTGCCACATTCTCTAGACTCCTCTACTTGAAGACACACTGAACTGTAGCTCCTTTGAATGAGTTGGGCTCTTCCATATGCTGTGACTCTACTCATGTTCCTTCATCTTCCTGGTCTATTTCAACTCCTCCTCAGTCCTGTCCATTCTATGGATGGGACTCCTTTATATAAGAAGCTTCTATCATCGTAGGTTCCAGATAGTCCAGCAAAATCGCTTTGGGTACTCTTTAAAAAAAATATGCCTGGATGGCTCAGTCAGTTAAGTGTCAGACTTCGGCTCAGGTAATGATCTCACGATTCATGAGTTCAAGCCCCACATTGGGTTCTCTACTGTCAGCACAGAGCCTGCTTTGGATCCTCTGTCTCCTTCTCTCTCTGCCCCTCCCCTGATCACTCTCTCTCTCTCTCAAAAATAAACATTAAGAAATATTTTAAAAATAAAAAAACATATACCTTATCTCATATCTTGTTTTCTAAACAATAAGGGATAAAGGTTTCCTAGAGAAATGACCAATTCCAACATTGGGGCAAAGAAAGTACAAGATGAAGCTGGATCATCTTGTTATGCCAAAAAATAAAGAACTGCTCAAAGAATGATGGGAACATATCAAAAATATATAGGAGTCAGCTTGAAGGGGTTCCCACTGTCCAAATATGGGACGATTTGGACATCAAAATAAATAATGATAGTAACCGGAATATAACCCATTCAATAAAATAAAAATACATGAGTTTATACTGATACAAAGTCTTTGCAGCACAAGGCAACTAATAAACACAAGGAATGATGAAATCATAAAATCATCAATGGATGATAAAACAGGTGGGTAAAAGTTACATAGATTCAGAATATCTCCCCACAGATTACTGATTAATTATAAAAGCAACAAAAAGGGTCACTTTATACTAGAAAACCATACAGCATATAGCAAGTGTCACTTTATACTAGAAAACTATACAGTATATAGCAGGCCCCATCTTAAATAAGGAATCAGATTTAACCTCAGCAATAGTGGGACAAACTGACATCACATACTTCCTAATATGATATGATGTGCAAAGAACACATTGCTTATATAGTATTCCTGACAAAAATGCATCATCTGAATCTGAACAAGAGGAAATTTCAAACAAACTCAAATTGAAGGACATTCTACAAAATAACCAATCTTTAGTCTTCAAAAAAATATCAATGTTATAAAAGACAAAGAAAAGCTGAGGAACTGTTCTAGATTAAAGGAGACAAGAGAGACAACACAAGTAAAGGCAATGCATGATCTTCAATTAGATTTTAAATCAAGGGAGCAAAATTGCCTACATGGACATTAATTGGACAATTGGTGAAATTTTGATGTGGACAATGGTTTAAGTAATAATAATATATTTATATTAAATTCCTTGAATTTTGTCATTGTATTGTGGTTAAAAAATGTCCTTATTCTTATACTGAAATATTTAGGAGTAAAAGGGCATCATATCTGCAACTAGTTCTCCCATGCTTCACAGGGAAAATCATGTGTGCATAAATGGATAGATGGATGGATGAATGGATGGACAGAATGACCAACCAAATAATAAATCGATGGACCGTCATCCAGCAATGCCTTTTATCATGTCCCTCTTTATCATATATGTTTAATGTCTGACTCCAAGGACTCTGCTATCTTTGTATTCTCAGTTCCTCTTACCACTTACCACAGTGTCTGGCACATTTTAGGCTTCGAATAATGTTTTAAGGCAGAAAGAAATAAGAAAGAAAACACTGACATAAGAAGAAAGGCTGTGCCATAAAAATGTTCATGATCCATTATTACGAATCCTGGACACAAATCCTAAGGAAATAATACAAAGGAAGAAAAAAGTACATAGTATAAAGTCTGTTTCATAGTAAATATTCAATAAATGATAGATACCTCTGTGTTTTTATTGTGCTATTATACATAATAAAAATTGGCAGCAAATTAGTTGTTCAGGAATAGGGGAAGAGTTAGGTAAATATGAATATTTATTGTACTATTGTGTGGCCAATAAATACTAGAATTGTGAAAGCCAAGTAAAGGCAGGGAAAATCACTTGCCAATGAATGAAAAAAGTAGAAAACAAAACTGTATATGTAAATACAACCACTTACACATGTGTCAAAAGCCGGGAATACTATAACAAATATAATCACTGCCATGTCAAGGAAATAGCATTCTAGTGATTTTTCCCAATCTTACTACTTTTTATGATGTTACTACATACATTTTATAATTTAAAACTTTCAAAGGATATCAAATACTAAGCGTACAGGAAAATCGGTATTTTCATAAACCACTGGTGGGATTGTAAACTGGTTAGTCCTTTTTGAAAAGTAATTTGACAATCAATGCATAAGTCTTACAAACATGTAGCAATTACATTTCTAGAAATTTGCCCAATAATTAAAAATGTATACAAAGGAAATAATTAAGAGTAGACAGCATGATTTAGCTACAAGAATGTTCCTCACAACACAGAATATAATTGCAAAGAGCAAAAAATTTAGACACTTGTTTCCTTTATTTGCTCCATTAAATAAATAATTGTATTTTACATGTTATCTTATCAGTGACAGATATATAGGTTATCTTATAAGTGAGAAAAAACTATAAAAGAGTATGTATACTATAGTTACATTAAAATTACATGTATGTTTAAGTATATAAAATGGTCTGGAAGAATATATGACAAGGTGTTAAGCTTATCTATATTCATCTTCTTTGGTAATAAGAAAAAAATAAATTCAACTTTTTACAGATTTATCAACCCTCAAATCTGGTAAACACAGGGCAGGTTTCCATTACTTCAATACACAACATTATGGTCATTTTAGACAAAAGTAAAAATGGAACATTTAATTAAATCTGAAAGACATCTAAAAAAATAGCCCAGCATCTATTTGTATATATTAGTTTTGAAACTCCTCAAAATATTATGAGAGAACTTGATTTGAAGCTATCATATGAAAAGACAGATGAACCGACTATTAGCCATGATTCTGAGGACACAAAGTAGCATTAATAATCCTGTTAATAATTAACACGTGGTTATAAAATATCATCCCAGATTGCTGTCACAGTAACTATGTCTTGTTTCTCTTTACTTAATCCATACTCTTTGCCTCTAGATTTATGCATCAAGGCACCATGTCAGTGTTCCATCTTGCTGGGTCTCAATATAATTCTTTTAAAATTTCTTTAATACAACCATTTAAGTTGGATACATTTTGTCGGATCTTGTGTGTACAAAAAAGAATTCTGATTGCCAAAGTATTTGCTTTTAGTGTTTTTAAACAGTAATTATGTTAAAGAGCTAAATATCTAACCTATATTTAGAAGCTAATCTAATTTGTCCAGGAAAAAACCTCAGTATGGGTTGACTGACTAGGTTGGAGGAGGAAAAGAAAGTCAAGAAATGGTACTTTGTGCTTATTTCTCAACTAACGCCCACCTTAAAATCCAATGAGAGACAGGCACCAATCCCCTTTCCTAATGAGACTTTCATAATTTTGATGTCTAAGACTTTGATAATTTTCTAGTAAAATTCAATAATACTGAAGTACATCTGGACACATGCAGAATGAGGACAAGGCCAAAATGAAAAGCAAAGCTAGGCGTGGATTCCATGAGCCATACCATGCTCTCCTCTCTATTTTGACATTTAGAACACTTTCTTACACTTGTTTCTAGGTCTTTCTCACCTGGGATATGCTGTGAGCTATTTGAGGGAAAGACCATATCTCTAAAATTTATCACAATATTCCCAGCACCTAACCAACACCTGAAATAGGAATAGATGCTCACTCAGTAATTGTCTTTCACTATTATAATATTTTCATTGCTTTTATTTTTATTATAGCAACAAACCAATCAATATTAAGCATTTATTAAGTGCTAAGCACTTCATATACATTATTTAAACTTACTTAAACCCTTATGACAACTCTGAGCAGTAAGTATTGCTATCTTCATTTTACAAATGAGCAAGCTGAGGCTGTAAGTGATAGAAGCAAAAATTGAGTCAGTAAAAGGAAATTAATGAATAGATAAATAACTCCAGACAGTACTGAGGAGCAGAGACCCCTTGTGCATACCACAGAGGCTTTTCTGTTAAGTTTCGTTAGTTCCTAATCCTTTCTCCTTAACTTACTTTGTCATTATTTGCCCTCCTCCCACCAGTGATTCTCAGCCCTGGATGCAGTTTATAATCTCAAGGGAAGGAGAAGAGAAGGAGAGAAAGGGAGGAGGGGAGACAGAAGAAGAAAAAGAAAACAAAAAACAAGAAAAGAAACATCTAAAAATTTCATAAACTATCTTGTATTATCAATGCTACAAAACATGCCTCTCCTATGAAGTGCTTTTTATTTTTTAATAACTGCTATTTACTAAGCACTTACTACATGCCAGGTACTTCTTACATATATCTCATCTAAACCTAATGAGTCTGCAAGATAGGCATTTTTTTTACATCATACAGAGAAGTTGAATAATTGTTCAGTGAAAACCCATGTATCTACCACTCACAGTCTATAGCATTTTAGTATAATTGCATATCACATGTATATCCATCAATCCATCTTATTTTTTACATTTCAAAGTTGCAAATGCAAGACAAGCATTTTAAAATGTCATTTTACAAATGAAAACAATCAGAGCTAAAATAAATACCTTTCCTCAAATCATACAGTAAATAATTCAGAGACACTGTTCAAACTCAGGTCTAACTCAAGATACAAACTGGTTCAAGCCTATATTTATGATGCATATACCTGTTTAACAGTGAAATTTTTGTCTAATTAAAAAAATTATCACTGTGTATGTCCACTTCCATATTTTTATACTTAAAAAGAATGCTTCATCTATAAAGTCATTGTTTATCCAAGCCGAATTCCTGGCCAAGCCAAGATTCCAAGAAATGAAATTTACCATAAAAAAATAAATGATCCAGGGCACCTGGGTGGCTCAGTCGGTTAAACATCAGACTTTGGCTCAGGTCATGATCTCAGGGTTCATGAGTTCGAGCCCTGTGTCGGGCTCTGTGCTGGGAGCTCAGAGCCTAGAGCCTGCTTCGGATTCTGTGTCTCCCTCTCTCTCTGCCCCTCCCCACTTGTGGTGTCTCTCTCTCTCTCTCTCTCTCTCTCTCTCAAAAATAAACAAACATGAAAAAAAGAAAGAAATGATCCACAGCACATTTCCATGGACAAACTCACATCAAGACACAAAGGCTATTAAACAGGCAAGGAAAAAAAGATGAAAACATACCGGCACCACAAAAACTGACAAACAAGAGTGATAGAAACTAGGAGGAAGTTTTATTAATTATAAGGCAGGTAGAACTAGATTAAAAAAAAAATTTACCTAG
This sequence comes from Panthera uncia, assembly GCF_023721935.1. Taxonomy (NCBI): domain Eukaryota; kingdom Metazoa; phylum Chordata; class Mammalia; order Carnivora; family Felidae; genus Panthera; species Panthera uncia. The sequence continues at coordinate 44,791,542 of NC_064817.1, forward strand.
GCTTCACTCCAGGGCCTCCCTAGAGAGCACCTCATGAAAGGGAAACTAACTGAAAGTAGACTTATATGTCATACTTTCCCTGTATTATGTGCTGTCAGTTGAGTTATCAAGGGTCTGTACCAACCAGCAAATTGATAAGGCACTGCTCTTGTTGCAGCCCTCCAAGTTTCTACAGCTATTTGGAGGCAGAAACTAACCCTGTTTAAAAAAAAAAAAAACTGAAAGGAGTGAGAATGCATATTGGAGATAAAAAGGAGAGGACTAACTGAACCATTTAGCATTCTGGGAGGTAGAGTCCCTACAAGTAAAACCAAATCAGCAAGGATGCAGAAAGGAAAAATTTTGGTAGGTATACATGTTGAAGACTGCAGTCTTTACCATATTTGATTATTACAAGCATTAGAAAACACACTATGGGGGTAAAAGTAAACCATACCTTATTAGCGAACTATAGATCAATGTCTGTTAATAAACAGTGTACATACCCTTGTCCTTAAACTGTAGATCTGTGAAATGACTTAATCACCATTTGAAAAGACAACAGAAGTCAAAGAAAATCTGCATGAAGTCAGAGAGTTGGGCAGGGGAGGCCAGATCCTATAGGGCTTTCATGCCATTAAGTATTGGTATTTTTACTATGAGTGATATGGGCAATAGAAGGTTTTGGGTAGGGTTTTGAGACATGATATGACTTGCATTTTGAGAGACTTAACAAAGGACTATAGGGGAGGGGAAGGAAAAAAAAGTTAGGGAGGGAGACAAACCATAAGACACTCTTAAAAACTGAGAATAAACTGAAGGTTGATGGGGGTGGGAGGGAGGGGAGGGTGGGTGATGGGCATTGAGGAGGGCACCTGTTGGGATGAGCACTGGGTGTTGTATGGAAACCAATTTGACAATAAATTTCATATTTAAAAAATAAATAAATAAAAGGATCATTCTGCTTCTTAGAATGAGAAAAGGGTTATAAAGGAGCAAAGGCAGAAGGAAGGACAACAATTAGGCTACTGTAATCATTCAAGTAAGAGAGATTAGACCATCATGATAATGATGGAAGTGAGAAGTAGTCAGGTTGTAGATATATTTTAAAGGAAAAGCCAAAAGACTTTCTGATGATTTCAAGTGACATTTGAGAAAAAGAGAAGAGTAAAAGATAACCACAAATATATGGCTTGAGTAACAAGAAAGAGTTTCCATTTGCTGAGATGGGGACAACTGTGGAAAGAACAGCCTTAGGGCAGTGGTCGGAGGGGAGTATAAAAAAAGTGTTTGATTTTGGACACATTGAATTTGAAATGCCCATTGTATAACCAAATAGAGATGTTGGATATATACTGAAAGAAGCATGGCAAAAACAAACAAAAACAAAAAATTCTTTCCTAGAACACAAAGTCAAAAGTAAAGTGGGCTGGAAGTATCCATACGAAACACACACACACACACACACACACACACACACACACACACACATTCTGGTCTGTGTGCTGAGAACCCTGGAAACTATAACCCCCAAGTAACACAAAACACAGCCAACATCCATATTTTAGTTTCTAAATTACATTGCCCACTGAAAGGAATTAGGGCTCCATGGAAAAATGACTGATTCCAGAGGAGGGGCAGGGAAAGTACAAAATGAGCCTGAAATACCATACCGTGCCAGAAAATAAAGAAGTACTCAAAAGAATAACAAGAACATGTTGGGGCACCTGGGTGGCTCAGTCGGTTAGGTGATCGACTTTGGCTCAGGTCATGAATACACAGTTCGTGAGTTCGAGCCCCACATCTGGCTCTCTGCTGTTAGCAGAGAGCCTGGAGCTTGCTTTGGATTCTGTGTGTGTGTCTCTCTCTCTGCCCCTCCTCCCCACCCTCAAAAATAAACATTAAATTTTTTTTTAAAAAAGAATAACAAGGACATGTCAAAAGGACACCACATCTACCTTGAATGGGTGCCTATTAACCAAATCTGGGGTACTTTAACCATCAAAATAAATAATGATAATATTATATCACAACTTAGTAAATAATATAAGGCCCCATAAGTACATACTTACACAAATAAACAAATAAATGAGAAGGGACAGCTAATAAACATAAAGAGGAATGATGAAATTAGAATATCAATAGATACATAAACTAGTGGGTGAAAGTTTTGATGATGTTACATAGTCTCAAAACAGCTCCCTATAAATAACTCATAAATTATAAAGGGGAAAATGGCAACTTTATAGTGGAGAAGCCTGGCAGGCCCTGCTTGAACCATGTAATAAAAGTTAATATCACAAATTTTGGGACAAACTGGCATGGCTCCTAATATAGAGATGTCACTTACATGGTATTCCTGCCAAAAATCTATGATTTGAATCTAATCATGAGAAAACTTCAAATAAACATAAACTGAAGGGTATTCTACAAAAAACTGGCCTGTGCTTTTCAACACTGTCAAGAAAAACAAAGAAAGGCTAAAGAAATGTTCAATATTAAAGCAGACTAAAAAAAAAGACAACTACCCTCCCCACCAAAATTTGACTAGGCACTTCACAAAAGAAGATATTTGAACGTCTAAGAATTACATGAGAAAGTGCACAACATTGTTACTTATCAGAGAAATGCAAGTTAAAAGCACAATATATACTACATCACATCTACCAGAATGGCTAAAATTTAACATACAGGTAATGCTAAGTGGTGATAAGGATGTAAAATAACTGGAACATTCATACATTGCTGGTAGGAATATATTTTTTAATGCTTATTTATTTTTGAAAGAGAGAGAGAGAGAACTACCAGGGGAGGGGCAGAGAGAGAGGGGACACAGGATCTGAAGCAGGCTCTGCGCTGACAGCAGAGAGCCCAATGCAGGGCTCAAACTCATGAACCATGAGATCATGACCTGAGCCGAAGCTGGATGCTTAACTGACTGAACCACCTAGGCACCCGGGTAGGAATGTATTTTGACACAACTACTTGGAAAACTGTGTAGTATTATTTAGTATAGTTAAATATACTTTTATCCTGTGACCCAGCAATCCCACACCTATATACAGACACAAGAGAAATGAGTGCATGTGTCCAACAATAAAACATACAGGAACATTCACAGCTGTTTATTTTTAAGAGTCAAAAAGGAGAACCAATCTTAATGTACATCAACAGAAGAATTGATAACTGAACTGTGGCATAATCTATAATAGTACAACTCAAAGCACAAAAAACAAACTAATGATACATGCAACAATGTGGGTGGATCTTAGTGAATCTTCTAGGGGGCTGAAAATGTACTCTATCTTCATTTGCATTTAGTGGGGGAATAGATACGTGAAAATTCTTCAATTAGGGTACGTTAGATTTAGATTAGGGTACTTTAATGTATATATGCTTTATATACTTTAATAAAAATAAGAAATCTTTGGGGGACCTAGGTGGCTCAGTCAGTTAAGCATCCGACTTCAGCTCAGGTCATGATCTCACGGTTGGTGGGTTTGGGCCCCACGTCAGGCTCTGTGCTGACAGCTCAGAGCCTAGAGCCTGCTTCAGATTCTGTGTCTCTTTCTCTCTCTGCCCTTCCCCTGCTATCTCTCTCTCTCTCTCAAAAATAAATAAACATTAGGGGCGCCTGGGTGGCGCAGTCGGTTAAGCGTCCGACTTCAGCCAGGTCACGATCTCGCGGTCTGTGAGTTCGAGCCCCGCGTCGGGCTCTGGGCTGATGGCTCGGAGCCTGGAGCCTGTTTCCGATTCTGTGTCTCCCTCTCTCTCTCTGCCCCTCCCCCGTTCATGCTCTGTCTCTCTCTGTCCCAAAAATAAATAAAAAACGTTGAAAAAAAAAATTAAAAATAAAATAAAATAAAATAAAATAAATAAATAAACATTAAAAAATAGTTAAAAAAAAGAAGAAATCTTTTTAAAAGCTGGTATGATCCAATTCTGATAAAATACTAAAAAATATTTTGTGTATGTGTTTGTATGGAAAAATGTCTAGAAAACTACAAAGGTTCATTTCTGAGAGGTGAGTTAACCAGTAATTTTAACTTTATACTTTGCTGTAATTTCTAAAAAGTATAAGAAGAAAAGTTATTTTCAAAAAGCTATTTTCAGAAGTAAAACTTTCACTATTGACAAATGACATTATTATACACAGAAAACCCTAAAACTCTACCAAAATTGCTAGAACTGATAAATGAATTCAGTAAAGTCACAGGATACAAAATCAATGTGCAGAAATCTGTTGCATTTGTATACACTAATAATGAAGCAGCAAAAAGAGAAATCAAGAAAACCACATTTACCACTGCACCAAAAATAATGATACCTAGGAATAAACCTAATCAGAAGTAAAGACCTGTACTCTGAAAACTGTAAAACACTGATGACAGAAATTGAAGAGGACAGAAAGAAATGGAGATATCCCATGGTCATGGACTGGAAGAAAAATATTATTAAAATTCCTAAACTACCCAAAGCAATCTATGTATTTAATGCAATCTCTATCGAAATACCACTAGCATTTTTCACAGAACTAGAACAAAATATCCTAAAATTTATATAGAATCACAAAAGACCACAAATAGCCAAAGTAATTTTGAAAAAGGAAAGCAAAGCTGGAGGTATCACAATTCTAGACTTCAAGTTATATTACAAAGCTGCAGTAATGAAAACAGTATGGTACTGGCACAAAAACAGACACATAGATCAATGGAACAGAATAGAAAGCCCAGAAATAAACCCACAGCTATATGATCAGTTAATCTTCAACAATAGCAGTAAAGAATCCAATGGGAAAAAAACAGCCTCTTCAACAAATGGTGTTGGAAAAACTGGACAGCTACATGCAAAAGAATGAAACTGGACCACTTTCTTTCACCATGCATAAAAATAAGCTTGAAATAGATTAAAAGCCTATATATGAGACCTGAAACCATAAATATCCTAGAAAAGAGCACAGGCAGTAATGTCTCCGACATTGGCTCTAGCAACCTTTTTCTAGATATGTCTCCTGAGGCAAGGGAAACAAAAGCAGAAATAAATTATTGGGACTTCATCAAAATAAAAAGCTTCTGTACAGCAAAGGAAACAATCAACAAAACTGAAAGGCAACCTATGTAATAGGAGAAGATATTTGCAAATGATGTATCCAATAAAGGGTCAATATCCAAAATATATAAAGAACTTATACAACTCAACACCCAGAAAACAAATAATCCAATTTAAAAATGGGAATAAGATTCTCAGGATCCACATAAGAGTGAAAACATATGGTATCTATCTTTCTCTGTATGACTTATTTCACTTAGCATAACACTCTCCAGTTCCATCCATGTTGCTACAAATGTTTTCACTCTTACATGGATCCTGAGAAACTTAACAGAAGACCATGGGGGAGGGGAAGAAAAAAATGGTTAGAGAGGGAGGGAGCCAAAACATAAGAGACTCTTAAAAACTGAGAACAAACTGAGGGTTGACGGGGGGGGGGGGGGGGGGGGGGGGGGGGGGGG